>NW_020173397.1:5128038-5276267 GCF_003031525.2 Neophocaena asiaeorientalis asiaeorientalis | reverse complement strand
ACACACAACCAGTGTAAAGGAAGCTTCAAAACTTCCCTCAAATTTTTATTTTTTTTTTTCTCTCTCTACCCTCACTTAGACAGCTTGGAACCTTCTCTTTTCAATGTGTTCATTGGAATCTTCTCTTTTCAATGTGTTCATTATTGCTTCCTCTGGTTAGCTCACCTATAATGCAATTAAATTAGCACAGGTATGCAAACTACTCACAAATTATGTATACCCGACAAGCCAAGTGCATAAAAATCTAGGGTCAAGATCACAAGAATGACTCAGTAAACTCAATCAGCTCCTCCCGTCTTTTTTGCAGCTCTGTATTTTATATGTACATTAATTTGCCTGAAGTTGCTGTATTGACTTAATGGAATGCTGCTGACCATACTGAGACATTAAAATTCTGCCATTTAACCGAATTAAAGAGATTAAAATAATCAGGTTTGGCTGTGCTATTGTTATAGCACATATTTATACTTTTACATATTTAAAAGTAGAGTGGCCAATGTGATTCAAGTTGCCATTTAATGGCTCATCATGCATAATTAAACTAGCCTAAGCTAACCTACAGTGACTGAATGGAAGTAATATGCCTTGGTTGTCAAAGTGTACAGACTTTGACATCAGAAATAGAGCCTCAAGATTTAGCTTTACCATTTTTAGCTTTGTAACCTTGGGTAGGTCACTTAACCTGTCATTGTTCAAAAGGTAAAAATGGATTTTTAGCAGTGACTTCTTCATAGGGTTGGTATAAACAATCAATGAAATAAGGAATTTGAAATGCCAGTACAATACCTAGCGTGCGGTAAGCAATCTGGGTATGCTCTTGGATACTTTTCCCTCTAGTGCTGCTCTTCTTCCAGCTGCAATATTTGTAAAGTCAGTTTTATCTGTGGGCCTCCATTTTCTCATGAACTCTTCAATTTATAAATATGTGATTTTCCAATGCAGTTTCATCTGTTATATAAAGTACAATAAGCTTATGCTTAGTGCTCTATTTGTTCAACCTTAGTTATATATAAGGCAGTCAAACCTGCAAACCCCAGAGTTAAATTATTGTTTCAGTCTTCTCACAGCACTCATTTTAAAAATTAAAGCATGTTTAATATTCAATAAAATACAATGATCTTGTGTTCAGTTTAATAAGTTTTTATAGTTGTACTCACTCAAAACAAGATATAAAACATTTCCATTATCCCAGGTAGTTTCTCATGTCTTTTTTTCAATAAAAAAGGAAGAAAAAATGGAATGTCTCAAAAACATTTGTGTCATCCTTATGCAAGTCCTATGCTCATCTTCTTTGTATCAGGCCAATTTTACTTCATTTTGCCAAAGTGGGCATTACCCATTGCATTTCTGATTACCTCCCTTATTCTCTCAGATGCAGCAGAAATTATAAAAAAGAGAAAGAACAATTAACCCAGAAATACTCGAGCCAATCTAAGATCAGCAAACTCTTGGTGAGTATAGAGCTGCTCCTCCACCCCCAGCCACTTAAAAGCACAAATCTGTTTTACAAGATGTCTTTATAACATTAATGATATTTTAGAGGGAGAAGATAGGAAATCTTTTAGAGAAATGGTGGTGCCCAAGCAGAGAATAGTGGAGTTTCACTCATCACCCTTCAGAGTCTGATTCTCAGTTCTGTGGTGTTGGAGACTAGGTTTTCTTGGCACAGAGTTGATCAGGTCTTATGGACAAACACTTGCTGAGCAAATTTATATGACTTTATATATAAATCAGAAAAAAATTTATATTAATATATTAGTACATTAATAATATATTATTATAATGGATTGTTTTTCACTTAACAGAATATTTACATTCATTATCTAGGATACTTTATTCCAGTTTTTCTCAACTTTTATTTTATTTTCACTCTCCTTTTGCCACAAAGGGGCCCACTCAGTCCCCCACCCATGAAGCTTTAATACCATATATATTCTGTATATTTATTCACATACGTAGTCCTGTGCTTTATACATAAAAAGTAACATTTTTTTCACCATCCTCTCCACTCCTTGGAACTAATTTTCACCTCCTTGGGGGTGATATTGACTCATTGTGGGTGTGTATACCCTATTTCTTGTTTCCTGCTACCTGACAGTATGGATTATTGAATAATCATGTCATCTCATTTTCTGTATTTCTGTTACTTTGCCATCTGGGGCCTTGCTGATCCTGGAGGGTCTGCCCCTCCCAGGGCTACCCAGTTTCTAGAGACACCA
The DNA here is from genome assembly GCF_003031525.2 of Neophocaena asiaeorientalis asiaeorientalis. Lineage (NCBI taxonomy): Eukaryota > Metazoa > Chordata > Mammalia > Artiodactyla > Phocoenidae > Neophocaena > Neophocaena asiaeorientalis. The sequence goes on along the minus strand of NW_020173397.1, from coordinate 5,274,048 downwards.
TTGAGCTGTCTTTCATATGCAAACCAACCTATTAGAGTCCATACCCAAACCACCTCCTTTATTGGGATCTCACACTCCGGGCCACTATTCCCCAGCCCTAATCACCTCAGGGGCAGTTATCAGACAACTAGAGACAGACCCTAGACCCCAGAGGCTGCTGAAAGTATTCAAACTAGTCAATCCTAAACCTTCTTAGCCTGCCTTCCCTGTTTCTTCCTATGGAAATCACAGTACAAGCTCTCGCCTCCACTTCCTCTGCCTCCTGACTGACACTGGTGCTTCCCTGTGTAGGCTTGCATGGCATGGAATCTCCCCTGCTTTTGGGAACTGTAACAAACTTTTTTTTTTTTTTTAACATCTTTATTGGAGTATAATTGCTTTACAATGGTGTGTTAGTTGCTGCTGTATAACAAAGTGAATCAGTTATACATATACATATGTCCCCCTATCTCTTCCCTCTTGCATCTCCCTCCCTCCCACCCTCCCTATCCCACCCCTCTAGGTGGTCACAAAGCACCGAGCTGATCTCCCTGTGCTATGTGGCAGCTTCCCACTACCTATTGTACATTTGGGAGTGTATATATGTCCATGCCACTCTCTCACTTCGTCCCAGCTTACCCTTCCCACTCCCCGTGTCCTCAAGTCCATTCTCTACATCCGTGTCTTTATTCCTGTCCTGCCCCTAGGTTCTTCAGAACCATTTTTGTTTTTAGAGTCCATATATATGTGTTAGCATATGGTACTGCAGTAGATGGACCTAGAGTCTGTCATACAGGGTGAAGTAATTCAGAAGGAGAAAAACAAATACTGAACTATCTTTTTAATGGCAGTCATCTCCTAAATCTGTTGTCCTTACTATACCTGAATAATAATAAAACCTACATTTTAAAACAATTAGGTATCAAGAAGTTGGTTGGCCAGCATAAAAAATGGATAGTCTTGAGACTGTGTTAGAGTTATGGTGAAGTCTTATAAATCCTCCCTGTCCCTTACAGAGTACCATCCTTACTGATTTCTACACTAGTGTGAGAACTGAAAAGTGATTAATGTATGACTTTAGCAGTCAGGCTTTTGGGTTTCAAACCTTAAATTGGCCACTTCTTAACTATGTAATCTTTTTCTCTTTTTCTTTTTAAATTGAAGTGTAGTTGATTTACAATGCTGTGTTAACTTCAGGTATACAGCAAAGTGTTTCACATATATACACATATATATGTATATACATTCTTTTTCAGATTATTTTCCATTATAGGTTATTATAAGATATTGAATATAGTTCCTTATGCTATACAGTAAATCCTTATTGTTTATCTATTTTATATATAGTAGTATATACCTGCAAGTCCCATACTGCTGATTTATCCCTCCCCCCACCTTTCCCCTTTGGTAACCATAATATTGTTTTCTAAGTCTGTAAGTCTGGTTCTATTTTGTATATAGCTTTGTTTGTATTATTTTTTAGATTCCACATATAAGTGTTATATAATATTTGTCTTTCTCTGTCTGATGTACTTCACTTAGTATGATAATCTCTAGATCCATCCATATTGCTGCAAATGGCAATATTTCATTCTTTTTTATGCCTGAGTTATATTCCATTTTATACAAATATAGCACATCTTCTTTATCCATTCATCTGTGGATGGACACTTAGGTTGCTTCCATGTCTTGGCTATTGTAAACAGTGCTGCAACGAACATTAGGGTGCATGTATCTTTTTGTTTTTTTTAGTATAAATTTATTTATTTATTTTATTTTTGGCTGAGTTGGGTCTTCGTTGATGCACATGAGCTTTCTCCAGTTGTGGTGAGCAGCGGCTACTCTTTATTGCAGTGTGTGGGCTTCTCATTGCAGTGGCTTCTCCTGTTGCAAAGCATGGGCCCTAGGCATGTGGGCTTCAGTAGTTGTGGCACATGGGCTCAGTAGCTGTGGCTTGTGGGGTCTAGAGCACAGGCTCAGTAGTTGTGGCACATGGGCTTTGTTGCTCCACGGCACGTGGGATCTTCCTGGACCAGGGATCGAACCAGTTACCCCTGCATTGGCAGGCGGATTCTTAACCACTGCTCCACCAGGAAAGCCCAAGGGTGCACTTATACTTTCAAGTTAGAGTTTTTATTTTTTTCGATATACGCTCAGGAGTGGGATTGCTGGGTCATATGGTAACAATATTTTTACTTGTTTTAAAAGAATCCCCATACTGTTTTTCATAGTGGCTGCACCAGTTTACATTCACACCAACAGCTTAGGAGGGTTCCTTTTTCTCCATACCCTCTCCAGCATTTATTATTTGTAGACTTTTTGATGATAGCCATTCTGACTGGTGTAAGGAGGTACTTCATTGTAGTTTCGATTTGCATTTCTCTAATGATTAGTGACATTGAGCATCTTTCATGTGCCTGATAACCATCTGGATGTCTTCTTTGGAGAAATGTCTATTTAGGTCTTCTGCCCATTTTTTGATTGTTTTTTTGATATTGAGTTGTAGGAGCTGTTTGTATATTTTGGAAATTAAGCCCTTTTCGGTCACATCATTTGCTAATATATTCTCCCAGTCCATAGGTCATCTTTTGATTTTGTTACAGTTTTCTTTGCTGTGCAAAAGCTCATAAGTTTGATTAAGTCTCATTTTTTAATTTTAGCTGGTATGTCTTTTGCCTTTGGAAACTGATCTAAGAAAATACTGTTATGATTTATGTCAGAGAATATTTTGTTTATGTTCTCTTCTCAGCCATGTGATCTTAAACCTCATTAGTTTGCTGTGAGGATTAAATAATATGTCTGCAAAGTTCTGGAGTTGCCAAGATCACCCTCACTTCTGGTACTAACTGCAAATTCAGGAGGTCCCAAGATCACCTCATGGGAATTCCCTGGCAGTCCAGTGGTTAGGAATCCTGACTCCATGCTTCCACTGCAGGGGGCCCAGTTTCGATCCCTGGGTAGGGAACTAGCATCCCACAAGTTGCATGGTGCGGCCAAAAAGAAAAGTAAAAGCTCAATCCAAGATCACTCTTAAGCTTGATAATTCCCTTAAAGGACTCACAGAAATCTGCAAAGCCACTATACTGACTGGTACAGTTTATTACAATGAAAACATACTGATTCAAATTAGCCCAGGGAAGAGACACATAGGGCAGAGTCCAGAAGAGTTCCACGTGCACAGCCTTCAGGTGTGCTCTCCTAGTGGAACCGTGCAGAGTGCTTATTTCTAGGAAAGATGCATTACCATATGCAGGGAAGCACGCTCAGTCTTGATGTGGAGTCTTTACTGGGGCTCAGTCATGTAGACTAGTTGACTGCCCGTGTGCCTTACCTTAGGCTAAAGCCCTTCCAGAGGTCAAGCTGATACTGCAGGGCCCAGTCTTGCTTTACCTCCCACCCTCTGCACCACCAATCACATTGTTAGCCTAGACTATCCAGCATGGCCTAGGCCCTAAGTAAACAGACATTCTTACCAGGTTTGACAGCCCAAGGGCTTAGAGATTACCTCTAGGGCAAAGAGCTGAACATCCCTTTGGGCAAGTCTAATCTTTACTGAATGTACACAAGTTGATACACTCATTAAATGCACATAACCATTAATATTTTATTGTTTTAGTGGCCATGCTAGAGTCTCTCCTGCCAAAAGAGTACTATAAAAACACTTCCAGGGGCTTCCAGTGGTTGAGAGTCTGCCTGCCGATGCAGGGGACACGGGTTTGTGCCCCGGTCCGGGAAGATCCCACATGCTGCGGAGCGGCTGGGCCCGTGAGGCATGGCCGCTGAGCTTGCGCGTCTGGAGCCTGTGCTCCGCAACGGAAGAGGCCGCAGCAGTGAGAGGTCTGTGTACTGCAAAAAAAAAAAAAACGCTTCCAAATACTTACTCCTTTTGTTCTTCTTTTCTGGGTCTAAGCAGACACTTCTATGTTGTTAAGAGGCTTTTTAGTTATTCATAGTTACATGTACCAGATTAAAACTCATAGCTTTGGTTAGACCCACCCTAGTTTTGTCTTGTTACTTTACCCCTTGAATGACCTGGGTGTTACCAGACCTTTTCAGGTATATATTTATAGACAACCCATGGGGCTATGTTGATGGTTGATCTCATTCATTATATATTGGATCTTACTAATCTCACCTTTAGTGTAATCTTATTTCCATGTTGCTTAGGGATGTATCACTTTAACTTCCTATATTCCACACAAGAACCTATACCCACTATTTCAGCAGCCAAAGATTTTTTTCATGAGCAGCACTAAAAGCTCACACAAAACTCAGCAGCAAGTAATTCCTTTTTAGGCAGCTTGAAAAGGTGCTCTCTTTGTCATAAAGCAAAAAGAAACAATGAAAAGTTAGGTTCTTACTGCCCCATCTCATTATTGTTAATGAAAAACTCCAAATTAGTTTGCTTCTGCTTATGGAAATATCTCCCTTAACCTTGGTGATTCAATGAGAAAGAATTTGTTTTAGAGATAGGCATTGCTTAACAGCATTTGGCATCTGCTCAGGCTGAACAATCATCCAGAGAGCATGTATCTTCCTTCTTTCTTTAGTGTAGTGATCACCGCAAAAACAGTACATGGAGTATGGTACAGAAAACCTTTAGCATGGTGGTTGGTGTAGAGGCTTTTATTAACAGTAGGGGCTCTTTAGTTAAGTACCTGGGTTTACCCTGGAACAAGTCTACTTCTGACTTCAGACAAATAGTAATATCACTTTCTTCTTTTCAGATCCAAAAGAAAAAAGGGTTTCTTTGTTTATCTGTTTTGTTTTCTGCTGTTTGCTGTACCTCTAAAAGTGACTGGCCCAGAGGAAGCACAAAATAAATATGTGTTGTTGAATGAACAAAGGGTTGTGATGAGGGTAAACTGCTAGAATGTATGCAAAGCCCTTAGACCAGGGCCTGGCACATAGTAAGCTCTCAGTAGATATTCATTTAAAAAACATACAGTTAAGACAAAAACAGATTAAATCCTTTATACTTAATAAGAGTTCAGTGATGGGTTTATAGGAAATCAATTAATTATAATATTAGATTCCTATTTTTATTGTCCATTTATTCACCAAGTAAGTATCCAGCAATGATCATATGCACTATTACAGGTCCTGAGGATTCAGAGGTAAACAAAAATAGACAAAAATAAAGCACGTCCATGAAACATTCTGCCCAGCCCAGGGCAGTTCCTATATGTCTATCAATAACCAATCCCTGAGGAAGAAGAAACCTATAGAACAGTGATGAAAACAGAGTATTCAAATTATTAACTTTATTATTAATCTTTTGGCATTTCTGTATCCATCAGATTCTCTAAAACTCTTGAGATACAAAAGCATTTTCTCTGAGACAAGAGATTATTCAGAGACTCTCCTCTTTACTGCCAACGTTTGCCCTAGAGAATTTCTCAACTAGTTCTTTCAGATTATAGACATAATTGGCTATTAGTTATTTTAGTGACATTGTTCTTGATATACATCTAAGCATCATCTCTGGGCCCTCTGAAAAGCAAGGTGTCTGTTTCTGATTAATCTGTGGCTGGTCACTGAGGATACTGAAGCAGCTCCTGGTTAATTAGACCATTTTATCTCTAACCTCATCTATTTTCTGAATATAATAGTGATAGAGGTGCCAGCAGTTCCAAGCACAGCCCTGAAACCTTGCTAATCAGCATCTGTGATTTGCTAGTGGTACCACTGTTTGAATTGTTAAAGCCAAATTGTTATGAGAGGTTATGCATAAGTGGACATTTTTATCTCCAAGTCAATTATGCATTTAATGAAACTTAAGGAGCTTATAAAGTTAAATAAGTAAATAAATAGAAAGCAGCACCTACAGCACTTAGTGATGCAAGTCAGGTGCACCCTCCCCACCCCCACTCCCAGGACACACGCACAACATGATAAAATAGAGAAATGTGTACTTACATGGAAAGGAAGCACACATAGTGACAAAGAGTGTAGGCTCCTTATATTATCAGCTGTGTGAACATGGGCAAGTCACAGTCCTCTGAATGTCATCCTTCTTATCTGTCAAATGGACATAATATTAATAACTACAGGGTTGTTATAGGGTTGTATAAGGATTAAAATGCATTAAATACTATTTTATAAAATATTTCATACACTGTCTGCTCTGTAATGTGTGCTGATTATATGTTAGTTTTTATTATTCTAGGAAATGATTCCATCCTCCCAGAATAGGCCAGAATACAAAGAGAAACTGAAAGGCAGAGAAAGAAATGAGTTTTATATGAAGTATTTGAAGCTCGTCTTCCCCAACATTTCCAAAAAACTGTCCATAAAAAACAAAGAAACAAAGAAACAAACATATCATAAGCTGCTATTTAAAAAGAAAAAATCTGCCTTCAAGTAAGTTTGGGACACATTGAATATAGATTGCCTCTTTTTTTAAATAAATTTATTTATTTATTTTTGGCTGCATTGGGCCTCTGTTGCTGTGTGTGGGCTTTCTCTAGTTGCAGTGAGCAGGGGCTACTCTTTGTTATGGTGTGCTGGCTTCTCATTACGGTGGCTCTCTTGCTGCGGAGCACGGCTCTAGGCCCGCGGGCTTCAGTAGTTCTGGCATGCGGGCTCAATAGTTGTGGCTCACGGGCTCTAGAGTGCAGGCTCAGTAGTTGTGGTGCACAGGCTTAGCTGCTCCACGGCGTGTGGGATCTTCCCAGACCAGGGCTCGAACCCATGTCCCCTGCATTAGCAGGAGGATTCTTTTTTTTTTTATTAAATTTATTTATTTATTTATATTTTTAATTTTTGGCTGCATTAGGTCTTCATTGCTGCGCGCAGGCTTTTCTAGTTGCGGCGAGTGGGGGCTACTCTTTGTTGTGGTGCGCAGGCTTCTCATTGCGGTGGCTTCTCTTGTTGAGGAGCGTGGGCTCTACATGCACGGGCTTCAGCAGTTGTGGCTCGTGAGCTCTAGAGTGCAAGCTCAGTAGTTGTGGCACACAGCCTTAATTGCTCTGCGGCACGTGGAATCTTCCCGGGCCAGGGCTCGAACCCATGTCCCCTGCATTGGCAGGAGGATTCTTAACCACTATGCCACCAGGGAAGTCTTAGATTGCCTCTTGCACCTTAAGGAATAACAATTCTTATTTTAGTGTTGAAAGTGTCTGAGAAATCTGGAACAGCTCTAATAAAAGAAATAATTCCAAAAAATGCTGAGCTAAGTGCTGTGGGTTCAACAGTGTCCTCCACAACATTTATGTCCACCTACAAACTAAGAATGAGATTATATTTGGCAATAGGGTCTTCGAAAATGTAATTTATTAAGATAAAATCTTAACAGATTTTGATTGGGTCCTAAATCCAATGACTGGAGTCCTCTTAGAAGAAAACACACAGAGAAACAGAAGGTGGTGATGTGAAGATGGATGCAGAGATTGAAGTGATGTGTCTATGAGCCAAGTAAAACCAAGGATGGCCAACAACCACTAGACCCTAGGATGGAGGCATTGGAAGATTTCTAGAAGCCTCAGACCCTCCAGAAAGAATCAACCCTGACGAGAGTTTCATTTTAGAGTTTAAGCCTTTTGGAACTGTGAGAGAACACATTTGTTGGTTTGAGCCTCTCAGTTATGGGTAATTTGTTATGGCGGCCCTTGGAAACATGTATATGGTATTACAAAATGGCCATTTGAAATGTGGAAAATGCCACTAAATATAGCTCAATAAAAGCTTTTTCTCTCTTCTTCCCATTTGTTTTTGTTCCAATTTTTGGTGATGGGGGGGGTGACAAATTGTACAGAGTGGGTGGAGAAAACACTGCAAAACATTGTGATTGAGTTAAATTATGACTCAAAAGTGAGCTCTCCATTATTTTTTCTGTTATCACTTGTGCTCTTGTCAACAAAAGTCCTTGGCATTTGTGAATTATTGGTGTTTGTGAAAAGTTTACAAAGCAGTCAGCTTCTTCTACGCTACCTCTAGAAGAAGCAAAAGAAAGGATAAAATAGGTAATAGCCAATATACCATAGCAATGTTTGCTAAATGTCAGTTAGTCTCTCTGCTAGAATTCTGTTTTTATTTCTTTGTCTAGAAAATAAAGCACATATTTTGTTTGTTTGTTTGTTTGTTTGTTTGCAGTACGCAGGCCTCTCCTGTTGCGGAGCACAGGCTCCGGACGCACAGGCCCAGTGGCCATGGCTCACGGGCCTAGCCGCTCCACAGCATGTGCGATCTTCCTGGACTGGGGCACGAACCCGTGTCCCCTGCATCGGCAGGTGGACTCTCAACCACTGCGCCACCAGGGAAGCCCTAAAGCACATATTTTTAATCCAGTCCTTTCTGAAGCAGCATCCAGTGATTACTATGTGAATTGAGTCTAACAGTATATGTGACACTTGCTCGGTCACTGGACAGCAAAGATACCTCCAAAGAAGAGCCAAGATCATGGAATCAGATGAAGCCAGAGACATTTGGACCCTTTGTGGACAGATAGGCAAATAAAGAAAACAGTAGATTTGCCCTAAGTCTAGTTCCTTCTTGTAAATGAAAAATGTTGCCTACCATATCAGTAAACAAAGGATGTTGCAGCAGCCATCAAGCCACTACAGCCACCCTGACGGTGAGCCCTGAAGGAACTCAGGATGGAGACAAATGGGCTGCCCACCAAGCCCTCAGCCACTGCAGCCACCCACAGCAGTGCACCCTGAGGGGACTCCAGACGGGAAAGAACAGGATACTGGCCCTAGGTAGCTAAGGTGCATATCAAAGGAATGATTTCAATGCGTCCAAACTTTTGCATGTTCCCATACAGAGAAAAGTGCTTAATTCAAAAACGGTAATCTTTTGATGTTCTGACTACCTGGTCTTTGTTGCAAACACCCCTATGTATCCTGGCTCTTCCCTTACTTCTTTGGAGCAGTCCCTCAGAGCGATCTGAGAATCTGTCTCCTGTACTTGAAGTCCTCAGAAAATCTGATGAATAAAACATAACTCTCAACTTTTAGGTTGTGCTTTTTTTTTCAGTAGACCTTCTTATCTGGAGAGCACTTCATATCTGGGCTCTCTGTTAAGCTCCTTAAATACAAGCATGGCAGCTACTGCTTCCTGGCAAATTTGCATGAGAATTTGGACATGTTTTTCCAACTGAAAAATGTAATCACAAACTTAAATCATGTTTATGGCTCCCCAAAGACCTCAGGATTAATTTCTTATTCTTTAAGGTGGCTAAAATTTCCTTCTTGATGTTACTTTGGATATCTATCTGTCTAGCCTCATCTCTTGTCAACTCTTTCCTTAGCAAGGATTATGTGAGTTCTCCAAATTCTCCTTAATTTCTCTCAACTCAGGGCATTTGCATTTACTTACTCTTTCTTCTTTCTAAATAATCTCTCTATTCCTAATTCCTGTATCTTCATGAGTTGTTAAGATCATGGCTTCTGATGTGAGACATACTAGTGTCAAAATTCTACCCTGTGTAAAATGGGGGAGAGTTAGCATTTTCCTCACAGAGTTGTGTTAAGAATAAGATAACGAATGCCAAGCTAGTACATCTAACAGTAAGTAAATTGTCAAAAATGTCATCATCCTCATCATCTTTCAAACCCTAGCTGGGTTAGAATTTGTACTAGAGAGCGTTCTCTGATTTTATAACATTAAATTAGATGAAAATTATCAATAATTATCAGAACAATCCAAACATTAATTCTCTTATACTCACTAATTCCAATTCTAGAAAATTATACTCATAATCATAAATATAGAAAAGGCATTTATTATTTCATTGTTTTGGTAATAGAAAACCAAAATATGGAACAATGTAAATATTTTCATTTAGATGCACCAGTCATATGATGGATTATTATGAAACTTTCAAAATGTATAGTTCCCTTAAAAATAAAATTTCACAAGTGCTAATTAAGAGCAGAGAAATGCTTCTCTCATATTTTTAACTGAGTAATAGCAGAGATTAAAAATTAACAGGATAGTATATAGTAAAAAATCCTGGAATTATCGGTACCAATATCCTAATAGTAGTTATTTTGCAAAAACACAATTGGGTATTTTTTCTCTTCATGTTTGAGTCTTGCAAATATTCCATAATGAGCATCTATTGTTTATATAATGGCATAAAATTAAAACTTTAAACTTGAAACAATACTGGTTGAGTAAATAAAACTTTTTCCTACATGTCCATACCAGTCCCTGCCAATGAGATATGTGATGTATTTCTCTTGTCTAAATTTTCACCTATCGTAAAGAACATGGAAGCGGGTTGATAAAGAACATGAAGGGGAAAAAAAATCAATAGGAAAGAGAAGAAGAAAAAGCCTGACGCATATTCATCTTTGTAAAATGTTTACAAAAGTCAATGTAGCATCACAGGATAAACTGTTTATGTTCAAATACTGAAGTGAAAAAAAAAAAAGGCAAAATTCAGAACTAGCTGATCCTTGAAAGAATAAACAGAAAATGTCAAGTGCTTCTCTCACATAGGGAATCAGCCAGTTTCCCTACTCATAAAGGAAAAGAAAAAATCTTTTGTTGATTATGAGTCCGAAAAAATTGAACTCGTTTTTCTCATTTCTGTAAACTATCCCTGTCATTTAATCTTTATATTGGGAAGAAGACAATATAGCATAATGAATCAGGGGATGCTATTTCATTTTCTTATTTCACATTCAAGTCCGGTCTAGTGTAATTATGGTGTTTATGAAGTTTAAAACGATGTAGCAAGAGAGAAATAAACAGAATAAGTGTTCATCCACTCTAAGGAGCATTTCTTGATAAGAAAGATCACATTGACAAGTACAGGAAATGCATGAGAGGTTTTTATCAATCAATAATTTTACATTTATAAGAAATTTTCATTGTGATAAATTGGAAACAATATAAATCTATTTCTAAATAAATAATTTTTTAACCAAAATGAGGCAACCTTAACAAAAATGTTTCAAAGTTACAGGGAGATAGAGGCAAAATGAAATAACAAATACCTCACCCCAGCCTGTGAGAAAAGAGCTGAAAAAGAACCAGAAAATTATAAATGAGCAGATCTGCCCTTGGCTGTAGGCAAGATCTCTAAGACGGTAATAAGGAGTGAGGTTACCAAACATCCAGAGAGAGATGAGCTGATAAAACTTAATCAGGCTAGTTTCACAAAGGGCAAACCTATTCTGACAAATTTGGTGGCATTTTTGCTTGGCACAGAGGGCAGGAAAAGTACATGACTAGAATGAGTGATAGAATTGTACGTGAGAAAGTAGAAAGGCATAGATGAAATACATGGGAGTGAGGTACTGTTTTAACTTTCCAAAGGAAGCCACTTGGCTGACATTTAACCCCCAACACACTGACTTCGTTAAGATATTCACGCTGGCAATAAGTACAAGCAGGACTGATAGATCAGCATGCTTTGCTGTGACACTGTGTAACCAAAATTAAGTCTGTCATCATCAAATAATATACATTGGGGTACTATGTCTGGCATTCACAGATTTTTAGAGTGCTTTTCTCAGTTATTTATTTTTCTTTATTCCAAATTTTCTTTCTTCGGTTTGTTATTGGTATATATATGGAATCAATGCCATTTCAGGCAGACACAATCTTATCTCAGAGAGCTACCAAAGAGGACCCTGTAATATCTCAATGATAATAATAGGTTTCCAATGGTTTTCTAACATCTTCACTCTGGGACATTTTAACAAAGTGCTTTTTGGTGCTTTGTGTTCCTGACAGCATGCTGTTATTTTTCAAAGGTTAATGCTGAAATGCTCTAAATTGGGCAAGTTATAGGGTCAAAGACCCAGAAGTTTAAAAGACAGAATCTAAGTTTGCCTCTCAGTCAGCCCCTCAGCCTACAAATAAGCTTGTCCCTTTTTTCCTAAAAATATAAATAATCAGAACTGAAACTCACATATACCAACAGCTCTAGGCCCTGCTGTTATTTCTGTTCACCTCTCTCTTTCTCTCTGCCATCTGATTTCTTTGTAGAGTACTTTATATACAACGCAATAGCTTTCTCTGTCTTGAATTTAGTTAAAATTTGGCCTTTATGTCTCAATCCATCTTGACTTTGAAAATGAAATTTCTCCTAAAGAAGAAACAAGAGACTTTCTGATGACCAACACTAGTGCTTTGCTGTTGTTTTTGTTTTTCATTATTACTAACATGTGACAATGTTAACTATGTCCTTTATTAAAAGCTCTCCTTTCTTGGTCTCCCATGTGATGGGTGTGATGGGCAGAATAATGGCTCCAAAGATGTCCATTCCCTAATCCCTGGATGGTGTGAATATGTTAGATTACATGGCGAAGGGGAATTAAAGTAGCAGATAAAATTAAGGTTGCTAATCAGCTGATCTTAATAGGGAGATTATCTTGGATGATCTGGATGAGCCCAGTGTAATCATAAGGGTCCTTAAAACTAGAAGAGAGACAAGTGAATCAGGAAAACTGTGACTATGGAAGAATAGCCAGAGTAATTTGATATGAGAAGGATTCAATGTGCTTGCTGTTGCTGTCTTTGAAGTTGGAGAAAGGGTGTCCACAAACCAAGGAATGCAGGCAGATTCTAGAAGCTGGAAAAGGCAAAGAAAAGGACTCTACTCTGGAGCCTTGAGAAGGGGATACAGTTCTACCAATCTTGAGTTTAGCTCAGTGAGACCCATTTTGGAATACCGACCTAGAGAATTATAAGATCATAAATATGTGTAGGTTTCTGCCACTAAATTTCAGGTAATTTGTTATGTAGCCATAAAAAACTCATACAACGATCCTGGTAAAATAGTCTCAACTCCTCACATAGATCTTCCTCAGAATTTTTTGGCTGTTTTCTCTCTTTTGTCAATTCTATAGATGTTGATGATCATTGGTCTTCCATCTTCAGTTTTCCTTTTTATTTAAATTCCATGTTGTTACTACCTTTCACAAAGCAATGTCATCCAACTCTGCCTCTGTCCTCAGCCCCCTCCAACTTTGAGTCCCTCTGGCATGAGTCCCTCTGGCATGTTCAAATTTAACATGTCTTAATGATATTCTTTAAATGACAAAAATCATGAATCTCAAACAAATATAAATAAGCCCATGGGAAAAATTTTGCTTCAACAAATCAATTAATGTGGAAACCAGTAAAATGTTGCAACTTGTTCAAAATAGAATGCAAAGAACCATACAGGTGATAAGAAATGGTAATATTAATTTATAAATAGATGCAATATGGGTTTATCATGGCTAATCATATGGCAAGTGAATTATATTTCAAGAAAGCTGTTACAAAACAAAACAAAAGGCTGGTTTCTCCATAAGGGAAAAAGGGAAAAAAAACAATGGCATTCCACTGGACACAATTCATTTGCATTTTAATGGTTAGAATCATTTGCTTCTTAATAGTTTTCCACCTCCTTTCACTGCTGTAAAATAGATAAAAGACACTGAAAGGCAAAATTAACCCCAAAAAGTGCACTGAACAGGACACTCAGTAATCTTTTCATGTCCCTTTTGAAATCTTTCACAAATATTCCTGGTTTGTCCTGTCACAACACATATCTCTTGTCTATTCACTTTTTCATTCTCCTGATGATCATTTTACACATTATCACCTCTTCTCAAACTTCCCATACTTCCTCTCCCATCATCTGTGTCAGCTAATGATATTCCTTTCTCCTTCCTAAGAAAGTAAGGGAAAAAAATCTGAATATTATTTTAACAGGTTTTCAATCCCACTTGTATCAGTACGTTTTCTATCTGTCTCTACTCTGCCTTCCTTCCTGTTATTGTGAAAGAACCTTTCTAAGGCCAGTTACTAAACAATGAACTAGATCCCTCCTCTGTCACCCCAAGGGCATCACTCAACTGTCAAGGAGGAACAGCTTAAGGTGTAAGATTCTGAAACGTGAACCTAAATACTTGCAGAATTTCTTGAATACTTTTATTCTCTAAACCCAGTTTGCCTTGTAAAATGATTCTCTGCAGTGAATGGATGTTTCATTTATTTAATCATTCAAACTTCCATTCACATCTGCGTGATTACAGAAAACATGGGGTGTGTAGGCTAGTAACTCATAAGGAAATTGTTTGTGTCTGAATGAATGTTTGTTTAAAAAATGAATGAAAAATGAATTAAACATCTCTACTTTCTCATCTCCTTTCGTCCCCACCGCCCTTAGTCTTTCTTCTCCTTTTCCCTTTAACAGTTAAGGACTTCAACATACATGCATTCTTGCATTCATCCACAATAGCTATCTCAGAGTAATCTTAAATGTTCTCTTTCCTTCATCTTTCACATCAAATCAGTTATACCAGTCTGTTGGTATTGCCTCTAAACACTTCAAAATGGCTCACTTTATCCTCATTCTTTTCATTCTTACTGACAATGCCCCAGTTATCTCAGTGTTTTCAAATGTTTGATAAATAATCTTCCTGATCTGTGGTTTTTCTTCCCCTATCCTCCCCCAGTTAGTCATAGATCTAAGTTTGTCATATGTCTGCTTAAAATTGAAAACACTCCCATGTTTTCTAACTTTTACACATCAGGTTCAAACCTCTGTCATATCACTGAAAGTCCTTCAAAACTCTTCTAAACCTATAATTCCATCCTTATATTTCATTACTCTCCTTCGTTCCAGACCAGTTACATTTTTTGAATGACAGGTATTTTCATATCGCTATTCTTAAAAGTTTCCTTACTATTCCCTTTTCTTTCAAAGGCATTCTCACTCTCATTCTTTTACACTTAGTTCAAATATTGCATCTTTTGTCATTCGTCCATAACCTCTAAGTAGAATTAATTACTTCCTTCTCTGGACTTCCTTAAAATCATATTTGTGCTTTTGGCAGAACACTTATCCTGTAATAATGCAATTAGTTAATTGTTTTTGCCAGCCTCCCTTTCTGGAGTATACATCATAGTGATGTAGAGCATGGGTTCTGGAGTCAGACTGCCTAAATTCAAAACTGGATTCCAACACTCTCTAGCTGTTTGTTATTGACTAAGTTACTTAAGTTCCTCAAACATCAATTTCTTCACTCTTATGATGGGAATATTGGAATCTATGTGACAGAGTTTATGTAAGGATAAAATAATTCCTATAAAAGTTCAACTTTGTCCCTGGCTCTAACTATATGACAAAATTGCTCTTATTTGTTTATAAGCATCTTGAGTGCAATTCATTTATTTATTTTTGCATTGTCAGTGCATAAAGAAGGTTTAACACATAATCAGAGCTAATTAAATGTGGTTGAATTTACTTATGTTGGCCTTTATCACTGTGTGCTGGCAATATCAAAATAAGCAACGATGGAGAATTTTATTTTGGTTTGGCTTTTGACTGAAGAGATCAACAGATGTGAAATATATGGTAAGACACACTTACTATGATTTACTTTATTATCTGTGTGCCACTTCCAATATGTCATATACTTTCCAGGCAGGTTTAAGGCTTAACTTCCAAATCAGTAGGTCACCATAGTTGTCTGAGTAGACTGAAATACTGCAGGTCTCCAATGTTATACCATGTGTATACCATTAGTTCATTCTGCAAGAGTAACTTATAAAAAAATAACCAAAATGATTCCATCATGTTCAGAGTAGATTCTCAGTTAAGAATTGTCTTCTCAAATGTCTGCTGCATGAAAGAAATATCAAGCATGGCCACTCTCAGGTAACTATTAACCTCCTCCTCTACAGACTTTTCATGTTTACTTGAATAAGAAGTCATTGATTATCCAGGTGTAAAAAAATGCCAAAGTCAAAATATACCTTGAATCTAATTAATGCTTAAAGTTAACGCTAATTTGACCCTATATTTTTTCCTCAACTTTACTGAGATATAATTGACATTGTGTAAGTCAAATGAGATATAACAGCATTGTGTATGTTTAAGGTGTACAATCTAATGATGCACTATATGTATTTATTGTGAAATGATTACCCCATAAGTTTAGTTAATACATTCATCACCTCATGTAGTAATAATTTTTTGTGTGTTTCTTTTAAGAGCTTACCTCTTAGCAAATTTCAAATATACAATACACTCTTGTTAACTATAGTCACCATGCTGTACAACTTTATATACCCCAAACTTACGCATCTTATACTATATGTTTGTACCTCTGACAACCTTCACCTATTCCCACCTCCCCGATTCTTCCTCACCCCTACTCCTGGCAACCACCAATATGTTCTGTTTCTATGAGTTCCAGTTCTCTAGAGTCCACTTATAAGTGAGAATGAGTTATTTCACTCAACATAATGTCCTCAAAGTTCATCCATGTTGTTATAAACACCAGTACTTCCTTCTTCTTTATGACTGAATAATAGTCCAGTATATACCACATTTTCTTTATCTATTCATCCACTGATGGATATTTAGGTTGTTTCCTGTCTTGGCTATTGTAAAAAATGCTGCAATAAACATGGGGACCTACTTTTTTGAAACAATTTCAAATATATCTGTAGAATGTATTGCCATCAAACCATCAGTAGAATACAATTCTCTTTTCACTAAAATTTAAAGACCAATGAATCCAAAAAACCAGTCTCTCCATCCCAGCCCTCATTACCAAGCCATATCAGTATATACAACTATTCCTTGGACAGCTAAACCTATGAGCCCCAAGGAGCCGTGAAAATCAACATCTGCAAATCTGAACTAATTTCTTTTATTTTTTCTCCTATTTTGAAAAACAGTAAACTCTGAGCAATTTTTAATGTTTTCTTTCCACTTAAGCATCCTCCAAATTCAATTAGTTGACAAATCACCTTTTCATTTTTCCTTTCCATTCTTACTCTCACTGCATTACTTTAGGATGTATCTCTCCGCTTGGACTACTGCAATAATCTCATAGCTATGTTTTAAACTCTATTTATCTTCGTTATTCTCTGACATAGCTGATGATTTTTCTCTCTCGTTTCTCCACTAAAAAATAATCCTAACACATCTTCCCTGTATAAAACCTACCACAAGCTAAGCATCAAGATATACTGGGAATTCCAGTGCAGAGCTCTATAGTCAGATTTAAGACTCATGTCTGCCTCTAATTCTTAAATAACGCACTTGACCTCCCTGGAGTTACTTCTCCTCCCCTGTAAATTAGGTGGAATTTATTTTTTTTCTATTTTAAAATTCTGTGGCTTGCTTAGAATAACAAGGGAAATTGGTGAGAGAGAGAGAGAATGAGAGAAAGAATGAGAGAAAGAGAGAGAGAGATTTTCTCTTTATAGAGCCTTAATTTCAGGGAAGACACAACTGACCTTAGTCTAGGGTAGGTTTGACAGGCTAAAGAAATTGGTTTGGAAACTAAGGCAGAGGCTTAGTAAGAGAAAATTAAAAAAGCAGACAGAATAGAGCTCTTTTAGTCCTGGAAATAAACAGAACTCTGGTGGATATACTGTAGGGTGTACAACTTTGGACTTGGAGTCAAACCTCTGTTTGAGTACCCCTTCTGGAATATCACTAGCAGTGTGACCTTGATCAAATCATTTAAATTCTGTAAACTTTAGTCAGGCTATCTCTCTTGATCTGGTATGATGTTTTTTATTTGTTATTTAAAGTCACTTTCCCTTGGGCACAGGGATATTTGTTGAGTAAAGTAGACCCTTAGAGGCCCTGAGGGCCTCTCTCCACTACTTTGTGCAAACATGGCCCAGATGCTGCTGCTGGCCACTGGATTCTGCCCCTCACCAGTTGCCTGACCAACATGTTGTGCCCGGGACCATTCCCCCAACTCACAGCAGATGGACAACCCTCAAGGCATCGCAGTCTCTGTGCCAGGATACCCCAGGTACCTAGAACAGGAATGGATAAGAGCCTCACCCTTAACAAGCAGCCCAACCCTATGTACTATGGTGCCGCCAGGTGGGGGCAGGAATGACCACCTCCATGCCCTATTCTGAGACACAACGGCACACTCACAGCAGACCCTGCCGCTGTGTGAGATCTACCTGGGCCCCATCCTGGAGCTGGGGCTGGAGGTGTTGCTAGGCAGAGGGGATGAGGGGAAGGCAGGAGAGGCCTGAGGCATCGGGAGATGAGGAGCAAAAGGAGAAGAACCTGTCCAAGGGGGCAGGCCTGGAGGTGGCTGGAGGAGGCACCATCCATTAGCCAAGGCTCCAAGCACTCAGGACTTATCAGACTCACTGGACTTGACTTAACAAAGCACAAAATTACAGGTAATAGTATCAAGAATGTTAACATGGTGACTTCAGAGCATTAAACTAGAATTGCTAGGCCCTTCTAAGCGCCTAGCCCTGTGCTGTTGCATTGGTTACACATCCTGGTTTTAGTTTCTTCTTTGGTAAAAACAAGCACAGATATCTTCTTTTCTTATACTTTTTTTGCTTGTTTTGCCCTGTTTTTAATGAATTGGAAAATAATTTTAAAATTGAACTTCTGTAACAGAAGATGTTTTTGGGGGGCAAGGAGCCTGGGTGGGGAAATTTATTGGGAGGGATAGGACTGTAGCACAAAGAGAGATGCCAGCAATTTTCGCTCTGGGTGTGACCTTGGAGAGTTCAAGTCTTAACCCTCTGTGAAACCTGAAGTTGCCTAAGCCCAAACAATGAAATTCAAGTAAAACCACGGATAATATGCCTTTCAGTTCTGTCCTCTTTTAGATGCAGGTCTTCTCATGTGCTTAACTTTGCCCCTAATAACTTCTCCTGAAAACAAACTGTTGTCTGCCCAGGTTATCTGCACTTTGGTATTTCTGGAGAGGAGAAAAGCAGCAGAACACTGGTCATTCTATACTGTTTATTTGAATCAGTCTTTCCCAACATCCTGTCCATTGCAAAAAAAAGAAACTGTATAGTCAATGGCTCATGGAACCCAGAGGCAGGTCTCACTAGAAACTGGAACCAAGGATTAATAAGCTTAGGGAATAAAGTCCCGCTTTATTATTTAGTCTTTCTCTCCATCATTCTACTGTCTGTCTGTCTGTCTCAATCTTTGTCTCTATAAAGACTAGCATTCTCTCTTTTTCATTTTTACATTTACCCAATTTTATTTTATTTACATCATGTACAGAATTTTTTTTCATGGTTTATATACTGTATTTGTGTGTACCCAACACTGTTCTTTTTTTTTAAAAACATCTTTATTGGAGTATAATTGCTTTACAATGGTGTGTTAGTTGCTGCTGTATAACAAAGTGAATCTCCTATACGTATACATATATCACCATATCCCCTCCCTCTTGCACCTCCCTCCCTCCCTCCCTATCTCACCCCTCTAGGTGGTCACAAAGCACCGAGCTGATCTCCCTGTGCTATGTGGCTGCTTCGGTAGGTTGCTTTGGGTAGTATAGTCATTTTCACAATGTTGATTCTTCCAATCCAAGAACATGGTATATCTCTCCATCTGTTTGTATCATCTTTAATTTCTTTCTTCAGTGTCTTATAGTTTTCTACAGGTCTTTTGTCTCCTTATGTAGGTTTATTCCTAGGTATTTTATTCTTTTTGTTGCAAGGATAAATGGGAGTGTTTCCTTAATTTCTCTTTCAGATTTTTTATCATTAGTGTATAGGAATGCAAGAGATTTCTGTGCATTAATTCTGTAACCTGCAACTTTACCAGATTCGTTGATTAGCTCTAGTAGTTTTCTCGTAGCATCTTTAGGATTCTCTAAGTCCTCTGTATCATATCATCTGCAAACAGTGACAGTTTTACTTCTTTGCCGATTTGGATTCCTTTTATTTCTTATTCTCCTCTGATTGCTATGGCTAAAACTTCCAAAACTATGTTGAATAATAGTTGTGAGAGTGGGCAACCTTGTCTTTTTCCTGATCTTAGTGGAAATGGTTTCAGTTTTTCACCACTGAGAACGATGTTGGCTTGTCATATATGGCCTTTATTATGTTGAGGTAAGTTCCCTCTATGCCTCCTTTCTGGAGAGTTTTTATCATAAATGGGTGTTGAATTTTGTTGAAAGCTTTTTCTGCATCTATTGAGATGATCATACGGTTCTTCTCCTTCAATCTGTTAAAAAGGTTTATCACATTGATTCGTTTGTGTATATTGAAGAATCCTTGCATTCCTGGGGTAAACCCCACTTGACCATGGTGTATGATCCTTTTAAGGTGCTATTAGATTCTGTTTGCTAGAATTTTGTTGAGGATTTTTGCATCTATGTTCATCAGTGATATCAGCCTGTAGTTTTCTTTTTTTGTGGCATCTTTCCCTGGTTTTGGTATCATGGTGATAGTGGCCTCACAGAATGATTTTGGGAGTGTTCCTCCCTCTGCTATATTTTGGAAGAGTCTGAGAAGGATAGGTGTTAGCTCTTTTCTAAATGTTTGAAAGAATTTGCCTGTGAAGCGATCTGGTCCTGTTCTTTTGTTTGTTGGAAGATTTTTAATCACAGTTTCCATTCCAGTGCTTGTGCTTAGGTCTGATTATATTTTCTATTTCTTCCTGGTTCAGTCTCAGATGGTTGTGATTTTCTAAGAATTTGTCCATTTCTTCCTGGTTGTCCATGTGATTGGCATATAGTTGCTTGAAGTAATCTCTCATGATCCTTTGTATTTCTTCAGTGTCAGCTATTACTTCTTTTCCATTTATAATTCTGTTAATTTGAGTCTTCTCCCTTTTTTTCTTGATGATTCTGGCTAATGGTTTACCAATTTTGTTTATCTTCTCAAAGAACCAGGTTTTACTTTTATTGATCTTTGCTATTGTTTCCTTCATTTCTTTTTCATTTATTTCTGATCTGAACTTTACGATTTCTTTCCTTCTGCTAACTTTTGGGTTTTTTTTTTGGTTCCTTTTCTACTTGCTTTAGGTGTAAGGTTAGGTTGTTTATTTGAGATTTTTCTTGTTTCTTGAGGTAGGATTGTATTGCTATAAACTTCCCTCTTAGAACCGCTTTTGCTGCATCCCATAGGTTTTGGGTCATCATGTTTTCATTGTCATTTGTTTCTAGGTATTTTTTGATTTCCTCTTTGATTTCTTCAGTGATCTCTTGGTTATTTAGTAGTATACTGTTTAGCCTCCATGTGTTTGTATTTTT
This sequence comes from Neophocaena asiaeorientalis asiaeorientalis, assembly GCF_003031525.2. NCBI lineage: Eukaryota > Metazoa > Chordata > Mammalia > Artiodactyla > Phocoenidae > Neophocaena > Neophocaena asiaeorientalis. The sequence goes on along the minus strand of NW_020173397.1, from coordinate 5,253,112 downwards.
TATAGTGTTTTTCCTGTAACTGATATCTAGTCTCATAGTGTTATGGTCAGAAAAGATACTTGATACGATTTCAGTTTTCTTAAATTTACCTAGGCTTGATTTGTGACCCAAGATATGATCTATCCTGGAGAATGTTCCATGAGCACTTGAGAAGAAAGTGTATTCTGGGTTTTTTTGAATGGAATGTCCTATAAATATCAATTAACTCCATCTTTTTCCATTGCTACTCCAGCTTTCTTCTGATTTCCATTTGCATGGAATAGCTTTTTCCATCCCCGCATTTTCAGTCTGTATGTGTCCCTAGGTCTGAAATGGGTCTCTTGTAGACAGCATATGTACAGGTCTTGTTTTTGTATCCATTCGGCCAGTGTATGTCTTTTGGTTGGAGCACTTAATCCATTTACATTTAAGGTAATTATCAATATGTATGTTCCTATTACCATTTTCTTAATTCTTTGGGTTTGTTATTGTAGGTCTTTTCCTTCTCTTGTATTTCCTGTCTAGAGAACTTCCTTTAGCATTTGTTGTAAAGCTGGTTTCATGGTGCTGAATTCTCTTAGATTTTGCTTGACTGTAAAGGCTTTAATTTCCCCGTCGAATCTGAATGAGATCCTTGCTGGGTAGAGTAATCTTGGTCATAGGCTTTTTCCCTTTTGTCACTTTAAATATGTCCTGCCACTCCCTTCTGGCTTGCAGAGTTTCTGCTGAAACATCAGCTGTTAACCTTATGGGGATTCCATTGTATGTTATTTGTTGCTTTTCCCTTGTGCTTTCAATATTTTTTCTTTGTATTTAATTTTTCATAGTTTGATTAATATGTGTCTTGATGTGTTTATCCTTGAATTTTTCCTGTATGGGACCCTCTGCACTTCCTGGACTTCAATGACTTATTTCCTTTCCCATATTAGGGAAGTTTTCAACTATAATCTCTTCAAATATTTTCTCAGTCCCTTTCTTTTTCTGTTCTTCTTCTGGGACCCTTATAATTCAAATGTTGGTGCATTTAATGTTGTCACAGAGGTCTCTGAGACAGTCCTCAGTTCTTTTAATTTTTTTTTTCTTTATTCTGCTCTGCAGTAGTTTTTTCCACTATTTTATCTTCCAGGTCACTTATCCATTCTTCTGCCTCAGTTATTCTGCTATTGATTCCTTCTAGAAAAATTTTCTTTTCAGTTATTGCGTTGTTCATCATTGTTTGTTTGCTCTTTAGTTCTTCTCGGTCCTTCTTAAACGTTTCTTGTATTTTCTCTATTCTATTTCCAAGATTTTGGATCATCTTTACTATCATTATTCTGAATTCTTTTTCAGGTAGACTGCCTATTTCCTCTTCATTTGTTTGGTCTGGTGGGCTTTTACCTTGCTCTTTCATCTGCTGCATATTACTTTGTCTTCTCATTTTGCTTAACTACTGTGTTTGGGGGTGTCTCCTTTTCACAGGCTGTAGGTTCGTAGTTCCCGTTGTTTTTGATGTCTGCCCCCAGTGGCTAAGATTGGTTCAGTGGGCTGTGTAGGCTTCCTGGTGGAGGGGACTGGTGCCTGTGTTCTAGTGCATGAGGCTGGATCTTGGTTTTTGGTGGGCAAGACCGCATCCAGTGGTGTTTTGGGGTGCTTGTGAACATAGTGTGATTTTAGGCAGCTTCTCTGCTGATGGGTGGCGTTGTGTTCCTTTCTTGCTAGTTGTTTGGTGTGGGGTGCCCTGCAGTGGAGCTTGCTGGTTGTTGAGTGGAGCTGGGTCATAGCATTGAGATGGAGATCTCGGAGAGAGCTCTTGCCAATTGATATTAAGTGGGGCCAGGAGTTCTCTGGTAGTCCAATGTCCTGAACTTGGCTGTCCCTCCTAAGAGGCTCAGGCCTGACACCAGGCCAGAGCACCAACACCCTGTCAGCCATACAGCTCAGAAGAAAAGGGAGAAAAGAAAGAAAGAAAAAAATAATAAATAAAAGTTATTAAAATTAAAAATTAAATATCGTTAAAATAAAAATAAATAAATAATAAAAAAAAGAAGAGAGCTGCGAAACCAATAAAGAAATCCACCAATGATTACAAGCACTAAAAATTAAGCTAAGATAACTATATAAATCAGAAACTCGTCAGTTGCATACAGGAAATCCCAAGTGTACAGTTTCTCCCAAAGTCCACCACCTCAATTTTGGGATGATTTGTTGTCTATTCAGGTATTCCACAGATGCAGGGTACATCAAGTTGATTGTGGAAATTTAATCCGCTGCTTCTGAGGCTGCATGGAGCAACTTCCCTTTTTCTTCTTTGTTCGCACAGCTCCTGGGGTTCAGCTTTGGATTTGGCCCCGCCTCTGCAGGTAGGTTGCTCTCTGGCATCTGATCTTCGCCCACACAGGAGGGGGTTAAAGGAGCGGCTGATTGGGGGCTCTGGCTCACTCAGGCCGGCAGAGAGGGAGGGGTATGGAATGCGGGACCAGCCTGCAGCGGCAGAGGCCAGCATGACGTTGCAACAGCCTGAGCCGTGCCCTGTGTCCTCCCAGGGAAGTTGTCCCTGGATCACGGGACCCTGGCAGTGGTGGGCTGCACAGGCTCCCAGAAGGGGAGGTGTGGATAATGACCTGTGCTTGCACTCAGGCTTCTTGGTGGCTGCAGCAGCAGCCTTAGCGTCTCATGCCTGTCTCTTGTGTCTGTGCTGAATGCCGTGGCTCGAGCCCATCTCTGAAGCTCATTTAGGTGGTGCTCTGAATCCCCTCTCCTCGCGCACCCTGAAACAATCATCTCTTGCCTCTTAGGCAGCTCCAGACTTTTTCCCGGACGCCCTCCCAGCTAGCTGTGGTGCACTAGCCCCCTTCAGTCTGTGTTCACACAGCCAACCCCAGTCTTCTTCCTGGGATCTGACCCCCGAAGCCAGAGCCTCAGTTCCCAGCGCCCACCCACACCGGCGGGTGAGCAGACAAGCCTCTCAGGCTGGTGAGTGCTGGTCTGCACCGATCCTCTGTGCGGGAATCTCTCTGCTTTGCCTTCTGCACCCCTGTTGCTGCACTCTCTTCCATGGCTTCCCCCCACCACCCACCCCCCTTCTCTGCAAGCAAAGGGGCTTCCTAGTGTGTGGAAACTTTTCCTCCTTCACAGCTCCCTCCCCTAGGTGCAGGTCCCGTCCCTATTCTTTTGTCTCTCTTTTTTCTTTTGCCCTACCCAGTTACCCTACCCAGTTTGCCCTACCCAGAGTTTCTTGCCTTTTGGGAAGTCTGAGGTCTTCTGCCAGCATTCAGTAGGTGTTCTGTAGGAGTTGTTCCACATGTAGATGTATTTTTTAAGTAGCTGTGGGGAGGAAAGTGATCTCCACGTCTTATTCCTCTGGCATCTTGAGGGTCCATCTAGACTAGCATTCTCTTAACTCTTAACAAGTTTTATGGAAGACGGAGGCTCTAATAATCCTAAAGAACCTCCTCTCTATTCAAGTAACAATCAGAAACTAAGAACCTCTTCATTTTATTTCCTAATTCCCAGGAGAGAGAAGTACAGCAGCCGAGCAGGACATATTCACCTTTTGTCCATTCATTCATGGCCATAAGAATGGGGTGAATTAAAAAAAACACGAATTTAAGGGCCTATTCCTATCAGTTAAGAGATGGTTCTCCACAAAGATGTTCATGAACTGTTCAGAAATGACAAAATGTGACTGCCGTCGATATAATCAAAAGTTTTTGGCATTCAGGGGGATGACAATGAACTTTAGATTCTGGTAGTTTGATCCAGTATTGGAGTCAGATCAGAGGACTAATTTTTTTTTAACTCCATGGAAGATAAAGAAAAATGGGGCAGAACCCTACATGAATTTTCAATAACATTGTATAATTTGCTTTTAATTGTCATTTAAAATTATTTACTTTTCAATGTTCCTCTATTGCAAAGTTCTTCCTTTATTGCCAAGTAAAACATTTCTTATTGTGTAGCATTATATTGTATGTGATTTTATAGCAGTAGGTGTTGTCAATACAACTATTTAATCACTATTGATCAAAATACCGACACTTTTCCTAAGGTCTAGTGCATTTTTAAAGAAAAGGTACTTAAAAAGCATTTTTGATTTCTCACTTTTGATATTATATTGTCACATGGTTTCAGCTCTTCTTGTACAGAAAGCTCATGTTGTCCTTGCTTTCTGACACTGTAGGCAAAGCAACAAAAGTCTGCTATTATTTAATCATTTCATTGCAATATGAAAAAAATCTAAGGATTTACCACAAGAGACTAAACAATTAGTTGACAAAAGCTAGACAGTTTACTGGTATGAATTCAAGCTCTTAAAAATTTGATAACAACAAATATAAATGACTAAATAAGATATGGACTGATGATAATTCACCAAAACCAAGCTTTTCTGACTTTCAAAATGAACCAAAGTTTGTTAGAAAATGCCTGATTCTATTCGTCTCAACTTCTTCACCTGTCAAATGGGAATGGAAATGTATGTCTCAAAAAAAGTGTCACAGGAATTTAATTTGTTACTTGGTGCATGTAAAACTCCTTGGAAAGCTACAAATTACTCTCCCAAATATAAAAGATTATTAAGTCAAATTATACCCTTAGTTTAGATTATATGAAGATTGAACAGAGCTTTTCTCTGAGTGAAGGTAAAGGAAGATAAATTAACATTTGTTGTCTGCCTATTTTGTGCATAGCACGGTGCTTAATATTTCAGCCAGGTTTTCTTTTTAGGGGGAGAGGAAGGTGGTTGAAAATGTTTAAATTATAAAGATCTATGAAAAAACAAAAAAACCCTGCTCATATTCCACTTGAATTTTTGCTATGAAAGAAGATGATATTAGCACTCACACATTTCAAACTATACTCTTTTACCCATCCCTCATTTTTCTGTTTATACTGTTATATTATCCAAGTTTATGGCATTCATATTCTGTTCTATAACTAAAACCAACATGGTTTTTAAGTGGTAGTTTTATATTTAAATGTATTCATTGTACATCCTATTCCTCCTTCATTCTTTTTTTTTTTTTTTTTTTTTTTTTTGCAGTACGCGGGCCTCTCACTGTTGTGGCCTCTCCCGTTGCGGAGCACAGGCTCCAGATATGCAGGCTCAGTGGCCATGGCTCACGGGCCCAGCCGCTCCGCGGCATGTGGGATCTTCCCGGACAGGGGCACGAACCCACGTCCCCTGCATCGGCAGGCAGACTCTCAACCACTGCGCCACCAGGGAAGCCCCCTCCTTCATTCTTGAGATCTGCATATTGGTTCATTTTTACCTGGATAAACTTCATTGTTAAGTCATTTCTTTAAGAGTGTTCATTTATGTTATATTCCCTGAGGGTTTTTTGTTTGTTTTTTGATGTTAAAGCATGTTGAATGTCATTAGATTCGAAAGCTATATCAGTGGGTACTAACAGTCATGTCACCCTTTTATTCAGAATACTGTAGACTTTCCCTCACTGTCTTCTGGTATAGAATGCTAATGCTACTATTATAAAATCTGAAATTAATCTGATTTTATCTTTCACTCTTTTAAGTAATTTTCTGTTTCAACCTGGTCTTCTTGCAAAGTCTTTCTTTAAGTTTGAACATCAGTCACTTAACTAACACGTGCTTTGGTGTTAAGTCCTCTCTCTAAAATGACTCTGGAATGTGGTGTATTCGTTCAATTCACAGGAAGTTTTCTTGCTAATATCTTTCAATACATTTGTTTGTCTATCTCAGTGACATCAAGGATCTTTACGTTGGATCATCTTTTATCTATCTTTCTTATCCATTACCTTCTCTTCCCTCTTATCTGTGTTTTTTAAATTGTATTCATCACAATTATCTCTAATCTTCTCTTTATGTCAGTAAACTGACTTTTAGTAGGTAGCTGTTTTGTTTCTTGCCTATTTTAGTTGATTTATTAATTCTTTAATGATGCTCTTTTGGTTGCAATTTTTATGTTTAAGTTACATCCTAATTTATCTGATCCTATAGTTTGTCTTTTTCATCTTGCCATTGAGTTACATTTTTTGAATTCAGGTTCTTACTCTACTGTGTGAAAAATTTTGAGAAATTTCCTAGGATTCCTTGAGTTATATTTTCTTCTAGATTGGATATTTTGTCTATCTTTGGCATGCTATGTTTTTCACTTTTATTGTTGCAATACATGTCCATACTTACTATTCCACTTCTTTTCATTTGCTCATACTTGAGGAACTGTGTGCAGACAACTCAGTCATTCCTTTATAGAAAGGGATATTTTTAAACGTTCTTCTCATCATATCAAGGAACTGTTTGTTTTCTTCCTTTTAGCTCCATTTTGGAGGCTGAATACCCACATATCATGAGTACCCCCATTTTGTAGCCTGAGGGAATACTGGGATTGTGGGAAGCTCAGCCTTTAGCAGAATATCTGGGTGCTTCTATTTTAACGTTTTTTTTTTCTTTTTTTTTTTTAGTGGTTTGTAGCAAGATTATCGGTGGAAGAGTCATAGGTATACTTTATTGGGGAAATGCGTCATTTTTTGGTTGGGCTTTAGAGATTTTACCAAGTGAATATATAGGCGTGAAACTATTAGTTTGTGAAACAGAGTCAGCTTTAATACTCATGCTTCTCTGCTTCACTCTTTTTTCTCCAGGAGCCCTGTCTACTCCTCTCTTCAGCCAGAAGAGAAAACAGATTAAAACACACTATGCATGTATATACAAATCTGCTTAACTCCAGAATTGGAGGCTGTTACGAGAATTCTCAGAATTTTGTCATTTCACCAGTAAATCTCACAGAGGTCAGGGATGAGATTAAGACGTCAAGAACTCTTTCGCCCCTCTGAGGCTAGACAAACTCTTCTTATGCACAAATGTTTTTTTCTGTTGTTTCTTTGCTTATTTTGATTATTTTTAAGCCAATGGCATTGGAATTTGTCCCTTTTCTTATTCAGACACTGTTAATCTGTTTGTTGTTTATTTATATTTACAATTCCTTGTGCATTTCATCAGGTACTAGAGTAAGGAAAGTCTGTATTACATGTTTAACTCACTCTTTCTCAATCAGCCTTTACAAAAAAACAAAGATGTAAGATGTATTGCTACTTTATAGTTAAGAGTTATAACTTGTCCAGCATTATACAGCTAATAACTGTCTGCACTTCTAGGTAAATAATGGAGTATACTAAAATTACAATTTAAGATAAAGTTACTAAATTAATATTTTACCTGGGTGCAAATATTCTGGAAGAAAGAAATAGATCTGAGTGGATGGTGAAAACAGTGAGAGAATCAAGATGCCTAAGTTTAACTTCCTCCTATCTCTCAACACAGATGGTGAATTTGGAAAAGATGATTCAACTTCCTGGGTTTTAGTTTCCCTTTCCCTGTGTGTAATAATAATAAGGATGATGATGATGATGACAATAATGATGGTAATTTTCACAATTTGATCATTATACATTTACATGTACCAGGCACAATGTGATATACTTTATAAGTAATATGTCATTAAATCTCAAAATAACCATCTGATATAAAGAGCCTATTTTGTCAATGAAGACTGCAAATTTCACAAATCCACTGAAGCCCATTTGATTCAAGGGCACATGCTATTGACCACTAGCTCTATTGTCTTTCCAAACCAAGAAGTCTGGCCTGAATGGTCTACAAAAGACCTACCAACTTTGAGATTCTCTAGAGCTGTGGTTGGTATCAGAGGAAATGACCATGCTCATACATGACCCTCAGGTACAACTACTAGAGTTCTGGGTGTCCTAAAATTAAATCCTAACATGATGAGGTTTTTGCTTTATGTATTCATTTGCACATTTTAAAAACACAGAATTTAACCTAAAACGTAAGTACCGAACTGTTCCTCCTCCTTTCCTCCAAATCTTTCTTTCTTAACTATTCAGTGCAAATGCCATGAAGTGGGGCTCTGTAAGGTGGGCATCCACATGAATGTGGATGATGAGCACCACGGTAGCCCAGCATGAGTTGTTGGAGCCTAAGAGTGGTGAGAAGGTCAGGCATGCAGGACAAGGGGTAAGGCAGTGGTGGCCCAGTGGAGTGGCAGAGCCCGAGGAAGGTGAGAAGGGCATGCCCTTACTGAGGTGGCCTGGCACAGGCTATCAGAGTCTGTGAAGCCTGAGGAGGGTTCCATTGCCAGGAGAGGGTGGTGAAGGTAGAAACCTGGAAGCTAAGTGAGTGAGGACAGAGTCTCCACAGGGAAAGGGCATTCCAGGGTGACGTGTTAGATCCTCAAGGATGTGAGAAAGTTATCCACTTTTGAATATAACCATGCACAGATTGTCAGCGGTCAAGAGGAAAGACAGCATCCACACAGGAGGGAGACCCTGCACAGGGTCAGAACATGAGTGAGGTGAGGAGGTAGGAGACAGCTTACAAGTGGTGTCAAAGAAGGTATGGGAGTAAAACTTGCAGCAGGTATCAGAATCTGTACGGGGTGAAGAGGAGCTTCACATAGGGGAGAAGGTGTTGACAGTAACTGGAGGTTAGTTACATACAAGGAGATTGAACAAATTCATAAATACACTGAGAATAGTGGAAACCAGGGTTCTCACAGCTGGAACAGGGAATTAAAAATATAGACAGAGGACTTCCCTGGTGGCTCAGTGGATAAGAATCTGCCTGTCAATGCAGGGGACACGGGTTCGATCCCTGGTCCAGGAAGATCCCACATGTCGTGGAGCAACTAAGTCTGTGAGCCACAACTACTGAGCCTGTGCTCTACAGCCCGCAAGCCACAACTACTGAGCCTGCATGCTGCAACTACTGAAGCCAGCGTGCCTACAGCCTGTGCTCTGCAACAAGGGAAGCCACCACAAGGAGAAGCCCGTGCACTGCAATGAAGAGTAGCCCCCGCTCGCCACAACTAGAGAAAGCCGGAAGGCAGCAACGAAGACCCAACACAGCCAAAAATAAATAAAATTAAAAATATATACATAGACAGAAAAAACCTATAATAAACCCACTATAAATCACCATAGATAGATAGAAGTATGGAATAAGAATATATACACACACACACATATATACATAGTTACATAAATATATGTCTGTATATAAAATTATACATATGCATACTTATATACATTCATATGTGTTTATAAATTCATATAAGTATCTATATGTATGTATTCACACATATAATCTATAAAACCTACACACACACACACACACACACACATGCAAACACTGAAAATCCTCAGAGCAAGAACACCTCAATAACAATAAGTACACTTAGTTCCAGATCATAGTTTCTACATACCATTCTCTAATAAAAGGAACAAGGTTTTCTTAGGGGAAAAAAAGACTACTCCGATGGCTGGAACAGGAGAAATGCAAGGTGATTCTGGAACACTTTCTGGTACCAGAAAGTAAAGAATAGTATAAAGAATGATAGGCCCACGTCAAAAAGATGAAGAAACCAGCTTGAATGGCTCCTGCTGGCCAAATCAGTGATGATTTGGGCAACAAAATAAATAGTAATGGATTATAACTTTAATAAAATAAGAAACGATGGATTCACAGTGATAGAGTAGATCATACTGATAGAAATATATAAATAAAAAATTTAAATGTTCAGTAAGGAACAGTATATTTACATTGTCTCAAAGTCCCTAACCACAAAATGTTTACCAATTATAAAGGGGGGGAAACAAAGCACTTTTATAGTGGAGAAGTCTAGCAGGCAGCAGCACGTTAACCAAGTGATCAAAGTTAATTTCAGCAGAAATGGGACAAACGGAAGTCCTGCACTATCTGGTAGGATACAATCTGAAGCACACAGCATTCCTGAATCTAACTGTAATGAAACAGCAGACAAAGAAAGTGGTGCACCCAGTGGGTGAGGGGAATGGAGGGACAAGATGGCAAGACAATGTGATCAATATACTCTGGCTGGGGGGGGACCAGTCTTTTTCATGGTGATAATTTTTAAAAATAAGAGCCAGTTTTCTCATTGGTTTTATTAATGTTTTTTAAAATCTTTATAGACCCTTTTTATTACCCATACCCTCAGCACACAGCTCCTACCAGGACCCCTACCCTCTCATCACTCAGATAAGCCCAAATTGAGTGAAACTTTACCAGATCAGTGCCTTGTAATTTTCGAAGGTACCAAGGTGAGGAAAACCAAGGAAAGACTGGGAAATTGTTCTGCATTGAAGGAGACTAAGGAGAAAACAACTAAATGAAATCTGTGATTATCTACTGGATCTTTTTGCTATAAAGTATTTTATTAGGGAAAATGGAGAAATGGGATCTGAAGATTAGATGCTAGTATTGAATCAATGTTAATTCCTTGATTTTGATTTTATTGTACGCTTTGTAGGAAATAAACTAATTTATTTGGGATGATGTGGCATGAATTTGCAAAATTACTCTAAATGGCATGGAAAGAAAATTTTTGTACCGTTTCTGAAACATTTTCCATATGTTTGCGATTATTTCAAGATAAAATGTTTTTAAAACTATGTATTGACTTGATGTCTAATTCAGACTTGCATTCAAAACAGGGTCAGGTTTTTTTCATGTGGTGTAATTCTTTTCTTTTTCCAGGTGATGGTCGTTTGAGCCGTCCTATTTTTACCCAGGAACCACAAGATGTTATTTTTCCTTTGGATTTGTCAAAATCTGAAATCATCCTGAATTGTGCTGCTAATGGTTACCCTTCACCCCATTATAGGTAAAGTTCTACTTCTGAGTACCACACTGCTTGTTTTTTTTTCTTTGTCTTCTGGGTAAAATATACGCACAATAAAGTGACTTAATTTGAAGTGTACAGCTCAAAGAATTTTTACATAGGTATACAGCTGCGTGCCCACCACTCAGATGAAGATATGGACATTTCTAGTACGGCAAACTGTTCCTTCATGCCACTTGCCAAGTGATGACTACCCCACCCCCACCCGCAGCAACCACTATTATGACTTATTGATTAGGTCTGCTTAGAACAGTTATTCTTGAGATTGGTGCCATGCAGTGCCATGTTATGAAGAGAACTGACAGAGGAAAAGAAAGAAAGAAAACAGAACGAAAGAAGAAAGGAAGGAAGGAAGGAAGGGAGGAGGGAAGGAATACAGGAAAAAAGAAGAAAAAATAAAGGGAAAGGACAGGAAAAGATTTGTTTCCCCAATATGAAAGACTATAAAGCACAAGCTCATTTTGTACTCCCTTCCCCACAATTTGGAGCCACTGCCTCAGTTGCCCCATATACAATGCCTATGAAAATGTTCCCCTAAAAGGAATTAATCCAGATGGAAACTTTATTTTATCCGACTAATTTTTGTGGCTCCACTGACATGTCCCATCACCCAAAAAGCACTGGTTTTAGAAAAACATGTTGAAGACAGCTATGTACCATCTAATGCAGAAAAGGAATTTTCATTCTGGGCAAGTAGAAAAATATACATTTGCTCCTCACATATTACCTCTGAAATAATAAGGCAGAAAGTTCTGTAGTGTTTCAGTTCTTAGAATATTGCAGTAAAGGCAGAATCTGATCCACCTTGTGGGTGGACTTCACAAATTTAAAAATATATGCATGTATATATTATGCTTATATAAATCATAAAGATATTTTGTTGGTAAGAACTGCATATGCAGTGTGAATATAGGAAAAGTAGAATAAATATTAAAATCACTATTGATTTTAAAATCACTATTGGCTTTGGGATTTTAAAAGCATTTTTTTAAAGTCTTAATTTTTAGTAGTTAAGTTAAATCATCACACACAAAAAGCAACAATTTCAGTCCATTTTGGCAAAATAAGCTGGCTTGGCGTGATTTTTATGTTCCATTAAAAATACCAAATTTCTATGTATAATTACTTTGATCTTAAGATTGCCTAGATTAACTAGCTAAATGACTTAAATGCACAAAGTTAAAGAGAACTCTCCTTTACATTGTATTTTGTCAGAAGAACTTCAGAATTTGTTTTTTACAACAAAAGAGCTGAAAAACTGTGTCTTACTACACTTTATTAAAGCTTTCCTATCTTTAGGGCACCCAAACCAATAAAGTCCATCTGGATGATGAAGATTACTTAGTTTATAAATTGGTTCACCCAGTGAATGGTTGGTGGTTTGTTTTCCTTAAATAAAGAGTTACCTTACTTAACTTAAAATTTGGTTAAATATATAAAAATGTGATTAACACATTTTTCAGGATCACCTTACAGTTTAAGTTGGAATTTTATTTTTGAAAGCCAATTTGATTGATCCTAAAGATTGACAGAATTTGTTAGAGAAAGGAAAAAAAAAAGTATGAATCCCTATAAAATAAGAAACATTTGCTAAGTATAAGTAAGATAAATCATCAGTCAATCATGTACTTATATAAAAATGTCTATTGGCTTATAACAGGCCAAAAGATATAAAACAGTGGTTCTCACAACAATTTGCTAATATTATCTATGAAGAAATACACTGAATGAAGAGATTGCAAATTCCAGTGTTGTGAAATGGCTTCTGTTTCTAACATACTTAAAAATTAGGAGGCTAAAGACAGGTAATTTAGCTTCTTATTTCCAATCCCCATAACCAGGTTTAGCTCGGCTCTAATATCATGGTATAAAATACTCATAGGCAAGAGGCTTTGAAAAAAGAGTGAGAACAAAACCAAGTTTTTAATGCTTAAATGTCAGACTAAGACCCAATTTTCTTGATAATAAAGCAAAGGGCAGAGGTATTTCAGACAATGCACATTAGCAACAAAATACAAAATTTAGTTTTAATATGATCCTTTCTAACTTAAAATTTATTTTTAAACAACATCGTAACTGTATTCATCTTAGATTGTGTGTGTGTATATGAAATAGAGGGACAATCTTTATGATTCAGAGTCTAACATTATTTGAGGTTATTTGGATATAGTGTGAAGCCGTATTAAAGAGCCTTTGACTTAGATCCATTCCATATGTGACCTTGGAATAGTCATTTCTTTCTCCTGGCATTGGATTCCTTATGCACAAAGTGAGGGTGTGGTTGACTTTAAGGTGTGTTTTATTCCTTTTAGTAAATTCCTTTAGCAAATGAAATCTCATAGGAGAAAATAAGCAATATTTAAAGCAGAACTTTGGAAACAGTTTAAAAGTAACTTGCCTAAAGTCACTTACAGTTAGAGTCAACACCTTCACAGACAAGATTTCAGTAGAAAACAAGAAGATACAGATGTCAGGCAAGTTGGCACAGAAGTTTTCCCATGGAAAGGATCATTCTTTATTCTTTAAAAGACCAGGCAACACACGGCAATTAACATCTAACCAGGAAGCTCTGTTAAGGGAAGGAAAATGGGTTATGCAAAAATGTACTTGGGTAGGATTGCTTATACTTTAAAAAGTTTAGGAAAATCAGATAGTAATGAGCTTAGTTCCAGCTCAATATATCTTTCATTTGGGAAAATGAAACAACACACACATAAATCATTTTTACATTGGATACACTCTCTATCAGATACACTATCTTTGAATGTCATAGAGGATTTCTAACACATGTTCTCTGGACCTGGTCACAAGAGGAGGTTCCTTTCTGTAATTTAATCTACTCCAGTCACAAAGACATTCTTAAGTCTGGAGAAGCTCTAGGTCTCTGAGTAAAAATCATAAAAGTAGTTACTCTGCCCTTCTATTCTTTTTATTCATTTCCTCACTTGATCTTCTTAACAACCTCATGTGATAAAGCAGGATATTTTTATTGTGCAAATTTTATAATTGATGGATATGATTTTTGGAGAAGTCATTACTTGCACAAGCATACACAGCAAAGGAATGTCAAAGTTAGGCCTAGGACTCTTTCCACAGGGTCAATGGAGCCAAGTTTAGTGCACATTACAATCACCCAGAGAGACTACTAAAAAATTTACATTTTTGAAGTTCTTCAAAGGTCTAGGGATGGGCCCAGAAATAGTGCTCCATGTAATTCTAAAGCAAGGCTCAGTTGTGAAAAACACGTGCACACACACACACACACACACACACACACACACACTCATGCATTATCACAGGCCAGCAAACAAATATAGCCCCCAGCCATTATATTCTTAACTACTCAATAGGGAAGGATGTTTACCAGAAAAAGTTCAAGATTTTAGTTCAAATCCATATGTTTCATGGAATTAATATGATATTAAGGCAGATGCTTAAAATAATCATCTATAGCATATTTCCTAGTTTTCATCATGGGATAATTCTCCTGGGCATGCAATTCTATCCGTAACGTTTGTATGACAATCACTTGAATTCATTAATACTATTTCTCCATTGATTTAAACATATTACGACAAAGCCCACACCACGACTTGAACCCTTGATCTACATGCACAGTTTAATAATCATTGTACCATAGTGATTAGAATGATTATGGGGATACTGTGAAAAATTCATTTGCTGCAGCTAAGCCAACAACTTTGAATTTGTGTTGAAAAACAATTACTGAGCTTAATTAGGAGCATATAATGATGACAGCAGTTATTTCAGTGATTGATTCCAAAATTAAAGAGAGCTGGCAAACTAAGTGCTGTATAGCCTTTGCATTGAAAATGAAAGGGAACACAAAGGTTAAAAGACCATGTAAGACAGTATTACAGTGCTGGCAAGGAGAATATTCGAGGCTTCAGATAGGCCTAAAAAATAATAGTTTTCTCCATTTTCTTCTTCTGAAATTGAGAACAAGAGGCCGAACAAATTTCTCTAGAAAAAAATTTGGCAGATAGCTCAGGCAAATGAAATATACTATTTTTGACTGTTGTCTTTCAACTTCCTTTATTAAAATGAAGTTGAGGTGCACAAGAATTGGCTAAATAATTTAAAAGTGACAGAGTTTGTTCAAAACCTCTGGATGATTTGATATCTGGTCAATCACTTCTCATCTTTAATAGGGTAGATTACCTAAGTCCGTATTTCTTTTCTACTGTTGTAGATATTTGCCAGACTTTTTCCACGGGATGTTTCAGAATACTCCTAAAAAAGTCAATGACATCTGGAATAATGCTATAAAATGTCATTCCTTTCTTACAGTTAGCTACCTCTACCAAAATGAGGGAAGAAACTTCAAAGCTGGCATAGACCCTACAAAAATGATTTGGAAATTGGCTATATTACATAGTAAGAGGCCACTCACTTGTTTTTCTGATTATCTTAATTGAATAGTTTAAAATGGGCTTCCCTGGTGGCGCAGTGGTTGAGGGTCCGCCTGCCGATATAGGGGACACGGGTTCGTGCCCCGGTCCGGGAGGATCCCACATGCCGCAGAGCGGCTGGGCCCGTGAGCCATGGCCGCTGAGCCTGCGCGTCTAGAACCTGTGCTCTGCAATGGGAGAGGCCACAACAGTGAGAGGCCCCCGTACCAAAAAAAAAAAAAAAAAAAAGAGGTTAAAATATCTCTTTTCTTAAATGCTTTATATGACTACACACAGCTTGTGCCCTAGAAATGTATCTGTTTAAGTATGTAATATTCTTATTTCAAAATGTCTGAATATTTTGATGGAAGTTAGGGGTTGCAAGGTGGGGGAAGTGAGTCCAGTTAAAGATAATTACTGGCTATTCATTCATCTTAAAATGACCAAATGCAATTTCTAAAACATCTTATGTTTCTTTGAAAATAAATATAACTGTTAGGCCTTTCTGATACTTAATTCATGTACAAAAAGACTGTTGACTAATAGGTAAGCCAAGAAACTTTTTGCAGCCTAAAATAGAAACTTCTCAAACTGCATTTGTTTTTGTTAAGGTATAATTTTAGTTTGGCATTTCTAAATACTGTTGAAATATTTCTAAATACTGTAGAAATACTGAAAAATATTCAGTATTTCTAAATACTGTTGAAATTAATTTTCCTAGTAAGAGACTAACAGAGACAATCACGTTCTAAAGTAGTCTGGTTATTTTTGTTTTGTTATCGGCCTCAAATTGGCATTGTAAAATCTTTGCTGGCTTTCTTTGTGCCATTTCTAATATATTTTTCTTGGATTTCTATGTCTAAATCTTTTTTTTTTTTTTTTTGCGGTACACGGGCCTCTCACTGTTGTGGCCTCACCCGTTGCGGAGCACAGGCTCCGGACGCGCAGCCTCAGCGGCCATGGCTCACGGGCCCAGCCGCTCCGCGGCATGTGGGATCCCCCCAGACCGGGGCATGAACCCGCATCCCCTGGATCGGCAGACTCTCAACCACTGTGCCACCAGGGAAGCCCTGTCTAAATCATTTTTGACATTCAATTTTGCAATATCAGTTGTGCGTGTTCAGGTATGGTACGTGTTATTTGAGAAGTTGCTATAGGAATAGGGCGGCCAGGTTTATTGACTGAATGTCTACTTTTTATTTCTCATGTCAAGAGTTCTATTGCCTCTTCGTACACATTTGGGTGAATGTTCATAATCTGTAAAGAGTAGAAGATCTTCAAAATAACATAGTTATTGATATCACAGAGCTCATGAAGACAATTATCTTCGATGAAACTGGTGGGATGTATCCACATAAAACCATGTTTTGTTTCATTTTAACAGTCTCAGGAATTACAGGTGCATGTTGTTTAACACAGGAGTGGTCAACTCTATATCAGAAACATGATTTGATTTTTTTTTCCTTGAAGGTGGAAGCAAAATGGCACAGATATTGATTTTACCATGAGCTATCACTACAGGTTGGACGGAGGCAGTTTGGCAATCAGTAGCCCCCGCACAGATCAAGATACTGGCACGTACCAGTGCCTGGCCACCAACCCTCTGGGAACAATTCTGAGCCAGAAGGCGAAGCTCCAATTTGCATGTGAGTTTGTGGGAAAAATCTATAATCTTTATGTTTCTAAAAATATATTTTTATTATAATCATAGTAGAAAAAAATCCAGCTTTGCCAATCATATGCTCTTTGAGAGCAAATATGAATTTATAGAGGCAAAAAGTTTTAACAGTGTGCATTTTGTGAATTCAGACTCCTGGGGATAGCTGAAATCTATTTCAAAAAAGGAAGGAAATATCAGTGTTATTGTATTTTGTGAATTATATTTAGAAATATCTCTGAAAGTTCCAGATATACATATTAAGATAAAGATTATACATATTACTCTTTTTCCTTTTTCTTTTGCATTGGGTATTAGTATGCAGAGCACAGGAAGCAAAAGCTGAGGGCAGAGATGTCTTTTGGGGGAGGCAAGTATTCTCCCAGGAAAAGTGATCATGCATCCACAGTTTGATGTAGGTGGAAATAAAGTAGTTGCCAAAGGCAGACTCTATATTAACTGTAACAATGTCCAGCTGCGTCACAAAAATGTCATCCAAATAATTACCTTGGTGACATTTGAGGACATTAGCAGATGAACAACAGACATACTGCTCCTTATATAGTTTTTTTTATAGTGTTTCCAGGGGCTGAAATATTTCATATTGGATCCAGGGAAAGCCTTGTTTGAAAGTAATTACATCTGTTGATACGGATGAAGTAGAAGCCTTAAATGCCTCCTTTTGTACCCCCTCCCTGACCCAATCCCTACCCATGTCCACCTCAGAGGATATATCAGGGGCCAAAGCGCGAGAAGCTACTCTTTGCAGCCCTCATGAAAAGGTCTATGCTTCTGTTACTTTGAAAAAGTAATTATTTTGAAATTTAAAAAATAAAATATATGTCCAAAGCCCACCTTGTAGAACTACTTTAGTCATCACTAGATATATAAATTAACAATTGGGTCTGTTTCCCATTGCAAATCTTGTGTTCCAAATATGCCTTGTTCTACACATAGTTCCCCTATGTTGACCATTCTGGGGATGGCATTGTTTCTGAATATGTATATAAGCTTATTCAGAAATAAGTACACACACACATACGTATATATATGCATGCGGTCATAAATATACACACATTATACATATGTACATATATGTATGTGGTCCTATATATACACACATACACATGTATACATACACACAAACGTTACTAAGTGTATCTGAATGTATTTATATCTGCAGAAATCAAAGGATAATGCAAACGTTTATAGAGCTAAATGGAATCTGAACAAAGGCTGATGGCTGCTTGAACCTTACGGTAAAGATAAACACAATACTTGATGTCTGCATTTCAGCTAAGACCAGCACTTGGAAAAATAATAGCAAGCAAAATACTAATAAGAAACTTATTTTACAGAAGTAAACAATTGCTCCATAGACTGTCAATGATCCTGCCAAAAGAATTATATCTCCTACTTGGATAGGTGATAACCCTAGAAGATACACATGATTTGGATCAGATTGCATAAGAATAAATTTGACTTTCTGGCAAAGGAAAACACGCACAGCACATTTATTTGCTATACCCTGGAGTTTCTCTAAAGCTATGGATTCTATCCATTCTTGAAAATAACTGAATACTTACAATGAAAATTAATGCACTATGCTTTACATGGCCATCTATTTCCTCCTCTTTGTTCCCCTTCTTAAACAAAAAATATATTTTTTTATTCCCCTACATTATTTTTTCCTCACCATTTTTCTGCTTTTAAAAATATGTGTAACTAGAAGTTTTTCAAAGTTAAATCATATTTTCTCGTTGCTAAAAAAAGAGGAAAGGTTTCAATTAAGAAGAAATTTTATGCTTTCATTTGGATGAACGGGAAAATCAATTCTTCTGTCCTTGCTGACTTTCTTGTCTCTTCACAAAATTTTCCTTTTTTTGAGTTGAAGGTGTGTGACTGTTGATCCCTAAAATCGTTTCTATTACTATTCATGCAGAAAGAAGAATGGCCTACATCCATTAGCTGATCTTTCTCCTGCAGACTTAAAGGATCTTATGTTCCAAGTCTTAAACTTGAAAACAAGAACAAAAACAAAAAAAGAACCATATCATTCTGCCTTTCATGTCCAGTATCTGTAGTGGTCCCACGCCTGAAACATTTCCTGCTAAGTCCATGGAGAGATTTGGTTGAGTGTAATTATCTCTTGAATCAACCCTAAACATAACCAACATATTTTAATCACCTATAAAGTATCTCCCTTCATTTCCTGTATTTCATAAGTACTCTCGCCACCTTACTTAAGTCAGTTGTTCATTCCAAGTAGTAAATAACTTCTTTTCAAAAGGTGAAAATACCAGGTCTAGCTTTGCCACTGCTATTATGCAACTCTGAGTGGTTTATTTTTTGTACAAATGAGCACAAAGATCTTAAAGATGAATCGAAAAGTGTTGATGGGGACTTCCCTGGTGGCACAGTGGTTAAGAATCCGCCTGCCAATGCAGGGAACATGGGTTCCAGCCCTGATCCAGGCAGGAAGATCCCACATGCCGTGAAGCAACTAAGCCCACGGGCCACAACTACTGAGCCCACGTGCCACAACTACTGAAGCCCACATGCCTAGAGCCCGTGCTCCGCAACAAGAGAAGCCACTGCAATGAGAAGCCCATGCACCACACTGAAGAGTAGCCCCAGCTCACTGCAACTAGAGAAAGCCCACAGGCAGCAAGGAAGACCCAGTGCAGCCAAAAATAAATAAATTAATTAAAACATCCTTTAAAAAAGAAAAAAAAAACACCATAAGTCAAGACATAGACCATGGAAAAAAGCAGAAAGTTTTCTACTTAAAAAAAAAAAAGTGTTGATGACTTACAGCCCAGAAGACTCCACTTACAAATTCTTTCTTCTAATCTCATTTAAGAGATACAGGATATTAATTTTGCAAAATAGGTTTTCTGAAATTTCATTCAAAGAAATTACATTTGTATCCACATGCAAATATATGCATATGCATAATCTCATTAATAAGGTTACTCTTCCAAAAAGGGAGGAAGGGAAAGAGAGAGGCAGAGAAATAGAGAGACAGAGAGAAGAGAGGCAGAAAGAAAAAGAGAGAACGTAATAGAAGAGAAATATCCAATTGGGAATTTGTTTCTCTATGAAAACATCCTGAACATGACTAATCAGTACAGAAATACAAATCAGAGCCAGAAAATGCTGCTTCACACTCATGAGGATGGCTATTATTTTAAACACACACACACACACACACACACACACACGCACACACACATGCAGAAAATAACAAGAACTGGCAAGGATGTGAAAACATTGGAATCCTTGTGCATTACTGGTGCGAATGTAAAATGGTACATCTACTGTGGAAGACAGCATGGCAGTTCCTTAAAAACTTGAACATAGAATTACCATGACACAGCAATTCCACCTGTAGGCAAATGCCCCAAAGGATGGAAGGGACTCAGGCAGATGTTTGTATACCCATGTTAATAGTGGCATTATATATAACAGGTAAAAGGTAGAAAGGACCCAAATGCCCATCAACAGATAAATGCATTAACAAAATGTGGTATAAACATACAACAGAATATTATTCCACTTTAAA
This sequence comes from Neophocaena asiaeorientalis asiaeorientalis, assembly GCF_003031525.2. Taxonomy (NCBI): domain Eukaryota; kingdom Metazoa; phylum Chordata; class Mammalia; order Artiodactyla; family Phocoenidae; genus Neophocaena; species Neophocaena asiaeorientalis. Next base: position 5,232,824 of record NW_020173397.1, on the reverse strand, counting down.
AAGGAAATTTTATAATTCTATTACATGCTACACCATGTATGAACCTTGAAAACATTTTGCTGAGTGAAATAAGACACACACAAAAGGATACTTATCGTAGGATTCCATTTATATGAGGTAAGTAACTAGGCAAATTCCTAGACAGAAAGTAGAATGGTGGCTTCCATGGAGTAGGTGAAGGAAAATGGGGAGTTATTGTTTAATGAGTACAGAGATTTAGTTTGGATTGATTAAAAAATTCTGGAGATGGATGGGGATTATACAACAATACGAATGTACTTAATACTAAAGAATTGTACACTTAAAATGGTTTAAATGGTAAAGTTTATGTTATACATATTTTACCACAAGTTTTTAAAAAGTGATATCATCAGAATTCAGTGGAATAAAAGTAATCATTTCAGTTGGCTATTTTTCCTCCCATAATTATCAAAAAAAAGAGAGTAAGTTTTCCTTATTAAGTATCTGTTCTGTTTCTTTGCACAGAAAAAGTAGAATCTAAATGCAAGTCTCCAACCAAATGGAAAGTTTCTAAAGTGCAAGAGCCGCACCCTCAACTTAATTTGAGTTCTCACCACTACTTTCATAAATTTTCAACATTGTCTATTTTGCTAGAAAGGCTTTTGTACCTTTCTGAACATCGCAACAATGGTGGTCAAATGCTAATATTTTCAATACAAACAGATCTGAGTTCAAATTCTATCTTTGTAAGACAACCAGTAGTATGATGTTAGGTCACCTCTTAACAATATTAAGCCTCTTTTATGAAATGTATACAATGAGAATTACAGCAGCATCCATAGGACAGTGAAATGGATTAACTGAGGTAACGAATGTGAAACCCCTGGTCCCTTATAGGCACTCAGGAAACGGTAACTCTAATTCTTCTTTTTATATTTTCATTTCCTCTCTCAAGTTGGCCAAACATCTACATATTTCAAACTGCTACAGTTACTCATAAAAAAATCTAGTTTACATTTTAAAACTTTCTCCAGACCAGCTGTTCCCTTCTTTTCAAGACTTTTAGGTATTTGACATATATTACCTTTCTTGAACTGTGGAACAACCATAAGAGGAAGATGCTATTGTTGTCCCCATTTTACAGATTAGAAGCCTGAGGCTTGCTGAGATTGGGATTTTTTAAAAAGTATATTGTTAGAGAACCAGTTGTAACTTGAGTATAAAAGTTCAGATTCTAAATCTTATGGCTTTTGTGTTAAGGTATTCAGTCCTTTTCAAACACTGCCCACACAAATTATGTGGACCTTTTTTCTTTATTTCATTTGCTATTGGTATAATCATTGCTGAAATAATAAGCCATATCTGTAGGACAGTAACCTTCACAATAAGCCTGGTGGTAGATGCTGTTGGTGCCGGGTCCAGATTCCTTTTAACGGGCAGTGGGCCCAGCTGTTAATGCCCACAGCTGCCCCTGTTCTTCAATGAATGCCCTAGAGCTCCCCATGGGGTCAGGATGGAGCTAGACAACAGCTGAGACACCTTCTTGCTTAGCCCTTTCCCTTGCTCTATCCAGTTTCCATCCCTCCATTTCTCCTGGGAGTGCTTCCTCAATAAATCAACACCTTGAATCTCTGCATCAGACTCTGCTTCTAAGGAACTCAAAGTAAGACAGACACTAAATATTTAATATATTTGATCTTCTTCTTGACAGAGAAATTGGGTCCAGAAGCCCTAATACGAATTTCCATAGGTAAGAACAAAGCTATACATCAAAATAAAATTGTGTCAACAACTCTGCTTTCTACCACTTGGCAGTCAACTGTATAGTGCCACTTTGACCTTCAGAACAAATGAATTATGAACAGCCTTTCAGTAACTAACTTGTCCATGGGAGAGACTCTGTAGGTAAATACATTTAGATAGTTGATGACTTTTGTTTGCAACTTCTGTCCTGATGTTCAGAAATTCAAAAGCACCCTTGGAGTTTATATTAGACTCAGCCTGTTAGAGTCTGCCTCACCCTGAATCATCCCACCATGAAACCATCCTGAAATGCAGCCCAAATATAAAAAAACTCTGTTATGAAAAATCCTCCTAAATCAAATTTGTCTTTAACCAGCTATGTTACTCAGACAAGTCAGTCATCTCTGTGGACTTATCAAAAGTATGTTTTGAACTATTTAATTGCAAAAGTCTCCTTCAGTTCTTCCACATAAGATTCTGTCATTCCAAATTCTCAGATAGATTCTAATTTAAGCTCTTCTCTTCTTCCTCTACCCAACCTCAACCCTAAATCAAATTCAGCAAGTGTCTAGTCATCAAAAGCTCCTGTTATCACCCTGGTATTCTTGAATGATAACACCAGTTTGACTTTTTACAAGCTACACTTGTAGCTGCTTTGAATTTCTTTTATTTCTCAAGGACTTTGGTGGTAAAGGTTGAATGTAGACTCCTTCCTTTCATATGTATGTTAATGAATTATTCTGTACTTGTGTGAGAGAACATTGCATCTGTCATTGCTGTTTAAAATGTCATCCTTGAGTAAAAAAGACAGGCATTTTGAAAGAAATCCATGATTTCACTGAGCTGTATTTTTTTTAGACACTCATAATATACAACTCTACCAATGAATAGATCAACATTGGGATAAACGTTATTTATGAATAGGGCTCTTTTGGTCCTGTACTATTTAAAATTTAATCACAGATACCATTTCACATAAGTTTGTTCCATTATTGCTGGAGCCTCCTAACCTAGCTAGACCGAAGCTAGACTAGTTGAATAAATGAATGGTCATTTATTTATTCATCCACCAAGCAACCAGAAAACACCTTATTTATATGCATCAAGCACTGTGCTAGGGAGTAAAGATTAAATGATAGATAAGAAATAGCTGCTCCCTGTCTTCACAGAGCAGGCAGATGAAATCTTGAGTGCAAGAAAAAAAGGAAAGAAATTGCTAGCATTTGCACAGTACATATTATATAGCAGGCACTGTTCCGAGCTTTTTATGTAAATTAACTTCAATGAGCCTTACACAACAACCCTATGAAGTTACTATAATCCCACTTTCAGATGAGCAGATTGAGGCCACAGAGAGTTAACTAACTTGCCCAAAATCACACACATAAGTAGCAGAGTCAGTATTCAAACCCAGGCAATCAGAGCCTGGAGTCCAAGTTCTTACTGCCTACTGTACCTCCTCAAAAAAAGCACCAGATGATGTGAGATGTAACCTATAAGGGAGACCAGAGAAGGAAGTAGTAAAGTTTGTCTGGATTGGACAAAGGGCAAAGGAAGCATTCCAAAGGCAATTGGGCTTGAACTGAGCCTTGAAATATTAGTTTGTGTTCCAAACACAGAAAGTAGGTGGAGGAGAACATTCAGGTTGACAGGAGAGTGAGAGGAAACGCAAATGCAAACAAGTCTCAAGCATTAGAGAAAATGAGAGGGCAATGGCAAAACCCAGGCCAGGGTGCCTGGAATGTGAAAGGCCATGATTTAGAAATAACTGGTTTTCTAGGACAAGGCTGAAACATAATTTGGAGGCAGGTATATCCAAATTTTGGAGACCCTTTATTTCCAAGCTTAATCTACAAATAATGGAATGATCGGGTGATATTAGGAGATGACAGAGAAACCTGCAGAACTCCCTCATATCATGAAGCTTTTAGGCAGAGGTACCAGGCATGAACTGCCTATGTTTGAAAAATATTCCCCACTCAATGTGACATTGTGCACAGGTGTGAATTTAAGTGTAAAATGGAGGTGTCAGTAGTACCCACTTTATGTAGGTTTACTGTAAGGCCCAAATACTTATGATTACATGTAGAGCAGTGGGTAAGGGCACCTGATATATTGTTGTTGAGCTGTTGATGGAGAGCTTGGCAGAGGTCTGCCCAAGCAACTATTAATAGCCCAAGTTTGGGACTTCAGTACTTATCCTATGAACAATGGAAATACTTTGATGTTAAGGATTTTGAAGTTATTTATAGAGCATTGCTTGAAAACACCACATACTTTTCCCCTTAAAAATATCAGTCTGATAAATTAATGATATTACTAATGTTATTAAAACCACGGTACACATATTTAGGGATGTTCCAAACCTCATTTCTAACACTTGTAGGATGGGGTTAAGGGATTCTTGCTCCGTGTCACAGGGTTGATTTTAGGTGGCTCAAGGTTAAAATGCAATAATATTTCATTTTAAAGGGTTATAAACATGCAGGCATTTACAATCACCATAATTTTTTTTTCCAGAGAAATGCCAAGGGTTTTATATCTGCAATGCTGTTCATCTTTATTCTATACCTGTAAGCTCTCCTAAACCATGTTTTACAGATGAAGAAATTAAAGAAATTCAAAGTGGGGCAACTATGTTACTCGTCCAAGGTCACCAACCTACCACAGACTTAGAATTTCTCACATCCCCATCTGAAAATAATTTTTAAATATACATTTATTTGTAGATAGAGGAAGTAAAACAGAATCCACATGAATCCAAAACCCATAGTCAGAGAACAACAGAAAAGGTCTCCAAGTAAAAGTAATGATATCAAGGCCTTTGGCTCTTTCGAGAAGGATTTCTAAGATATCTGTATATTTGTAGGTGATGTGTATTTTTATTTCTGTCTCTTGCCCAGGGTCTGTACAAGCATGAAAAACAACAACAAAAACCCTCTCACATCTAGAAATAAATTTTAAAATCTTCATTGGGTACTGATGAATTCAGAATGTCTTTAATATTTTTTCATGTATAAGAAATATAAAAACAGTTATACATGATCCTGAAGATATACTGACAAAGTGCATTTATATCTGAAAAGCAAATTAAAACTCAAGAGAAGGGGTTTTAAAAATAACACTTAAAAACGCATTTGGAAATTGTAAAGGCTCTGATAATTGTGAAGTGTGTGTTAAGTGGGTAACGCGTATCTAATTATAAATGTAAATGCTAGATGATTTTTAACCTTTTTTTTTTTGTACATCAGAAAAGTATCTAAACAAAGTGGGTAAAGAAATATTTTTCTTTAATTTATTAAATAAATCTGATAAATTAGTATTGATTTTTAATGATCATTTCAGAAACAGCACTAAACAATGTAGCAATGGATTTAATATTCTGAATTTATCTTAATGTAATAACCGTCAGTGGGTATCATAAAAAGGAGAAGAGTTTGTCTTCACTTTTAAAAATAATCTAAGCCTTAAACAAATGGACTCAGAGCAGCTGCATGGTTGAATTACAGCAAGCCACTGTTATTTTTATTTTTTTCAATCAACAGGAGAGTGGATTATCCAACATTTTAGCCTCATTTTCTCTTCATCATCACTGCTGGACATCTATTTATGTATCTTATCAGAAATGATACTTTTTAAAAATGCAGGCCTTCTCTTATCCCTCACCTCTACTCATATTCAGCAGGACCTAGTCTTTTTGGTCCATTTGAATAAAGTTGTACATTCGAGCTGCACAGGCAAAGAGTTGGGGTGGGAGAAGACAACGTTAGAAAGTAAGGTATTCATCCGATCAAAACTGAGATTTTCTGATGTGTAAAACTGAGAAAGAAACCCAAAGCTGAAGCGCTTATTTATTACTCTTATGCTATCTGACAAATGATTTTGAGGAAGTTTTGAACATAGCCTGTAGAGATTTTGCTTTTGAGATTTATAAATTTGGTCAGGAATCACAGCAAAATTTTTATTTGTACTAAAGAATCAGATGAACTATTTTCTGGGGTTTATTATTAATGTGTTAGCAAAATAGCAGACTAGAATTAAATGTTTAAAAAGTAAATTCAAATGATAAAGAGGATTTGGTGGCAACCTCTGGAAATGTTCATCATGTTTTAACGTATTAATTTATATACAATCTTTTCCAAGAAGCAAAACACATACAAGAAAATTGCAAAACATACATAGATCAGTGAAGCAGTACTAAACCAGATTCAGAAACAGAAAACTGGGAACACTCCAGAAGGCCCTCCCCTGGTCTACCCTTCCTGTTACTACTCTCTCTCTCTTTTCTCCACTATCTTGATTTGTAAATATATAATTAAATATTGTCTTTTTGAATTTTATATGAATAAAACCATACAATATATATTCCTTTGAGTCTGGCTTTGTAGCCGACAGTATTTGTGAGAGTCATCCATGTTGTTGTGGGTAGCTGTAGATCATTAATTTCCATTGATATATAATATTTTATTGTACGAACATACTACAATTTATGAATGACTTCTACTCTTAATGGAAATGTGGATTGTTTCTAGAGGCAAAGATGAATAATTCTTTATGAATAATCATGTATCTATCTTCAGTACATTTGTGTATACATTTCTCTGTTGTATATACCATAGTGTAGAATTAATTATAGGGCATTTGGGTATGCATATTTACAACTTTAAAAGATAATGCCAACTATTGTCTACAGTGGTTTTATTAATTTATCTTTTTACCAGCAATGTTTTTTTGACAACACTTGGTATTGTCAGTCTTTTTTAAATTTTAGCTTTTGGGGAGGATATGTAAGCGTATTTCATTTGGGTTTAATTTGCATTTCCTGATAACTAATGAACTTGAGCACCTTTTACATGTATATTGGCTACATGCAAAGCCTCCCCTGCTTTAAAAAAATTTTAAATCATTTTTCTATTGAGCTGTCTTTTTCTTAGTGACTGATTCTAGATATCAGCACAGTGTTGGTTTTATGTAGGGAAATAGCTTTTCCTACCTTGTGGCTTGCCTTTTTATACTCTCTTAATCATGTCTCTGATAAACAGACATTTTCAAATTTAATATAGTCCAATTTATCGATTGTTTCCTATATGTAATGATGCTTTTTGTAAAAAGTTTTAGAAACGTTATCCTGCCCTGATTAAATGAAGATACTCTCCTATATTATCTTCTACAGTTTATTGTCTTGTCTTTCATATTTAAAACTGCAATGCACCTGGAAGTTATTTATTTATTTATTGGCATGGTGCAAGGTAGGTTCTATATATATCTATATATATATATATAGATATCTTCATAGGGATCCAGTCGAGCCAACCAAGATATTAAAAATGCAGCCCTTGCCTCACAGTTCTATAGTGCCATCTCTGAAGGTAATCAAGCATGCATACCCACTGCTTGGGACTGCATTTAGGCTCTCTCTTTTCTCTTCCATTGTTATATTTGTCTATCTTTGTGCAAATGCCACACTCAATTACAGCAGTCTTATAATTAGTCTTGATATCTGAGAGTTATTAAAATAGATGATATGGATTAAAATTGAGGCTCAATTTGTCAGCTAAACTCAAGGGGAAAAATATCTCAAGTAAAATAAAAAGGGAATAAAAATTCATATCATAAAGTCATATCCAATTATTAAACTCGAGCTTTTCAGTGGCCAAGGCAAAAAAAGGGTTCATATCTTTCAGGGGATAAAAACATGTCAATTGTTCCTATAAGCATAATCGCTCTGACTCTAGAACCTGAGAGAAGCTTCTCTTGTGAATCCTCAAGAGCAAAGTGGGTGATTCAGTGGATCACATTCCCCTCACAAACCTGCTCAAATACTTACAACATTGGATTTCTTACGGTGACTTCTTATAACATATCTTAAAAATAATAGCTCACATTCATTAGATACTCCTTAAGCCTCTTCCATAGTGTTAGTTAAGAGGCTTCCCGAACTATGTGCCTAGTTTACTATCACTGTAGCCAATGTCACTATCTCTATTTGCAAATCTCACCAACCTCTGGCTATAGCTTGTAACACCACCACAGTAGGTCCTCTGCACAGGCCATAGAAATGAGTTGCTAAATTTTTCAAACTTCAGGTGAATCCAATGCTTGCTTTATTCACATATTATGTGGCTTTTCTTGGTGGAAGGCTCACAAAGCATAACTCAGTCCAGAGGTCCTGCCTACCTATTTCAGAAAACTAGGTTAGAATATTTTTCCTGGACATTTCTTGGTGTGCTTCCATGAGCCTGTGCCTTTTCCTATACTTCCGAGATTGATGGTTTGGGAAGAAAATTGTTCTGCTTCCTGAACTGGTGGTGTTACATTTATGTTATCCGCTTCTCCATTCTTGTAGGTGCCAGGGAATTATGGGAATTTATAAAAATAAGGCACATAAGCATTTCAAGTTTTATGATACTGAGTACATCCTCTATGATGGATGCTTACATATATGTTCCTAAAAGGAGGTCACAACCTTCTCAACAGTTCTTTCTAGCTAAAGAGGATAATTTACTTTGATCCTTCAAACTACCATGTAACACAGAAGCTACCATTATAAACCCAGTTTTATAGATGAGGAAAATTAACTTCAGAGAAGTGGAGTAACATGCCTAGGGTCATTAGAAAATAGTGTAGGTGAGATGTAATGCCTGAAATTCTTGATGTTATAACTCACTTCCCTAATCATTCAACTAGTGCTTGTCAAACGTTAATTTAATATACATACAAATCACTTGGGGACCTTATTAAACGTAAGTTCCGTTTCAAGAGGCCAAAGGAGGGTGCCAATAGTTTAAGTTTCTAGCAAGCTTCTAGGTGACACATACGTTGCTGGCCTCAATACCATATTGAGCAGGAAATACAGTCTCAAAATAAGACTTATGTTAGTGCCTAAAGACAATCTAATAGCAGCATATACAGGTTAACCCAAGGTGATATAAAAAGGCAGCTATGATATGGTCTACATAAATCCAGGGGAAAAGCAAATGTTAATCTATATTTCCAAACTCTAAGATGGCCATTAACATATTTATTTCCACATTCAAATAATGCATATTTATTGAGCACCTACTATGTGACAAAAACAGGTGAGAGCAGTGAGCAAAGTAAACTCTATTTTCGGTGTTTGTGCACCTGCTCAAATATAACTATAGGCTTACTTAAAAAAATATATCAATGCCTTTGGAATATAGAACAAGAAAAAAATGTGTTTGAGCATCAACCAAAACAATAGGTTTTCAAACTATAATCCCGTCAGAAATTTCTACTCATGACATCAGAAAATGCAAATGAGAAAGTCTAGATCTACAGGTATGACTTAAGGAGTCAACTGCAGGGTGTTTCCCCACCTATTGGAGAATACTTAAGTTGACAGATCTACTTTCACATGCATATTAATGAGTTTGTTTGCATAAGTTAATTCTATTTTATGAATGGGGATTATATAACCCTCATTTAATTCTTCCAGAAATCCCATCCATAAGAGCTACTAGAGTTTATCTTACTAGGAGTCTATCCCTTGAGCACAAAGGATTTATTTTAATTATTTCATCAGTTTTAAGCAAAAGTAATCAAATGTAAACAACTGTGCTACGGGGCTGTTCCCCCCACCAGTTGCCTCTCAGCTTTCTGTTTTTGTCTTTGTACTGTTCTCAGGATTCATTTAGAAAGTAATCCTAGTGTTTTCATTTAAAAAGGAACAAAATCTGGCTGAGTCAAACATCGAAGTTTATGACATTTCTTTTTGGCATGTCTAGCAGGTTTAGGGCCTTGACTATGGTTATTAACGTAAATATTAATATTAATAAAAGTTAATACGTATCCAGTAAGCCAAGCCCTGGGAAAAGCAGTTCCCGGGCTTGCTTAAATTCCCACAGCAAGTGTGCGGCAGACCCAGGATTTTAAACGTGGCTCTGACTGACAGCAGAAGTCAGGCTTTCAACACAAGCATCCCCAGTGGCAGGTGTCCTAAAGAAGCATCTTACTGCCTGTGGTCCCGGTTATCTCAACTCTGCCCTCCACCTCTCTTTCTGCAGTTAACAAAAGGAAACGTCAGTCTGTGATGCTCCGAATAAGTGTCCCTTCCCCTCAACTCCACGCTCTCCCAACAGAAGTGGAGAGGGTGTTTTGACAAGACCCTCCACCACACATCCCCAAGCACGTATCCTTGCCCCTGTATTTGCCTTGACATTACCATCTCTGATATGTTGGGGATCCACTGCGCTGTACATAGGGCACTGTAATAAGCCTAGAGTTCCAAGGTCACCCCTTACTGCCCAAACCCTCATCTACAAGTAACTCTGCTTGTTCCCACTTCTGACCCCATTTGCCAACTCTCCCCCAGCTGCTAAAGTTCTTCCCTGGACTTCATGAAACGAAGCCAGTCATCAGCCGAATCCTTATACCCTTAACCTTTGCTGACTTCCTCCTCACTGGGTTGCATCACCTGAAATTTGGCTTTCATCTGAGGATGCTGCTTCTCTTGTATTCCGCCAAACTTGTGACTATTTTCTCCCAGGTCCTCTTTTTCTTAATATTTTTATTTTATATTGGAGTATACTTGATTAACAACGTTGTGTTAGTTTCACATGTACAGCAAAGTGATTCAGTGATACATATACATCTAACTATTCTTTTTCAAATTCTTTTCCCATTTAGGTTATTACAGAGTATTGAGCACAGTTTCATGTACTATATAGTAGGTCCTTGTTGGTTATCTATTTTAAATATAGCAGTGTGTACCATGTCCTCTTACTACCCAGTCTGTGAGTGAGGACACAGTGCCCCTTTTTCCTCAATGCCACTTCTAGATGACCTTTCTCTCATATGTAATGCCCCAGTCACTAGGATCATGGCCGTTAGACTATGCTACCCATGTTGTCTTCATGTTCTCATTCCAGATCATCCCATCATTCCTTGGAGACTTTACCTCCTAGCTTATTGTTAATTTCACCAAAATACTCTTGTCATATTCTTGGCCATTTCATCTTACACTATATTCAGCATTCAGTATTCAATAACCTGATTTCTCAGTTCCTTGATTTTTTATCTTACACTGACCTTGTTCATCTCTGTACCTTAGCCAAACGCCACCCAGTCAAGCTGACTCCAAAACCTTGTCACTATCTAAAATGCCAAGCTTCACCCATATCTAATTTTTCAACCTTCCCAACTCTGGAACACCACTTCTTAACTATCTAGCTCACTGCCCCTATTATAGTCCATGGACTCCAACCACACTTCGATTCATTGGATCCTATAATATACTAATCCTAACTACCCTCTGTCCCTCTCCCACCCCTTGTCATCATTCTGTTTTTAACCAGACTATATTCCCTGATTTACCTTTGAAACCATTTTTTTCCAGTTACCCCTGACTCAACTGCTCATTTCTTCCTTCATTTTATTCATCTGGTGAAAACCGAACCATGGTGAAATCCAAAACAGAATTTTCACCCAGAGAAAAGTCCAACCATGACAACTGGTCTCATTTTTAATTCATAAACACTGACATCAGTGGGACCTTATTGTCTCTTAACATTAAGATTGGGAAGGGAAGTAATCATGAAATTCAAAGATGTTACTGTGTCGGGTTTCTCTTCCCCCACAAAGTCTTCAAAGTCTTGGCCTTTTTTTTTTTAATCTCACAACCTATTCCCACTTTTTAGACATCATCCAGCTTGCCTTTCTCTTTAAATACATGTCATCATCCTCTTTCTGTACTGAAATTCACTTTTCCTGAGTCTGACTGTGTGCTGTCCTCCAAGGATAAGCATACAGGTGTGTGATTTTCTTTTTGTGTGCCTTTTCCCTCATTAGTAGTAATCAGTAATAGAATGGCCCAACTACTTTCTTTCCCTAAAGTGTCTGCATTTCAGAATTCTCAAAGTTTGATAGTAATGATCTTTCTTTTAAAATTCAAGTTTCCTGACTAAGATGCTCATTTTACTTCTGGGGAATAAGATTTTGGAAATGCCAAACTACATGTAAAACTGCATGCAAAGAGGGCTCCTTCTCGTCAAGATGACTTGAGGAGACTCACAGAGACTGGTAAAATGGCATCTCTGAGAACCTCCAAGTTGGGCCATTCTAAATCCTATTGGTGTTTGGCTCAGTCCAGGGCTTAAATAATCTTCCCAGGGCATCTCCTTAACAAAGGTTCCCTGTTGGAAGAAGGCATTGTTTGGATAAATCTGGGAAGTCAGATGCTTAATTTCTGCATTTTCTCCACTGGACTGCTAAATCTTATTTAGAGACAGGTATAGGAATGCATACAATATGGATGGTCTAATCTAATTAATCTATTTCAAGCATTCTCTTTTGTCAGCTGACAAAACCCCTTCAGCATCAGTTCTCACACCACCTCACCTAACCCAGTCCAGCATCGTGATGCCATACCCTTTACTCTTATATTTTTGAAAGCAAGAAAAGGACTGTTTATATTTTTATTTATTCTCTTAACTCAGTAGTGTTGGTCTGCACAAAATTGAGATCTTAATAAATACTGAAGTAGATTTTCACTCTTTTTCTTTATATAAATAGAATTATTGATGTATATATTCTCCTCATAATTATTATATTTTGAAGTGTGGCTTTGTGTTTTTATTCCTTTTGTTTTAAATCTTGGTATAAATGATATCAGAGTGCAATTCCTTTTGCAACGTTTTTTTCCCCCTCTACACTAAGTTTTAAAATTCAGTCATATTTCTACATGCTGGTTTTCTTCTTTCCTTTTAACTTTTGTATAGTATTTCATCACATGAATAAAATAAAGTTTATTCTATTTCTATGTAAGGATGGAAATAAAAATTTAATCTTATTTTTCAGGAACAATATATTACAAAGATATATTCATATATTTATGAATTCAGTTAACTTGTTTTTACTGAGCTACTATCATGTGTCAGACACTCTGATATTTTGAAGGTACAGTGCTTGACAAAACAAACATGTCCTTGGCCATGATAAGTCTGTGTATGTAGTGGGAAAGGGATCATCTAAATATATACATAGCATAAAAACCTTAATAAATAGTTGAAGAAACTCTGAGAGACTAAAATGTAGGGGTTATTTGTTGGTGGTGCAGGAAAGTAGGACTCAAGATGGATGAAATCTCTGATGGATGAAAACTAGAGTTTATCCAATATCAGTGATACATTGTGTTTTTTATACCTAATGCTATAATAATGCTGTTAAACAAACAAGGAGAAAACCCCTGTGGTATATAGCAGTAAACCTTTATTTCTGGTCACAAGTCTTTGGGTTACTAGGTGGTTTTTCTGGTCTCATCTGTGCTCACTTATATATTGGGGATGGAATAAGCAGCTCTACTGATTTTGCTGGGTCCTTTCAGTCCAGGCTGGGGCAACTGGACTGACTCAGTTCTTCTGCACAGAGTCTCTTATGCTCCAGCAGGTTAGTCTCAGCTTTTATCATAGTGGCTGGGTGGGGTTCCAAGAGAAAGAGAGTGAGCAAAAGATTACAAAGCTATTTTAAAGCAGAGGCTCAGAATTGGCAGATTGTCACTTCTGCTGCATTTTGGTTGTAAGGCCAGGCCAGATTAAGCAGTGGTAAAGTAGACTATGCTTGTGATGAAAGGTCCTCCAAAGTCATATTGCAAAAAATGGGGATATAGCGAGAGGCAAGGAATTGGGGCTAATTTGCAAAAACTCTCCTGTAAATGATACAAGGGATGGCACTGAAGAAAATTCCATTTAGGGGGAACAACATATTTAAAGACTTAGAGGCTGAAAGGAACTAAGACATTCCAAACCTAGAAAAAAAAGGACATTGTGGAGTTTTTTGAAGAAAATGAATGGTATGAGAGAAAGCTGAAGTGGTTGGCAGGGATCAGGTCATGCTGGCCTCACTGCCCATGTTTTGGATTTTGAATTGTGTTCCAAGAACAATAGGACCCCACACAATTTTAAGAAATCGATTGCATGATCTCATTTTAATTGATTTTATTATCTAATTTAATTTTTTCATGATTTAATAGATTATATAATCTAATTTTTAATTAAATTTCTTTGGCTAATATGTGTGATAACATATAAAAGACTGTAATTATGCAAGTGATGAAACAGTTTGGGAAGCTATACAGTTGTTCAGATGTTATTGAATAGATAAGGAAACCATGGGTGAGAGGGTAGCAAAGGAGAAGGAAAAGTGGAGATACTGTGGAGGAATTTGTGATGTTAATAATGTTTGCTGCTGGAGGGATATCAATTTTGAGGGAGAAGATGATATCAAAGATGGTCAAATGGATAGTTGTGTTTTGTATGAGTAAGACTGAAGAACTACGTTGAGGAAGGAATTAAGAGTTCCATTTTAGGGATGTCATATAGTTAGATGTGAAGGTCTATATTGCATATAAATATTACCTGAAGCCATAAGAGTGGCTGAAATCACCAAGAGTGAAATTTTCTAAAGAAAGAAGAGGTCCCCAAAATAAATCCAAAATAATTCCAATTATTAGGCATCAAGGAATATAGATAGACACACACTTTTAAATGGCTATGTAGTATCTGATTATATGAACTTTACCATATTATTTTAAGTAACTCACTGTTAACAGGCTTAGTTAGACTTCATTAGACAGTGATATAATGACCATGTATTATATATTTCTTTACTCATTTGATGAATTATATCCTTAGAGTAGATACTAGAAAGTTGAATTGCTGGGGAATGTAAGTTTTACATTTCACATGTGAATACATCTTGATTAAAAACCCTTAAGAAACAGTTATACCAAATTATACTTGCAGCATCACTGAGTATGCGGTTTCCTCAGTCCCTCTCAAGTGTATATATTGCTTAATTTTTCATTTACCATCTGATAAGTTACAAATTTTTGTGGCTTTAATTTGGATGTCCTGGTTTATTAATAAAATTGAACTTTTCACATGCATATTAGAAATTCAAAATTCTTTTGCAAATTTCCTACACATGGTCTTTGCCTAGTTTTGTATGGAGGGGTTCAGATTTTTCTTATTAATTTCCAGAAATTATTTATTCTAAGTGTATTAATATTTTATTTTAATTTTGCTTGTGGTATTTTTATATTATAGAAATTTTAGCATGTAAAATTGATATTTTTGTAATTCAAAGTATCTCTGATTTCCTTTAAATTTTTTTGTTTTGTGACACATGCAAAAACATTTCTAAAGCCCAGGATTATAAAATTATTCCCCTTTAGTATCCTTGTAATTTCACTTATTACATCTAGATCTGTGATTCATCTAGAATTTATTTTTGTAAGGAGCTTGAGGTAAACACCTAGCTTTGCTTTCTCATTTCTGTCCTGTGACAT
Source organism: Neophocaena asiaeorientalis asiaeorientalis (assembly GCF_003031525.2). Classification (NCBI taxonomy): domain Eukaryota; kingdom Metazoa; phylum Chordata; class Mammalia; order Artiodactyla; family Phocoenidae; genus Neophocaena; species Neophocaena asiaeorientalis. The sequence goes on along the minus strand of NW_020173397.1, from coordinate 5,217,814 downwards.
TTTCTCATTTTCATTTATTAAATAGTCCAGTGTTGACAGAGCCCATTGTCCACTTAAAATCCAAGTAGTTATTTGCTGTGGAGGCAGTAAAATGTAGTAATTAAGAGTAAAGACTCCAATTACCCTAAATAATTCCCTTCTGCCCTCATCCTGCCCCTCCTGGTAGAGAATGTAACACTGGCTGGTGACACAGTAAACTGTTCTACAGAGCTCAAGATTGTACCACAGGGTGATATTTCTCCTCTGGAGAAAGCCTGTTTATCAACTAAAGACAAACTTTTAAAAAGGCAGCACTGCCTAAATCTTAGTAGTTTTCGGTGTTTTATTCTTCCTATGAATAGGTCAGATACAAAGGTTTCAAAGGTAGCCATTAAGACCAAACGCAGCATCGAAACTGGAGAAAGTGAGTGAAGAGTTGCCTTTGAGTCCATTCCATCAATTTCATTTTAACCTGATTTATTTGGCTATATGTCTGTCCCCCTCTGCATTTCCTATATCAGCTTTATCACAAATCAGTCCCCTGAAAGTTGTATTGAAAAAGCAATATGTGTGATTGAGATATTGTTAACAACAAAGCATGTTTTGGTCCCAGAGCTGTTAGATTCTGATTGATAAAATTTAATATTTTGAAGAGAGAGAGAGAGAGAAAAAAAAAAGACTATTATTCCAATTCCTTTATTTGTTGTATGGGTAAAGTTCCTTTTATCTCCTCTACTTTCATTGTAGCAGTACGACTGAGATTCCAATAAATTATTGAATGCAATATCCAGACGTCTAGATTATTTTTTGGTGCTGCTGCTACTTCTTAGTGGGTGAGAGAAAAGATAGTTGAGGTTCTGGAAAAAGTGTCAAAGCTCAGCAATAAAATAAGGATTTCATTGAACAGAGAGTAATGAAATCACCGAATTTATTTTCCTTTCACTGTTGTAATGCAGGTAAATCTTGCTTCATATGCATCACAAAGCTTGAACGTGCAGTGGCCTGGCTCAGGTGGTGCATGGTTTATGTGTGTGGGACTGGAAGAGTACTCATAAATACCTTTAATAAAAAACTGTGGGTTGAAATAGCTTAGTTTTTCAAATAAAAGAAGTTTCATTTGTGTCTGGGGATCATAGCTGTTAAAAGTTAACTTTCTCAACTTTCCCCCCCTAGTACCACTCTTCTAATATCGCTGGATGCCTGAGGATTTATATCTCCAGTTCATATTGACACTCTTAGGTTTGGCTTTTATCTGCTCCATGGTGCAGTTACCTTTGTCTGGGGTACTTTCAATTTCCTTTCTCAGATCCTCTTCTTGGCTGTGTCACATAAAGATCAGCCAGGCTTAATAGAGATATTAGTCTGAAGGAGTGTTGGTGAAGGGGTAGACCAGGGGTGTAAAGAGCCACACAGTAAATACCTTTGATTTGCAGGCCAAGCTCTCTGCTGTTACAGCGTGAAAGCAACCATATATAAACAAATGTGTGTTCCTGTGTGCCAATAAAACTTTATTTACAAAAACAAGCAGTAGACTGGATTTAGCTTGTGGGTCATCATAGTTTCCTGAGTCCTTGAAGAGACAGAATACTTTTTTAGATGCATTCTGCCAATGGGGATAGCTAACATTTATTGAGCATCTACTCAAAATCTAAGAGGCAGGAACTATTATAAACCCATTTTACAGATAAATAAGCAGAAGCTGACAAAGATCAAGTAATTTTCTAGGACATGGTACAGGGATGTTTGAGGTCAGGCTCATCCTGGGACCCAAGCTTTCTAACCATTTATTCCATAATGCTTTTCTAATTAATCAATAGGAATGAAGATCCCACAAAAATCCATTTCGGTGAGATGTTTCCCTGTGTGAATAAGTTTTTTTTCCTTTAATTAAAAAAAAAAATGAAGTATGACATAATGCTCTAGCTTATTATTCACAGGATCCTAGTTTGCTATTATTGTTTAAATTTAAGTGTTTACATTTTTATCTGGAGAAAATTAGTTATGAATTTACTGGTAGGGGAAAAGTACAGAAGACTAAATACAAGATGTGTAAAGTCAGCATGAAATGTTGCAAAGTGTCAGGAATTTGGAGTTAAATGAACTGGCTCTATCACTTACAAGATGTGTGAGTTTGGGCAAGTTGCATTTTGAGTCCTAATTGTCTCATTTTTAAAATTAGAGCAGCACTGGCTCTATAGCTACATTATTTTCAGGATCTACTGAATTACTAAATAGAGACATGCTTGTACAGATATATTAATATACAAAATCATGAACAGCGTAGTATATAAAATACATAGCATATAATTAAATATATATATGCAAACATACACACACGAAAGTATATGATGTATGTGAAAGTGTATGTTAAAAAGTTATATCTTCTTTAGATGAGTAAAGAGAGTCTAAGTTTCAATGATCTAAACCAAAAATGCTTTGAATGTGAACCAAAATTTTAGAAGAAATTTTCACAGATTCTGAGGCATAAAGAGCTGTTAGCGGGTCATCTAGGCCATTCCTCTGTCTTCAGGCAGAGATATCCTTAAGCCAATGCATATGAGATTCTGACTACTTCTTTTAGAGAAGCAATTTAGTGAAAGTGCCTATAAACCCTTTGCTGATAGAAAGAGAACCTCTTGAATACAAAACTGACTCCCTGATTGTAAGTGACTCTGTGATGACAAGCAAGAGAACTTTTCAAAAACAGAATATCAAGAACATTTTTTGTTTTGGCGAGCCAACTGCCTTGCCTGCCTGTGGCTTCCAGATGGGGGTTCAGACTCAAAGCATCCAGAGGCTCCATCTGTACTTACTATGCAGCACAGCACCTCTTACGGTCCAGAGGTGAGTCTGAATATTTTATACCATTAACTATGTAGTACCAAAGATGGATTCAGGGCAGATGTTTGATGTTGCAGCATGTTTGGGCTGTTGAATATCATCGTGAGTTTCCCTACCTCTCGTCAACATTTTAATAGTGGTAACAACAGCAATACAGTCCCATTATTTGCTGCTTTAGGTAATAATTTACTGAAAGAAAAACAAAAATTGATTTTGTTTATATAAGGCATCATATTCTCTGCTTTATGAAGAAATAAGGAAACTGGCTGTTCAAAATTAATGTGAAGCTTCAGAAAACTCCATGTGTGCCATGAAAAAGAAAAAAAAATGAGAGAAACATGGAATTCCCACAGGAGACGAATCTCTTTGGCTATTTAGTTCATCGCTGCATTTTCAGCTTCTGGAGCAGTGCTTGGCAAAGAGTCGTTGCTTAATAAATTGGCAGATAAGACTTGTTTTAAATGTCTGTGGTATACTCTTTCTGTTTGCTTGACTTTCTTCAAAACCAGACTTCATGACAAGGATTTGGATGAAGTAGTATATTTGGAAGGTAATTTCAGGAAGCATGGTGAAGGACAAGGAAAGTATAAAGGAAAGACAGAAAACCCACAAAAAGGAAGCTCAGGAGTAGGTTATCACAGTGGGTAACTATGGCTAAGTACAGTGGGCCCCTCTGAGAAGCTGTACAGAACACACCACACGATTGCTCCACCACAGGGCAAGGAAGCTAGAGTTCTTACCTACCAACTCCCTTACCTCCTGGGTTGAGGGTCACTCCTGAGGACATGAAATCCCCAGCAGGCATACAGGGGATGTAAGTCATACTATGCTCATGGAATAAAGAAGTCCACAGAGCAGTTTCAGGCAGAGAGACCCAAGTGCTGAACGTAGCAAATTCTCAACTGTAACTGTCCCCCAAAGTGTCAGGTGACTTCCTAGATGGGCTGAGCTACAATGGCTGCTACAATCATACCTTGAAAGAATCACACTACTTTTGGTTTTCTAAGTGACAGTCATAATGTGAGAAAATTCAAGAAATCTGTTGGTATTTACACCTGTTACACAGTTTTAATTAAAAAGGTCACAGAGACTTATCTAATAAGGTAAGAGGGTATGTAAAAGTTCAAAGATAGCAGTTCAGGAATTTTATGTTTTCCATATACTTGACCCTAGTATTTCTATGAGCAAATATGTTATTTTTCAGTTGTTTCTGATTACTGAGTAAGTGATTGGACTGTACTTATTCTACCCTTAAAATAAATGAAATACCTAATTGAGGCAATTGGACAGTGATCTCCTTGATTAATCATTATGCTGAAGATGATAATTACAGTTTCTGCTTGTCTTGTAAAAGAGCAAACCTAGGTTGCTGGATGGATAACCTCTTTTCTATAGTCACAGTTGTCTGGCATTAAACATCTCAAAAATCTCAAATAAGAGACACAAGCAAACTTCATGGTAGGTTCAAGAGCTGAGAAGTGTATAGAGCGGTTAGGATAAGCCAAAACAATATGCAGTCTGAGATTTTAAGGGTGCATGAACTATAAGTAAATACAAGGAGACTGATCTGCAGAGAAGAGAATGGAGCAGATGCTCAAAGAAAAGCAGAGATGACGAAGACCATGACGACTGGAAAAATAAAAAGGAGATGGAGGGAGGGAACAGCTGTCCTTTGGCCTTCCTGTTCTCAGTCACGTTTCTGTACTTTGTTGGCATGATTTCTCTTGAAAACTGTATACCTGCCCCCTCCTTTAGTTTAGAATGCTTTAAGTAAGTTTCTGTCCCTGCCATGCAAAGAGACCCAGATCAAACAATGAAAATGATTATGACTGTAGCAGAAATTAGAATGTGTTAGATCAACTGGGTCATCATTTAGGCATTATGGCATTGTGGTAAAAACTGTAGCTCCTTGGAATTTGAAGCTTAGCTCCAACAATTAATTACTAGTTCAGTGACCTTTTGGGAAGTTTTCTTAAGCTTTTGGAGTTTAGCATTTCATGTGCAAAATATGCATAATAATGGTACATACTTATTAGGTAACCATATAGCTTATTGAGGACTATTTGACATAGTATTTAAACAGGTTACTTATAGCATTTCATTTGATTCTCACAATAATCCAATAACATAACATAATATAACATATGTTTATAGATTAGATTCACACATCCATTCTTCTTTTCAGCAAACGTTTGTTGAATATCCTTTAGGTATCAGATAATAAGTATATTAAGTAACACTTAAAAGAGCTGAGAAGTAAACTTTCCAGTGTCTCACAGTTTATAAAACCAAGAGCTAAATTCAAATACAGGCTTATTTAAATCCAAAGCCCAAACATTATCTTTCAACTATGTGAACACTCTTTCCTTTTATATAAAAGAAATAAACATCCCCTCTGCTCATGGGTTTGTCTCTCTCTCCTTGGCCATGATCTTTTATGACCAAACTTCAGAAGTGATGTGCCATAATTTCTGCCATACTGTTGGTCACACAGACCGATTCTAGTAAAATGTGGTGGGAAGGGACTAGAGGAGGAAGTGGATACCATGAGCAGGTTCACTGCGGGCCATTTTGGAGTCTGGCTACAACGTCATTTTTCAGAATACATCCTAGCCTCTGCTCTCTGCAATCTTCTATGATCCAAGAAAAATTGTTCTTATTTTTTCAATTCCTGAAGAATATATGCTGGACTCCATATGTAGTATTTTGCATTCACACATTTGCTTTAGTTATAATTATTTGTTAATTCATTAAACATGTTCAATACCTGCTTTTTGTGAGCACTGACCTAGTTACTGAGGGAGGACAAGGTCCCTCTTCTCTTGAAGCTTATAGTCTATTTCGCAAAAATTGAAATAAATTAAACCAATCATCATTTCTGACAGTGATTAGACCTTTGGGGGAAAAATAGAGAGTGATGGGGAGCTGCTACTTTAGACTGTTTGGCCAAGAGAGGCTTCCCTAAGAAGGTAGCATGTAGGTGGAAATCTGAATGTTAGAAAGAATCCAGCGATGCAGGGATCTGGGAGGAATTTTTCAAGCAGAAGAAAGAAAAAGGCCGAGGACCATAAAGGGAAGGAAACCTATTGTGTTCTGAGAAACATGAAAATAAAATGTTCATTGTGTATGGAGTTTCCTGAACAACAGACGAAAAGAAGTGGTAAGAAGGACCATATCATACGGAGGCTTAAATAATTTAGTAAGCAATTTAAAGTCGTTTTTTATTTCTCTGAGTTCATTAATCATTAATCAAACATTTATTGAGTACCTACTGTGTGCCAGCACTGTGTTATGTACTGGGAATAGAAAAACAAGCCCACATACTCATTTTGTACAAGGAAGTCATATATGCAATTGCAGTTGAGTAGGGTTAATAAATAATTTCACGAATACATGAACTAATGAACAAACTCTACATTTAAGATATTCTTATAATAAATTATAATGAAATGCAAGCAAATCACTTATCGTTTTAGTGTATTAAATCAACCAATACTTCTCGAGCACCTGTCTATGAGATGCAGCTATTTAAAGGGATCCTGAGAGATTCGGCAGAATGAGGCTGAGACTGAAAGAACCAATTTCAACTTTGTCAGAAACAAGTACTATGACTCAGACCAATTTCATTTATACAAAACTCCTGTCAGCTGGCACTTTCTGCCTCTTAAAGTCTAAATAAAATCTACTCACTCTTCTGTAGGAAAATCAGTGTCCAGATTCCTGCATATCCCAGTAGACAGATATTCATTCTGACCATTGCTTCCAGCTCCAGCTTTGTCTCTGCACTACCTCTTAGAGTTTTCCCTCTTTTCTTCACCCTGGTTTTGACCCAAGAGTGGATGGTACTTTTAGTTCTGTCCCCCACATAAAGCACTGCTAAATATATTCACATTGTTTTTGGTTTGTATCAAAACATTTGTGGAGGTTTGGGGGAGGAAAGGTATATTGACACAAGAACACAAAGCATTTTAAGTTGAATTGTCTTTTTCTGAAAGTCCTTCAGCATTCTGTAAGTTGATTTTCCTTTTGTTCCTATTTCTTCCCCCACCCCTACCACCCAACCACATCCCTGCTCATTCCTAACACAGACCACTCTGGTTCTCTCAAAAGTGTCCTGTCTCCTGATCCACCATATCCTTTGGAGCTCAAACAGCCCATTTTCTTAAATCATCCCCAAACTTCAGGCATCTACACATTATTTTTGTGGGGTCTGAAATATCCACGTACAACATACACTATTATTTATTTTTCCCAATCAAATTGCTTTGACTTTTTAGTAAGTACATTTGTTTAAAAGGACATACTTATCACCACTGTATCTAGAAAATTGGTGTCATTCATCATAAATAGAAGGAAATTTTAAAATGCAATGCACAGCAATTAAAATTTAAAAATATTTATTTGTATAACACTTAAGTGCACTGCCCATAGAACCAAGTATACCTATCCTGTACATTGGTAGTATCTTTCCTGTTCACCTGTCAAGGTTACTATAAGTAGTTACAAAGATGATAGAAGTGAAAGTGCTTGGGAAAAGAATGGGGTTTTATTTAAAATAGGTGCACATTCTTGCTCTGGCTTCTGCTCTCTCTCTCTCTCTCTCTCTCTCTCTCTCTCTCTCTCTCTAAATGACAATGCATGCAAAAGTCCTTATCACTGACCCTCAATTCCTCTGAGGGCTGAGCTGGTGAAAGCTGCAAAGAAAATGCAGATTGTAGCTGAGACTCCAAAGACCTTGCTCAGAGTAAAACAATTTGATAGAAACAAACAAACAACAACAAAAAAACCCAGTATTTAGCAACAATCATGAAGTCAACTCCTTAATTCCAGTTGTGCAAGTTCTTGCAAATTGAAGCCGGTAGGATAAAAACTCTGGTAAACTCAGAGCGTAAGTGTGTGCGAGGTGTTTGAAAAAGTGCTCTCATTTCACATTCTTTGTATAAACAGGAGTAGTAACACATTTAGCCAGGGGCTCAGCTCCATTACCTTGAAAACTCCACCTTCTATATTCTACATAGGTTGCAAATTTTGAAATCAAACATTCTGATTAAACCATCACAATGAATAAAAGGGCTTATTGTGTGCTCTGTCAGAAAGGACTCTGGTTGCTGTAAATGTTCACATTAATCTCTCTTATCAAGGATCCTGGAGACTTACTTCAAGGAAATCATTCCCTTTTACTCTAATGAGCATCACAAAAGTGGGTCAAATGGGAGTTAAGAGTGGGATTGTTCCTGAAAGAACACAGGTTCACCGTATTTCCACCAAAACTAATACTCCAGCCCCCTTTGCTGATGATCTGTGACAGGAGGTAATTACAGCTGAGGCTCTGGACAAACTCCCTCAGACCTCTGGGGGGCCAGCGGTCAGTTTGGCTTTTTTGCTACAACGTGCAGACTTTTGTACCAGGCTAGGACTTTCTTCCCCAAAAGGCAGGAAGACTGTTGGATAAAAAAGAAATTCTGCTTTGCCTTCTTCTTTTCCCCTTCTCCGTTTCCTCTGCTTTTTCCCTCTCCCTCTATGGAATGACCAGAGTGGTATCCTGAAGAGCTGAAAGTGCTTCCAGAGTCAGAGCTAGGTAGGAGTCCCTTTCTGGCCATCTTCTAGCTGTGTAGCCTTGGGCAAGTTACTTAACCTTTCTGAACTTTGGTATGTTTATTTATTATAAAATAGTGTCATAGTAGCTACATCTCAGGGTCACTGTGAAGATTAAATGTTATGATGTTTATAAAGTTCCAGTAACTGGGAAGTATGTCAGTAAATAAGAATTCCCTTCCCCTGTACTAGAAACCCCTTTCACTGCAACCCTCCAAGCTCTTAACTGATGCATTCAAATGTTTAACTGAAATTTATTTAAACCCCAGTGTCTTTTGGATGAGCTACTTTGGTGTTCACGATGGAATGTATTTTCTCTGTCACTCATGGCTCCTCAGCAAAATCCTCAACTGTTTATTCTGGAGAAAAGACTACCTTGATCTCCCCCCCCACACACACACCCAGCTGAGTCCACATCTTCCCACATGCTGCAGTGCATCCTTTATTTACCTGAGGACTTGACCTACTCCAGATACTCCTCTTTTTGCACTTGAGCACTATTTGTATCATTCATTCATCTCAAGGAGCACAAATAGCCCTAAGAAATCTCTTTAGAGATAATTGACTAAAAAGGTACTGGCACTATCCTCCCTGTAGAACAAGAGGTGGGAAAATGAGTAGGTGCCAAAAGGCACAATCCAAGACCAAGAAGAAGCAGGGCAGCCTAGGATTTTTCTGGCTACTCACACACCAGGCCAAGAGGTTACTTCTGCCTCCAGCTGGGCTGTGTAGCTTTCTGGGCAGAGAGGTTCAATGACCCTCCATGTAATAACTCCTGTCAACTTGGCTAAACATTCTTTGTAGTAAAATGAAATGTGATGTGGCAGTGCTTGGAATAAAATTTGACTTTAGGCCTTTTTTCTTTCATTTATTTCACTGAGCATTTGAGCTGGCCACTGGGTGAGCAGAAAAGGGAGTTCCATAAACAGACTTCAAGAAAATATGTTTTGTTACATCATCAGACTGAGATGAAAATAGAAAATGAAACCTATTTAAAAATTCTAAACAACCTCCTTTTGGTGATATGTAGGTAGATCATTAATAATACAAAGTCCCCAACATTATTATTTAGTACTTAACATCTTCTAAACATTTAAAAGACATTATATGATTATTCCTCTAAGACAGGTGCTCTTGGTAGCTTCATTTTAATTAATTAGGCCGCAAGGCTTGCGGGATCTTAGTTCCCCGACCAGGGATTGAACCCAGCCTACGGTAGTGAAAGCGTGGAGTTCTAACCACTGGACCACCAGGGAATTCCCTGTAGCTTCATTTTAAAGAGCCAAAAACTGAGATAGAGAATATTTAATCTGCCCTGTATCAACAGCTAGCACGGTGAGGTTAACATTTGAACCTACACAGTCTGATCCTAAACTTGTGTTCTTAATCGTTCTGATCATTGGTCACAGTCTGATCATTCTGTTCTATCACTAATAACCTCGTCCGGAATTCATTAATGGGTTGTTTAATCTTTGCATGCCTACTTAAACTGCTTCTTTTCTTTCCAGAAACACTGAAGATCTGAACTCTTCAGTCCTCTCACATCCAGTCTATCCTATGCTATCAAAGTTGCATCACTCCATCCTTCACTTCTGCTCCTCTCATTTAGTTTTAACTATAGGGAATATGCAAACTTAATAAGCAAGACAGAGGACAGGTCATGCCTAAAACTTGTATCTTTTTTTTAAGTCATAGCTGACACTGTTCTTACCACCATTAATCAGACAAATGAGTCCATTTATAGAATTTCAAATCCAGTCTTACATGTATATTGTAATAGACCAATTATTTCATATTTGTTTACTTGTGTTTATTAAATGCTTTTCACTCTGAAAACCTTGATGCTGGGTTGATAGAAAAAACCTATCCCCCCCCGACTATTATCCTATATATTTTTTCTTAAACACCATAAGAAAATGGTTTTCAGTGGGTTCATTATTCTCAGGAAACCAAGAAACGACTCACTTCTCTCCATTTATTTATGAATTTTTATAAAAATACTTTTATACCACAAAAGGAGGAATTTTAACTTGGATTGTAAATGGATTTGACACCAGTATCTCTTAAAATATCTCTTTACTTCCTGCTTGCATATTACCATTCCAAATTTATGTCCAGTATCAAGACTTAGCTATTGCCTCTTTTACAGAATTTGACAATATCACTGTGCTTTATTAGGTTATGTCATGTTATGTTACTGAGTTGTGCTAGGAAACACAGTAATATCACAAACTCTGTAACTGAGTATATCACATCTTGAAAATGATGGTGGAAAATGAAACTGGTCTAAGTAGAGATATTTTTGTATGCCACTTAATAAAGATCTGTGAAAATTAATTACAGTACCAAGAACTTCAGCTTATTCAAAACCATCAGGAAACAGGAAATAGTAACATGAACAATTTTGGTATTCTCCATGAGTGGTCCTCTTCCAAGGGGAAAATTAATGGAGATATGAAATCAGAATTACCTTACCTTGTCTTAAGATTCAAAAAGAGTACTTTGATTGCAAAAGTTGCATATACTATATCTGGGAATTCTGCAAGACTAATGCAGAACTAGAGAATTATTCTTGGTATCTCTCACCATTTCCCTTTCACTGGGCAAGAGTATCAGCTTCTCCTCCTCCTCCAAGATATTTTTGCCATAGGTGAAAACAAAACACGTACCTCCAACGTGAGAACTGCATCACAAAGGTGAACACACACACATGCTCCTCGGTCTAGTTTACTCCAGCACCACATCTCAATGCTGAGACTTCTTCAGAAGGATCTGCAAAGGGGGGAAACAAAATTTGATTGGTGGAAAGCCAGGAGCAGGGTAAAAGAAATCTTAGAGCTGAAAATCAGATTTAATGTCCTCAAAGTAACACATAATTGAAGTTGCTTTTGAGGTGTGGAAAGAGAGAAAACGAGCACTGTCTCTGGTCTGAGGGCAGATCATATGGCCTGTGTCTAGGGTCAGACTCTAGTTAGAGAGGCAGTTACGCCTTCGGTGAAGCTCTAGCTAGAGAGGCAGTTAAGCCTGGTGGTTAAGCAAATGCCCTCTAGAGAGATGATATATGGAATTGAATTTTATTTCCTTTTCTTATAAGCAGTGTGAACTAGGGCAGATGCATCAATTTCTGAGTTGGTAGTAGGAGCTGGAGGGAGGTGAACTTTTTTACAGAGGAAAATGGGAAGATTTTGATTTCCCTTGCTCTTCAAAGAGAGGGTTGTAGTGGGAAAATTGGAGAAGAGAGAGAGAGAACAGACGTAAGCAAGAGAAAGGAGGAGCAAAAGAACTTTTAAGAATCAAATACCTAATATTTGATTTTAAGGTGTTTGGGTCACATCTTGCTAAATCAATAAGCTTGACAACAGCGGCACAAAGTATGTTAATGGTGGTGCTTCAAGTGTGAGTGTGTGTGTGTGTGTGTGTGTGTGTGTGTGTTGAGGGGGTAGGGACACAAGAGTGGAGGTAAATCAAGAACCACATCTGAAGGGAAAAAAAAACAAGGATTCAGAGGAGTAAGGATATTAGAAAGGGAGCTATTTCTAACACCTAGCAATACAGCACTCCCCACCCCAACCCAGCAATCTGCAGAACCCTGTGGAAAGGCATTGAGCTTTCGTGCTTGTTTGTTTGAAAATGGAACGGGAGTTTATGCCATTTTATATGCTGTAAGTGGCAGGGAGACCTCAGTCAACATCTGGAAAGCAGAATAACCTGGTGTTTGAGAATGTGAGTCCTGGAACCAGACTATCTCCTTTTCAGTTCTGTCTTGATGAATAGAAACTGTATGGTCTTCAGTAAGTTGCTAATCCTATTTGAACCTCAGTATCCTCCTCTGTGAAATGAATGTGACGTTGGTACCTATATTCCAGGATCATCATGCAGATTCAATGAAACTGCTTCACTGAGTGTCTGGCACTTAGTACTTATTCTTGATATATGAAAGAAAGAAAGAAAAATAAAGAAGATTTAAAACACTAAAACAAAATAATTCATGCACTGCAAATAGAGAAAGATCCAATTAATAGTATTATTTTTACTTTGGCCAACTCAACTACACTATGTCCTGCTTGAAGCATGGACCTTTTCCTGGTGAATATTTTTTCCTATCCCTATCTTTTCAGGTGCTGTTCTCTTGGTCGGGATCAATAAACTCTGGGTACCCACAGCCTTCCTCCGAGTTTATGAGAGTTGGCAAACCACTAGCCTCCTTCTGTGACGGGGCTGGCACCGCCAAGCACATCCTCTGATTGTGATCCTCAGGCCTTGGCAGCGAATACAGTTTTCTCGCTTTAATTGGGCTGAGATTCATTCCTACAAGTGGCAGCTGCAAAGATGTATTCTCTTTACAATTAGGCGTTGCAATACTTAGCATTGCTTGGACTTAATTTTAAATACATTTTGGTGGCCCTTTTCCCTCCACTGCACCTTGGTTGCTCCAGGAGAGAGCAAATGTCCCAGTAATTCTTTAAAGCTCATTTTATGAGCCATTCTCAGGCACTTCCTGCTGGCCTTTGGAACAGAGCCTTGTTTGTGAATGCATTTTTGCTTATGCTCCTGCCAAATGCTTCCTCCAAAACCAGCAATAAAACCACAGGATCCAATAAGCCCTGGTCACCAGAATGGCTTAATGAGAGCAACCTCAACAACTGGGGTCTTTAATAGCAACCAGCACGGCAGGACTTGTACCTTGGGCACAAGGACATCCTGGGCAGGTCACCTTTCTGGTTTATGGGAATTTCTCCAAATATTATAGAATTTGAGACTCAGGGAACGACTCATACTAAGCTATTTTTCTCTTAAGCAAAAAATGGATAGGACAAAAATAGGAAAAGGTGGTTCTCTCTGGCCTCTCCTTAAAGAAGAATAAATCTGGAGTTTTTAAAGGTCTTACAGAGCAAAGAAAATTTCACTGAATGAATGTATGGCTACCTTCAGTGAACCTTGCTTCAAAATAATCTGAATTATGTTTCTGGTTAGCAGAAAGGTACTTGAAATACAGGTTGGATACTTAAAACAGATCTTGTTCAAAGTACATTCACATGAAATGGTACTTAAATTCACTTAATTTAGATAAAGCAAAACTAGATCATGTCTATGATCTGTGTGCTATTAAACAGTTTTAAAATCTGAATTATTAATTAAAACCTGTGAACTAGTATTATTTTCAAATGACTGTGTTTTGATTGCTAACAGAGCTTGGGTGACTTTTGGAAGAGGTTGATTTCCTTTCATGTCAGCTAATAGAAACCCCATTGTACTCATAAGGCATGGAGAAATTATGTTACAAGTGGATACTATTTAAGTGGAAGTGAACACAGAATATATTAAAGTACCCATAGTCTTATCAACAGTGTGTTATAATGGCTTCTGATTAACACTGAAAACATGATCGATGTTATTGTGAACGTGGAACACTGACAATGTGACACAGGGAATTTATTCGAAAGCTTGTTAATTTCATACACTTATTCAATTTCTCACTACTCCTTTGTGACAGTTTTTGTTTTCATGACCATTAAAATGTCATGACAATTTAATGGGAACTTTCAATGATAATAGTAAGGAAAAAACCCCCTTAAAATCCTCACCTGTTATTACTGCTCGAAATAGAAACAATCAATATATTGATTTTTGGTTTTAAATTCAGTTTGTTAGCCTGATTCTTAATGAGTCACATGTAAAATGATGCAAACCCAAGTCAGGGCAATAATTCACATCAATGGTACCAACATATGTAGGCTGATTTAGTCTTTCTATGGCCAAAGAAGAAAGAGGGAATATTTGTTTAAAAATCCTCTAGAAGAAATGTAATGTACAAGGCACTCTAGATCCTAATCAGATGTAAGGCTAATGACTGCTGAAGAGGAAGGGGAAGAGATTTAGGTGGGAAGAAGCCGAGTCCATCTTGGGCAAATATTTTCATTATTAAAAGTAGAGCATATATAAGAGTTATTAAACTTATAATACTCCTGCCCCCCAAAATACCTCAAACAAGATAGAAATTTACCAATATCTAATATAATAATGCAAAGTAGGTGGTCAAGATCAGCTGTGCTTCTGCTCCATGCAGTCACTCAAGCACCCAGGCTAGTGGTCTTTTACCTTCAATATTTTCATGTCATTGGCCATCTAGATGGTAGTGATATTGGGTGGGTAGGTAGAGAACATTAAATTTTTTGGATATTTCCTCTCAAACGTAATAGGTGTAAGTTTCACAATATGTGAGAAGTTTCTGCTTACTCTATTTGCTGCAAAGATGTTTGGGAAATGTATCTTTTGGTTAGGAAAGTATAGTATTTGTTCTATAAATCTATTACTATGGAAGAAGGGAGAGTAGATTTTGGTAGACAACTAGCAGTCTGTACCTCATGACACTTATCGCGATGTGTATATTTTATACACACACACACGTTTTTTAATTGGCCTTCTACTTTTCCTTTTAGTAAGCACAATAAGGGCAAGGTACAAGTCTGCTTTATTTACCAATATATCTTCTGCCCTTAAATACCCTTCCTATCTTTTAGTAGGGGTTTAATACAAAATTTTTAAATCACTGAATGACTGATTGAATGAATGAATGAATAAAAGGGATTTTACAGGTGAAGAAACTAAGCCTTTCCTGGAGTCTGGGTGACCATTTCTAGGAACGTTGAACGATTTCCAGCTCAGATGGATAGGTTATCAAGATAGCTAGTAAGCTGTCTTCCAGCACTGAATATCTATGATTCTTTGGTGTTGTAGGAAATTACAACACTTCATAAAAGACCGTGAAGCTGCTTTGTGAAGGAGTAGATCAACAGAAATTAGAAAATATACCTTTCTTCTCATTGGTTCAATCACATAAAACTCTGTCCCTCACAACATTCCATGCTAATTTCTCACAGACTTCATCCCCACATCAAAACGGTTACCATTAAGCTTAGATGCTAGAAGACTGCAGCACATTTGCCACATACCTTTTTTAAATCACACCTTCCTTGGCAAGGAAAAGTAAATATGTGCTGGGTTTAAAAGATTTCCTATCGGGCTACAGGCTGCCTGGGAGAATAAAAGTAAACAAAAAGTGAGTTTTGTTAACAAATGTCTTTATCATATACTCTGTTTAACTGCATTAAGATAAAAGAAGGAAAGACAAAATTCTGAGAAATATAACCAGGGTACGGCAATTGACCATCAACTAAAACTTCTGGTCAGACAAGTGTGAGTGTTCATTACTGTTAACAATAAGTTTCTCTTCTAAAAATTTTTCTTGGCAAAGTAACGAGTTCTAAACTTGCTTTTCTTTGTTTTTCAAGATATTGAAGACTTTGAAACCAAAACAAGAAGCACAGTGTCCGTCCGAGAAGGTCAAGGTGTGGTGCTTCTCTGTGGTCCACCGCCACACTTTGGAGGTATGGTGGAGCTATTCTGAGGCACACAATTCAGGCGGCCACTCAGGGAATAAAATAGGCCCTTCAGTTCTTAGAGCCAATGGTAGACCTTCATCAAATTTAAGGGACCAGGAAGGTTCAGACTCATCTTGCTGCATCCCAACAGTCCTAATCCAAATCTTTTCTTTTAAGAATATTTATTCAATCAGCCACTCAACAGATATGCCCTTAAGGAGACGCAGGATGGCTCTGTACACACGTGTGAGAAATGGGGCTTTGCAGTGAAACAACCACAGCTGTTAATCTGCTGCCTGTCATCCTGCATGACAAAGGGCAATTTGTTTAACCTTTTTAGGCTTAGTTTCCTCACCTGTAAAGTGGAGACACTAATACCTATATTATAGTACTGTTGTGAATGTTAAATGAATGTAAATCAATTAGTTTAATGGCTAGTGTTTTATTTGAAAAAGAAAGCTAAGATTGTAATTTTATTTTTATCATCGGGCTCTATGGAGAAGCGAATGCCAACACTCATTCTGGTGACCTCATCTTAAGTATTGGAAGAGGAAAGTTACCCCCTAATTGGAAGCAAATGTTGGATGGCTCTGAATTAGAATATCTCCTAGCAATGGTGAAAATCAAGCAATAAATGCCACTCTTTACTTTGGAAGAATCTGGATTAGCCAGTGAATTAACCTGTTGCCAGGGATCTAAACCGCCCACTGATCTGCAAGCCCTTGGGGCTGCATTTTCTCAAATTCTGTACGGTTTGGTACAATTTGGTAGATTCTCAACCAACTGTGATCCTGGAGGATTCAGTGTAAAAATATCCATAAAGTCATTTCATTTAGTACAATCCGATATCATACTGACTATATTGTAGCTAGTTTAATAACAATAGCAAGTGCTTACATAGTACACACCTAAATACTTTACATGTATTAACTTTTTAACTCTGTACAACAACTACTACTCGAGGGAGATACTATAATGATTATTATTTTACAGATGAGAACACTAAGGTACAGAGAGGTTAAGTACTTGGTCCAATGTCATGCAGCTGGTAGGCAGTGAAGCCAAGCTTCAAATCCAGGCAAACTGGGTCCCAGACCCTGGGCAGCTCTTTACCACCACTGCCTCTGTTATAGTTGATCTCCACTTTGGAATGGGAGGAGTTTTGGAAACACATAGACAAATACTTAAAAATAAAATGAAAGCAACTTTTCTTCTAATATTAAACCAAATCTTTTTTATGATCCTTTAAAAAGCTGAAAATATTTTTACCATTACTTTCATTTTTATACAACCTTGTGAAATGCTGACATAAAAAGAAAGAAAAAAAACGAACTGGAAGTTAACAATACTTTTATTCAATATTATTACAGACTGGTATGTCACTATGCTCACCTGAAATATTAGGGAAGAGTTACAAAACTTTCAATGCTGAGATAAAATAAGAGCACACAAAAATGTGATGATTTTTTTGATGTTTTTTTTTTTTTTTTTTTTTTTTTTCGGTATGCGGGCCTCTCACTGTTGTGGCCTCTCCCGTTGCTGAGCACAGGCTCCGGACGCGCAGGCTCAGCGGCCATGGCTCACGGGCCCAGCCGCTCCGCAGCATGTGGGATCCTCCCGGACAGGGGCACGAACCCGTGTCCCCTGCATTGGCAGGCGGACTCCCAACCACTGTGCCACCAGGGAAGCCCCCTTTAATGTTTTTTAATAATAGGAAAATTATTTTCCAGTACCATAATCTAAGATGACAAGACATGCAAATCATGTTCGTTTGTGCTGTCAGTCTGTGTGATTTTATACTCTGAGATTGGTCAAAGAGACTTGACAGAATCGAAGATTATTTTTACATTTGTTTACTCTAAATAAGAATAACAGACATGCAGAATACTTCTAAATGAGTGTCATATATTTTAAAGAGGCCATCAACTAGGAGAAGCTTTCCCTTGTCACCTTGCCACCTACCAATGAAGAAGTATATGTTGATCTTTTAAAGTGTATAAGTCCTTCATTATAACAGTGTCTTTCTGCTTAATGCCATAAGACTAAATAACAGATACACAAAACCTGCCTTAAATTAAGATCGTCATAATTGAATAATGCATCCCTGTTGCACGCAAATTATGACAAACTTGCCTGATAACAAATTCGATTATGTAATATGAAATATTTTAGCAGGATTCCAAAGGTATTTGTCAATATTGACTTCATCTAGGTATTACAAGAATTTTCTTCCTGAGAGTCATGGCTTCCTCATCTCTACAAAGGAGGGAATGCTGGAATACTGTTCTTTTGCCCTTTATTGCTCTCCCTGATCAAAACTGAGGGGAATATTAACAGATACCTTTTGCTCCAATTATACAAATAGTCATTCATTCATTAAAGTATTAATAAAGTAATTAATTCATTAAATTAATGCAATAAAGTATTAATAACAGTAATAAGAGCTACCAGTTGTTGAACTGTTACCATCAGCAAGCACTATAAGACCTTCCATTTATTTTCTCATTCCCACTATTCCAATATTTTTTTAATTTTTATTTTATTTATTTATTTATTTAACATCTTTATTGGAGTATAATTGCTTTACAATGGTGTGTTAGTTTCTGCTTTATACCAAAGTGAATCAGCTATACATATACGTTAATAATAATAATTTTAAAATGAGGAAATTGAGACTCAGACTAAGTAAATCGGTTTTCAGTTAGTAAATAAAGGCAAGATTCCAACCTAGGACTTTCTGACTTCAAAAAACGCCTACAGATAGAAGACTCTATAGTTAATTCTTAAACCTCAAGTTGTTTATTAGTTTCAAGAATCTTATACCTTCAGGTCTGCTAAGAGCCCTGAGAGTGTCTTTAACTGGTTCATTAAAACAATTCTTTATTCTTCTTTTTCCTGCCTCACCTTCTTGTGAAGGTGAATTGTACCAGGAAAGACCTCAAGAAAGAAGAGAAATATATTCATCAGATAACCTTTAAACTGGATTAATGGACAGCTGGTTTAAAGTGGGCTGACTCTAGAGACAGACATGGTCTATCTTTGTCTTTGTAATTTGTCCTTAGATTTCATGTATATCTATGATCAGTGTCATAACCAGATGACTTCTTTTCTGGAGAGTCTGAGGAAGAACCCACTTCTAAGCTCATTCAGGCAATTGCCTGAATTCAGCTCCGTACATTGTAGGTCTGAGGTCCCCGTTTCCTTTTCGGCCAGCTGTCAAGAGCACTCTCATCTTCTAGAAGCTGCCCACACTTCTTGCCACATGCCTCTCCATTTTCAGAACCTCCTTTGCATCAGTTCCCTCTAATACTTCAAATCTCTCTAGCCAAGAAGCATCCCATCCCAGGAAGGGCTCACCTGAACAGGTCAGCTCCACTAAAGATAAAGTCACATTTTCCAAGTCAACTGCGCCATCTAATCTAACGTAATCATGAAAGTGACATCTCACCATATTCATTAATCTCATCATACTCAGATGGTGGGCAGGGGTCAATGGCAGTTATTTTAGAATTTTGTCAACCATAATACACTTTCCAAAAATTTTGCCTTCATTTATTTCCATCTCTCTAAAGGCTCCATATTTACTTGCACACTTGGCAGTCACAAAAACATGCCTTCGAAATATACTAATTTGGGCAGATGAGGTTAGCAGGGCAGGACAGAGCAAATGTTGGCACGGCCAAATTACTTTTATATCCGGTGTGTGAAAAGCAAAGATACACTGTAGATATCAATAAAGCTTCTCATAAAGAAAAGTGCTACAGATTCCATAGCGATAGAAGACCATTAGGGCTGAAATTTTTACATCATTTTTTGGACAATTTGGTTATGTTGCCTTTCTCTATGTACCTGGTCAGCAGCAGTGAATCCCTGAAGTTGCTCAGTAACAAGGGAGAAATCATATTAAACGTTATATTATCAGAACATCCTGAAGTCTTTGTGCTTTCTCTCTAGTGTAATCACAAAAAAACTTGCAAATTCTTTTCTTAACAAGGCCTATCAAATACATTTCAGTGTGTTTTATAATATTAAAAAAAAAAAACAACACCTACAGGAGAGTAGGAAAAATTATCAGCTAGCCTGAATCCTATAAATTTACCCAGCAAAGAATAGCTCCAGGAACAAAACAAAAGAAAAAATGTGTGTAAACAGATTTCCCACAGAAATGATTGGTCACAACTCAATGAAATAGAGTAACTGGCAAAAACCAAACTGAACAGGTGCTATTATATGGACATCCTTTCTTTCAAAAAACCAAAGGAGATCTGAATCCAGAGTAGGCATTCTTGTGGATGCTTCCTACACAATTTTTAGGGCAACCACAACTGCAGATGTGCTACTCATCTAGGAAGGGGCGATTTATAGATAAAGGTTATTCTAGGAGAAACGTACCCACAGTGGAAAAGAAAAGCAACCTAAGCAATAATGCCAGAACACAAAACCAGCACATTCTGCTGTACCCCTTAGAAATGTGAGATTTGTAAACAAAACAGTAACCATTCCCTATACTCTGAGGAGAGAAGTTTATTTTCTTCCTTAATCCTACTTCCTAACTAGAGATAAGCTCCATGAATGTGACTGAATCCATGCTGGCAGAAGCAGACTCATCCCTCCTTTCCATCCTCCTAAAAAATATATAACTCCAAAATATTTCAGAGAAATGTAAGTTGTACTGAAGATTTGGTGGAAAGAACACATCGGACTGAAACATTTCATTTCCCATTAGACCTCATTTCTTCTCCTAACCTCTATTGGTCGTCCATGACTTCCCTTATCTTGACACAATATCTAACAGTTCCTTCCATTATCTATTATAGTTTTTATCCTTAATTTGTATAACTGTCTCAGAAAAATACAATTCTCCTACTTAGCTTCTTGGTGCTTGGCAGAACTAAAATTTGGAGAGTCAGCTAAATAAAACCCTTTTCTTTCCTCCACTATGTCTCTGGAGGGTTCTAAGGTCATTCCCCTAAACACAGGTTCATGTGAGGGAAGGAACCAATAGAACATTTATTTTACTAATTCATGTTGGGGAGGGGTCACAGCCTTGAGGTGGACTTTGAACTGTTATTCAGAGAGGTCGCTGCACCTTGAGTTCTCACTCACCTCAAGAGTGAGCTTTTGTTAAGAGCCTCAGTCACTTGTAACAATGATTTTGCATAAGTCATCTGCAAAAGGACTAAAAGCAGAGTTTCCTCTAAAGTTTTGAAATGAACGTAAAACGCTTGAAGCCAAAGCTATTGGATGAATATGAAAATAAGCAGTCAATAGATCTTCATGAGTACAGTGAATGAGCCTGGCCTCACGTGAAATTTTGTTTAAAAATGACAGTGTAGAAATGATACATGTTGTCTAAAACAATTAAAATCACCTTCACTGTGAAATAATAGTTCCACCATATTGAAAGTAAAGCACATTCTTTCCCTTTATTGTCTGGATATAAAACTCAATCCTGGGCTCATAAATATCGTAGGTTTAAAATTTGTTTTAGAGGAAATGTTCCATTCTCTCCTCAGATACAACTTTTAGGTTTGTAGAACAATTGAATTTATGCCAGTACTTTGGAGAATCTATGTCTGTAGTAGAAAGATAGCACTATTGTTTGAGCCCAGCATTTGTATCTGAGTCAATAAAAATGTTGACAATGCAACTTAAATTGACAATCGTTCCCAGCAAGGCTCAAAATTGTGTTAGAGAATAAAGAGGATAACTATTGAGAAAACGTGCTAAACTTTCATATCTCCTTCCCAATTAGTTTGTTGTTTTTTTTTTCCTGTTTCTGGAGTAAATTACACTGGTGTTGTCTTAGTGGGTAGGCCAAATTGGCAGTGACAATATTACTTTTGAATGTTGCTTGAATGTGTGAAATATTTAGGCAGATAGGCCCAACAGCTGCTCGTTAGCATAATATTAATAATAGTGATGATAACCATCATTATTGACCTTCTATTATATATTTGCTCAGCAAATATTTATTGTGTACTTACTAAGTGCCACTCATTTTACTGAGTTTTAGGGATATGGTGGAGAACAAAGCAACAAAGTCCTTCACTCCATGAATCTTAACCGTAAACAAATATAATAAAAAATATAAGTATGGCAGATGGTGAAAAAAGCTAGGGAGAAAAATAAAGGGGATATGGAATGATGGGTGTGGCTGTCGTCTACTCAGAGGACAAAGAAGCCTTCATTGACATTTGCGAAGAGAACTAAAGGAGTGAGTGAGACATTGAGAAAAGGCAGTTTGGGGAGTAGGAGCAGCATGTGCAACGGACCTGTGGTAGGACTGTGTCTGGCATGTTGGAAGAACAGTAGTGAGCCCCGTGTGGATGACGAAGGGTGAGCAAACAGGAGAGTGGATGAGGGTGGAAGCACTACTTTCAAGATATTTTACAGCCTTTGGAGTTTCCTGTGAGTGAGATTAGAACGCATTGCATGATAGTGAGCAGAAGAAAGACATGCTTTCTCTTTCAGACCATCAAGGGGCAACAATGTAAGCAGTTAAAAGGTGATTACAGTGATTCAGGTTAGAGTTAATGGTGGCTTAAACCAGGATGATAGCAGTGGACAGGTGGATAAGTTGCCATATTCAGGATATATTTAGAGGGTATAGCTGAAATAACTTCCTGAAAGATTAAATGTAGATTGTAAGAAAAAGAGGGGAGTAAAAGATAACTCCAAGGTCTTTAGGCAGAGCAGCTGGAAGAATGCAGTTCCACGTACAGGGATGAGGCCAATAAAGGGGGAGCAGGTTTTGGGATGGGGGAAATCAGGAATTTATTATAAGACACGTTAATTTTCAAATATCTAACTTCAGAGCGAAAACTTCAAGTACACAGCTGAATTCATGTATCTAGGAAGAAAGGTTTGAAGAACGAAATTTGGAAGTTATCATATGTAAATAGTATTTAACACCATATGATTGGAAAGATAATGAGTGCCGACTATACACTGGGCGTTCAGCTCAGCATCTGGCATACCTCGACTCAGGTAACACTTTCAAGAAAAATTTCTCCAATTTACAAATTGAGTAACTGTGTTAAAGAGGTTACTGTTAACTTGGCCAAGATCACGTCTCTGGAGTTCAAGGGATCCTATCTAAATACCACTGCATCTATTCTACTGCCTAATTTTGTCAGGCATAACCTGGCCACAGCAGACACTTAATAATTACTGCACAAAGTATACAAAGAGATAGCAAGTGTTCTGAACTCTATTGGAGAATATGTAAACACCATCCAGAGAGGTGGATTGATTTTCCTAAAATTAGTGTACAGTATGAGAACCAGAAAGATTATGGCTCTCCCACTGCATGTAGGACCAAAAATCCAGTTTATTCTTCTAGGTCCCTTGCTGCACACCCCCTCTCTCCACATTCAGAATCTCATTCATTCCCAGGAAGAATGTTTTCCTTACTGTCATCACATTGAACGGAACTCATGTTACAGCCTGTTACCATCTGAATGGCCCAGGGTTTTTCAATATCAGTACTACTGACAATTTAGGATGAGATAATTCTGTGTTATAGGGTTTGTCCTGTGCATTGTTAACATGTTTGGCAGCATCTTTGGCCTGTACCCACTTGATGCCAGTAGTACCCCCTCTCCCAATTGTATGAAAAATGGCTCTAGACATTGACAAATATCCCCAGGTGGGCAAAATCACCCTTGGTTGAGAAGCACTCGTTTAGTCCATCTCTTACATTCACTCTATTAAGCTCACCCTTGAGGATGGAAATTGAAGAGGAAAGAGGAAGTCTAATCCTTGTGTATTATCCCCCATGACTTGCCCAGGCTTCCTTAGAATTGGAGGATTCCCTGAAGTTTATTCAGAAGCTGGCTAGGTTTTAATTCCTTCTTCAGAAAGGATTTGCCAGTACAGATGCTGTCCTAGAATTCACTGGAACCTAGGAATCATAGGAACTCTGAGGGCCTTTACTTAGTGATTGTCTGTAGGCCACAAAGGCAGCGATCTCCATGATTCCAAACAGGACGTGCTGTAAATCAAAAGGTATTGAATAAAATCTAGGTCGTCAAGAAGTAATTATGGAACAAATGTGAGCTCAAATAGGAGTGATTATAAAGGTGTTGGGGCAGTTTTCTGGCTTGCATCATAAACTTGCTCAGCACCAATATCAGTGACCTCAACCCAGAATAGGAATTATTCTTCTTGGATTAGGTCTTTACCACTGAGCTGGCATAACCATGATTTACCACCTAAGAGCCAGTCACATTTTACCCTGTAGCACTACACAATGTTTGCAATAAATTATACGCATACTGGAATATTCCAAAAAAGGATTTAGCCACTAAATCTGAGCACTCTGCTTCAAATTCTGTTTTCTACTCATTTATTTTCTGCCTCAAGAAACAGGCTACCAATTTTGAGATCCTTTCTACAGGGCCAACAGAAGTTCTCAGTGTCAGTGTTTATTTTTACTGGTCTCTTTCACATGAGATGCTTCCCCTCTAATAAAAATTACATCCCATATAATGGGTATACTTGCATATAACTTTTGTGTTTGTATTTTGCATATCACAGTACAAGATATAGGGCTGTAAAAGATGTTATAAGTATTCATGCTCTGGGGAAAACAGGATTTGTTGTATGCTTGACAGAGCAGTAGATAGTCTTTAATTGCTTACTGCAGATCTTCCATTTCTAATAATAATTGTAGAGGATGGTGTCAATGTGAAACTACAGACAATGGTTCAGGGAGGACCTATTATCATTCAGTTCTAGTGTTCCTGCTAAATCATCATAGGGAGAATATATCACAATCATCAATAACAGATAAATGCCATAGATGGTGGAGAAAATATTTAAAAATTCAATGGTTTCAACTTAAGTGGCTCATGAATTATACATTTAATTAAGAAAAGCCAAATGGGAAGGATTTTAAGCTTCTAATTTGCAAGGTATTTTTCTTCTTTCCCCATTAAAAAAATATACAAATTAAGCATGGCAGTGGCTGATAATGGAACAAAACAGATAAAAGCCCCCACTGCAGGCTGGCTGCTTGGATGAACTGGAAGAGTCAGCCTATGGGGAGAAGGGAGCAGGGCAGGATGAAAAATAACAGTGACAGGAAGGGCTTGCAGCTTTACATCTTCACCAGTTCACAGAGGGGCACAAAAGACACCTGGATTCTAGTCTCAGAGCTACTGCAAGCTTCCTCTCTGCTTATTTGCCTGTAAAATGAGGAGGTTGGGCTGGAAGAAATCCCAGGTCCCTCCCATCCCAGACATTCCATGAATCTATGAACTGATGTACATCCTTTTCTCCAGTCTCCTACACACCACCCAAAGGCAAATATACAAGGTGACCACTGTTCTATCAAATCCTTCCTAGTGTGATCACGCAGAGGACACTGAGATTTACCATTAATAGCAGTTATTTTCAAAGCAGACTTTGCCCAGTGTCAGCACCCTGTGGGAATTTGTTAGCAATGCAAATTCTCTGGCTCCACCCCAGACATACTGAATGAGAAACTCAGAGAGGGGAGCCCAGCAGCTGGCATTTTACCAAGTCCTCCAGGTGATTCTGATGCTCACAGAAGTTTTAAAATCTCTTCTCTAGAGAGGACTTTTTGGAGAGAAGGATTACTTATTACAGGTTTTGCAAATGTGTTCTATTCCCTGCTAATAGTAGCTATAAGTACACTGGAGTAATTTAGAATAGCGGGTTAATCATTTATTCTACATCATTCTGAGGAAACTGAATCCAGGACAGGCAGTACTGATATGGGAGGGAATGCATGGTGAGGAACAATTGTCCTAGATGTGAGTAGGTTCAGGTATGCAGGGAGCTGGGGTTTTGGAAGTCTGAAGGCAAGGAAGAATAGCCAGGAAGAGCATACTGACACAGAAAAAGAGGATCAGTTGTAGATACACAGAAAAGAAGAAAGGTGGTATTAGGGAAAGAACAAAGGGTTTGACATTAGAAGGATGTAGGTTCAAGTTCTACCCCTTTCTACATGTTAACAGTATGATTTTGGGAAATTACTTTTATACCCCTAGCTCCAGTACCCTCCCCTATATATATGACAGGCATATTAGCAATAGCCAATTAGCCTCACAAAACAAACTGTGGGAATGATGAAACAGGTATGAAATAAAAGTCCTTCTTAGCTTTTTAAAAAAATTATTCCTTAGGTAATCCTCCTTATTTCTGAACCACATTCTTTGAGCAGCTTCTAAATATTCCACAATTGAAGAAGGATACACCACATGTAGGAACAGATCGAAAAGTTTTAGCAGCTAAGGTAAAAATGAATTCAGCAAGGGAGAGATGAAAATTACAGTCTCTGGCCCCAAGATTATAGGGTAAAGAATACAAAGATTTATTGGACACTAGCGGCAATCTGTAATTTCTGTAAAGTGAAAGGGGTTACCTTGGATTTCGGAGAGCTAGAGCTTATTTTTCTCCCCACAGAGGTATTGATGAAAGATCCCTAAGCTGAACACAGCCCTGGGAATTTGCTCAAGATTTGTCTTTATTCTATAGAAGGTTCGAAAGATGAGGAGTCACTGACAACAGGGAAATCTGAATTACATTTTTTCCTCCTCTTTATACCGAAGAAAATTTTGCTATCTAGATGGCTCTCCAGTTTCAGACAAAACCCTTTGAGCATCTCTTTGGTAAAGACAAAGCAACAGGCTCAGAAGTGAGACAGCAAAGGACATCAGTAAAGAAACTCAGAAGCAAGAGACCATATGAAATGATAGAAGACTCCAGTAGGGACTTGAAAAAGAAAACAAAGATTCAATACCCGGAAACAGGACAAGAATGTCAAAGTATATTTTAAAAAATAAAAAGCGACTTGTATTTATGCATAGTTTTTCTAAAAGCATAGAGTATTAGAAAAGTCGAAGCAATGTTGAGGGTGGAGTAGACCATTCATAGAAACACAGGTTTAACCTCCCAACCACTGCAAAAATTAATCTTTTTTGCAATACCTCAAGCAATGCTCATCCATTCTCTGCTTGGTCATCTCTCATGATAGAAAACTTGTTATCTCATATATCTTCTGCTGGTATAGCTCTAAAGTTTGGACTGGTCTTCACTGTATCCTAATACGGTCCAACAGCATTCTGTAACCTTCGACAGCCACAAGTTCTACTTTTGCCTTCTGGATATCAATGCAGAAGGCTTCATTTCGCCCTTTATGAACACGACAGCAATTCGACCTATGAAGGCAGTTCAATTATTCTTCCCATTTTCCCCCTCAAGGGTCAATATCTAAGTTCTTATCACTTTCTTTGGTGTCCTAACTTCTGGCCTTTGCTATGTTTTGCTTCTATCTCTCTTGATATACTTAAGATTTTTAATTCCCTCTCAATAACGGGTGCTCTGAACATAATATTACAGTTCAACCACGAGACATTTGTAGGGTATTGAAAACAGATTCCATGGTATTTTACTCAGATATTAATAAATCAAATTGCTAGGAGGAGGATTAGCTATCTGTACGTTAATAAGCTTCCTAATGTGCTCTGAATAAAACATAATACTCCAGCCTTAACGGTTCAGAGTAAGAATAAAAAATATTATCCATCATATTTTTTATAAGTCATAAAAACTTATAAGTTGTAAAAACACTGCTTCATTCTAGTGTTTAGCTTTCCTGATACTATTTTCATCCTGTTGCTTCTTTTTCCCATTTACACAAATATTACATAGTAATTAAAAACTCTAATATGGCAAAACACATTATGCAGAGAGTGGAAACCTATGGTATTCCTTCTCCTTACCCTGAGAAAACCACGATATACATTCTTAGGTTTCTTAATTTAATAATTTATATGAACACACACATACATACATACATATACACACAAGTTCTCACACACAGATACATAACTCTTAATGGGATCATACTAAACATCTTGATTTACAACATGCTTTTCATATAATAATGCGTCTTGAATTTTTTTCTTCCTGAACACTACTTTTATAGGTTTAATGCCACTTTGTGCATTTGCACATTTCATACTTTAGTGACATTTTTGTTGCTGTTCTTCCCCTGTGTCATATATTTCCCTTATATCTTCTTCACTCCTGAGAATGATATCAGAGTTCTGGCTGTATAGATGAATTTATTTTTGTTGAAATCATTTATGAATTGTTGTGAGAATTTAATATACTATTATATAGAATATATATAATTTAACGTATAATAGATGATTTGATTTGATTTAGTTCCTCCTCACTATTAGTCTGTTTTCTTGTTACACCCACTCTTTTCTTCTTTCTCCTTCCTATCCTCCTTTCTTATACTCTTTTAATAATCTGGTTCCCTAAGTGTATTGTTAACGCTTTATGTCTTTTTTTCTTGGTGAAAGGGATGATAAAGACGGCAAAATTCCCATACTCCCAATTTCTCAAAAGTTTTTCTATATGGATCACGTTTAAGGTCAGAATAGCTGTCAATCTGTATTGTTTCCTCATCCTTTAGACAATTTTAAATCAGTACGACTAGTGAAGAATGTTTCAGGTGGTCTGCTTCTATCTGGAAAAGACTGCTAGATCACATCAGAAATAATTAGCCTTTTTTTTGGTCTCTACCATGTCTTGCTTCTGCACCAGTTTTAATATAAGTGCAGATGACAGATATGACCTGCAACTTCTGTCTGGACAAGAGGCCCCTAGTTGCTTCAGGTGCTCTCCTATGAGCTGTGATTTCTAAGCGTGTGATGTCCAAATTCATCTACAGGTGAAGATATTTTAACCATAACTAGTATATCCCCCTTTTCACCCCCAGCACCTATACTTTCCACTTATTAGGGGGGAGGGGTCATTTTTGAACCATTTATATTCTTCCACTTTCCTAGACATAAGTTCCGTTCTACCTAGTTTCCACAATACGTATAATTTTTAACCTTCATATAGTACCACACTTATAAAACCTTAATCCATGAGAATATTTTCCTTTGCTCAAAGATATCTGGCTAAAATAAAAAATGACAACACGTAATTTTTGCAAAAATTTAGAACAACTCTAACTTTCATATATTGCTGATGGAGATATCAACCGATACAACTTTGGAAAGTTCTTCTGTAGTTTTTTATAAAGTAAAACATGCATCTATCCTATGGCTCACTCCTAAGAACTTAACGAAGAAAAATGAAAAGTCCACAGATAGTTTTAGAAAAGAATGTTTATTTCAACCTAATATACAATGGTCCCGAGATGGAAATAATTCATACGTTTTTCAAGAAGAAAGCAGCCAAACACATTTTGGTATATTCATAGAATGGAATCCCACTCAGCAATAAAAAGGAAAAAAGTACTGGTAGTCATAACTACATAGGGAAACATTAAAATATGTTCAAGAAACCAGACACAAAACAGTACACTGGGAGTTTGGGATTGACATGTACACACTGCTATATTTAAAATTGATAACCAACAAGGACCTACTGTATAGCACAGGGAGCTCTGCTCAATACTCTGTAATAACCTAAATGAGAAAAGAATTTGAAAAGAATAGCTACATGTATATGCATATCTGAATCACTTTGCTGCACACCTGAAACTAACACGACATTGTTAATCAACTATACTCCAATATAAAATAAAAATTGAAAAAAAACACGTACATTCTCTTTGATTACAATTTTATGAAATTCCAATACTGGCAGAAATAATCTATGATGATAGAAATCAGGTAGTTGTTACAATGGTAGAGATTGACCAGAAGGGACATAAAAAAATTTCTGAAGAGATGGAAATGTTCCATATTTTATTTTGGGTTGGTGGTTTCCCAGGGTTTAGATTGTTAAAACTAATTGGACTGAACACTTAGGATCTGTGGATTTTATAGTATGTTCATTATATCAATTATATATGTCTCTATATATTTATATTCATATTTATATATAAGATTTCCAGAGATAGATTGATTGATGTTCAGCAAAACTGATATGTTCTTTTTCATCTTCAAGCTTTTATTCTCTGAGCAATGTCTGGCTGCTCATCTGCTGCTTGGATAGCTCCCAATCATCCTTCTGGTTTGAACATGGAAATTTTTTTTTTAAAGATATTTTTAATGTGCACCATTTTTTTAAACATCTTTATTGGAGTATAATTGCTGTACAATGGTGTTAATTTCTGCTGTATAACAAAGTGAATTAGCTATACATATACACTTATCCCCATATCCCCTCCCTCTTGCGTCTTCCTCCCGCCCTCCCTATCCCACCTCTCTAGGTGGACACTGAGCTGATCTCCTTGTGCCATTCATCGACAGATGAATGGACCATTTTTAAAGTCTATATTGAACCTGTTACAACATTGCTTCTGCTTTTATGTTTTGGTCCTTTGACCGCAAGGCATGTGGGATCTTAGCTTCCTGACCAGGGATCGAACCCACACCCTCTGCATTGGAAGGCAATGTCCTAACAACTGGACCGCAGGGAAGTCCCTAACATGGAATTCTTTTCAGAAGAATTTTCTGACCACAGATCATTCTAGCTTCCTTCTATGGGCTCCCTACAATGCTTCTGTCAAAGCACATATCATCCCACATTGACATTATCCACACTAGTTGTAACTAGTTTAACTGGTTAAGCTTTATATGGCATAGGTTTTACTTTGCTGTATTCTAAGTCCGAAAATGGTCACAAAATAGGTGTTCAGAAATTATGTGATGATTGAATGATGGAATGAATGAATTCCAAGATCAGTGGTAGAGTCCTTGAACTTACATCTTGAAGTTAAATTTTTAGCAAGTACACCTAAACATGATTAATGCGGGCATCCTTCTGACTGCAAATTGAGAAACACTGCTTCAACACAAGCATTGCTGGAGAAATTCAGTGTGTATTTTGAGTCCTTAGTATTTTGTATCTTATAGCTTTTCTTAATAAGTTCATTCACTTATTCCCTTGACATCCTATCACCACATCCTTAATTAAAGAAACCTAGTGATGGATAGGGAGACTATATCATCCAAATTGGGATATATTTAACTATAAGGGAATATGACAATTACAGCAGGACAACAGGCATAAACTGGACAAGCAGGGGTATAATTGTATTCTACTTATGGAGAAGTAGGGCACAGAACTTTCAGGTAAGAATGAATACAGTAAGGATAATACTTCTTTTTTCTGTTTTCTAGGTTTATCTTATGCGTGGACTTTCAATGATAACCCCTTATATGTCCAAGAGGACAACAGGCGGTTTGTCTCACAAGAGACAGGAAACTTGTACATTGCCAAAGTGGAGCCATCAGATGTTGGCAACTATACTTGCTACATAACAAACAAAGAAGCCCAGAGAAGTGTTCAAGGACCACCCACTCCATTAGTGCAGCGTACTGATGGTAAGATGATGAGTTATCTTAGGGATATACTTTATCTGTGGATCTTGAAGCCTGGGGAGATCTGTAGAGCTTTCTGCTTCCCTCTGGTTCAGTGGAGCCATATCATCTATGAGGTGAGGCTTAATTCACAATATGATGAAAATCACACAAAAAAATAGAAAACTATATAATTTATCCACATAGCACAGTATAGATGATTCTGGGTATACTGTGCCATTTCTTCTCTGGCATTGGAACAGATCATCTTTTCTTTGCTTAAGAAGTATTTTGTTTACAAAAACAATGTTTGTTTGGGAGAGTAGGCAGGTGTGTAGACATGTGTGGGTGCTGCCAAACTTATTGACTGAATTAATATATTTTCAATGGACATATGACACAGCTTCTCTTTAATGTCTCCTTCTTTTCCGTATTTGTATCTTTTGTTCACCCTTTATTTTCCTGGTTGGCAAGGCAGGTAAACGATTCAGATCCAAGGAAAGTAAATCAAGTCAACATTAATTATGAGCATTCCAAAGAAAAATGAAACACAACATTCATACTAATTATATTCCTCCAAGGAACATAATTCAGATTGGTCTTTGATGAGTTTTGTAGTTTAGTCAAGCTGGTACAAGATTTAGAGAGTTAGAAAACCTAAGGAAGTCACTGAAGCAGAAAAATCCTCTAGTTGATTCTTTAATTACATATTCACAGTGGGAAATGTAAAGATGGAAAATCTGTTGATGCATTTTGTGATCAGATTCTGGACTTGAAATGTAACACTGCATTGAGTTTTTCTCCTCTCTAAGGAGCTTAAGAAAAGCAGGAATACAATGTTAATGATGGCTAAAGAATCATGGAACTAGCTCCTTAGAGGGAGTACTTATGACAGAGCTTTTATAATCACTAACCATTCAAATATATTTTCACGGTCTTAATTCAGTATTCAGCAACCACTAGATTTATTCATAAGTCCAATTTCTCCCCTTCAGTGAGTACTCTTCATGATTGCAAGAGCTCATGAGCCAATAATATGCATAGAAACGCTACCATATTTTCCTTTCTTCCCCCATCTACTTAGTTTCCTCTATCTCTTCTTAATTCCTTCATTCTTCCATCTCCTCTATTCTTTTCAACACATTTATGGTAAAAAATGACCAGAAGCATCATACATAATATTAAAAAAGAAAAAAAAAACTCTTCTAAAAGTAGTCACTCAAGAAATATCAGATGTCAAAGAAATAGAAAACATAAAGTTTACCAGTTTAGTTGAATGAAGTAATACTCTTGACCTCCTCAACCAGAGCCTCTTTGACTGTTTGGAATGATTAAGGTCTTAAAAATGAGGTATTTTCATTTTATATGTATTTTGTAAATTTCACTTTTTTGTGCACTTGTACTGGCCACCAATACATCATTTATGTTAGTAATGTATTATTCTGGTGTTTGATATATAAGTAAAAATAAAAGAAATTCAACATTTTTAAAGATGTTTTAAAGAAATTTAAACATTTTAAACAACAGTTTGTTGTTCATTAAATTAATCAAGTTAATGAGGATAGCCTGGAGATACATTTCTACTTTTTCCAACTCTTCTGGTAGCTAGCATATTTACAATACCTTAGACTATTAGTCTTATCTTAGCCCGTATCCATAATTCCTTTTGAAAAATTTTAAATTATTAAAATAAATTTTTATAAGGGTACAGTAAACTCATTTAGTGGTAAAACCTTAATAAACTGACATAAGAATATTTATGTCTTTATTTATCCCAACTACTTACTTCAAAGGTTTTGCTGCAAAAGTACTGATATGTTGGATTGAGGTGCTGTATCAGATCTATTACACAGTGTTAGCTAAAAACTTCTTTATTCCTAAGCAGATCTGGCCCATGAGTTTTGTGAATGGGTGAAAGATCCAAGAAATCTCTAGAGAAGAAACTTGCTCGATAACTCAGAAGCATTTTAAAGCTGGGTATATTCAGTTCTTAATTGGAAATACTAATTCTTTTTAAGATGCTGTTGTGGAATATAGGGAAATTTGGAATGCCTCTATTCTGATACTTTGAGATACCTTAAATATTTATTTTTTAGGGGAGAGAGGAACAAACTAATTCCTTAAATAGCACCATGAGGTTTCATTGCCCTCTGTCACTCATTATAGTATAGAAAAATATTGTTAATTGAACAACAGAATAATCAGATTTTGGTAAATAAAGCATTTGCTTCATAGAAAACTTCTATTCTCTAGAAATGCTGCTAGCTCTTTTGGTATTTAACAGGTGTGATGGGGGAATATGAACCAAAGATTGAAGTGCATTTTCCTGAAACTATTCAAGCTGCAAAGGATTCATCTATAAAACTGGAATGCTTTGCCCTTGGAAAGTAAGGTTCTGTTTTGTTTTTTTTCCTGGTTGTTTTAATTAAAACAAATGAGTATTTTGGTATTCAAATGCTGCTCTAAGGTAAATTAGCAAATAGACTTTAAATGCTGGGCAAAAGTGGAACTTTCTGATTGGACTTTAAATAAACATGCCTAATACTCTGAAAGTGATTGGGGCGGCAATTTCCCCAAATAAGCCGATATTTACTTGAGTTTGAGCACAATGAAACCCGTTTAGGCAGCACACTGCAAAGGAATAAGTGAGCTTGTATAAGACGGTGAGCAGGTCACTAAACTTTCGACTTATCCTTCACTCCATCTCATCCTACATCCAGAAATATATTGCCTGGAGTGTCTCCTTGCTTAATTAATCAGCGACTCTTGTAAATGAAAAACCTGCACTGCTAGTGTCCAAAATAAGACTAATTAAAAGCCATTGTTCATAGTGGATAATTAGAATTGAGCCAAACCTGTCCTGGCAGTGGAGGCATTTTATTTTACTCAGATAAGTGTTTATCAGCAGTAGGTTTGGAAAGCTTTGAAGGCAGCCAAATATCTGCTTTTGTGCATGGAATATTGAGAACATTTCTTTGCTTTTTGGCAATATTCAAATTTTATTTTTATGCCCATAAACACCAGAATGAAGTAACAAAGTGATAGATCAGATTTGCCATTTTAAAACACTGATGTACATATGGATTATCTGGGGGCACAGTTAAGTTGAAATTCTGTAGATCTGGGGTGATGTCTGATTGCTCCATATCTAACAGGCTCCTAGGTAATAGTGATTCTTCTTGTCTACAGAACATACTTTGAAGAGTAAAGGACTTGACTCTCACTACCACATTTCAGGGCTTACTTATAAATCCAGAGTCTTATTTTTAATGTGGGCCTCACATTCAGAAATAGTGACTTACATTCCAAACTATGGAAAACATCCTTAAAAGTCTGCATCTTGTTATTAAGTAAATATACTGAGTAATCCAAATAATGCTGGTTACTACATCTTTTAGGTTCCTTTCTATATATGAAATCTTGTAGCTCTTTAAATTTCTCAGGTTATCCATTTTTCATATATTTAAGAGACCATATTTAATTTTTATACAATACTGGTCCCACAGTATTGCCCAATAAATAATTGATTGATCAAATTATTCTTTAAAAAGTGACAAATTGAGGCTTTGTCCATTTTTGTTTGCCTGCCTTTTAAGACATGATGAACTTTCACCATTTTCAAGCTTTCTCAGAAAATAAAGTATACAAAAAACATAAAATGTCAGCAAAATACTTTGACAATTAGTTGATTAATTTAAAAAGAAAACCAATGAAAGAGAGTATCTGAAAATAATATTAATAGGTTATTCTATCATGTTTGGCATCAGGAAATATGGATTCCTGTAACTTAAAAAATACTCATATAATAAATAACTGAAAGGGATTGAGGCTGGTTCTCAAGAATCTCATATAAATAAATTTCATTTGTTAATCATTTATAACTAAGAATTTATATGACATACATAATCCTCATAATTATGCAGGGTACATAATATTTTTATTATATATGAGTAAAATGAGGCTCAGATTATACAAGTAACCTGTTCAATTTTATGCTTCTGATAAGAAAGAGAGGGCGATTCAGATTTAGTCCCACCTGATTTGAAGTTCTGAACTTAGAAACTTTGGAGTAAATGCTTAAGATAACTGCTCTCCAAGTCAGAGGAGGCAGATTGAATTCCCAATTTTCTCAAGAGTTGTCCGACCATCAGCAAACATGCTGCTTAAGCTTTATGAATTCCCATATTCTCACACAAAAAATGTTATAATGATACCTGTCTCCTGTGTTTGTTTTGAAGATGAGAGTGGATAATACATGTAAAACCATGGCAAGTCCGATGTGTATGTACAAAAAAAACCCTGAATGATAAAGTATACATTCATTGTTAAGTTTATACCTAAAGGAACTACTGCACATGAAATAAAATTAAGGAAGAATGGGAAAATGATGAGAATTACTTAATTGCACCTCATAGAAAATTGTCAAGGAAATAATTGATTTAATGGAGTATGCTTAAAAACACTTTATCTGCCAAAATTAATGTTGAAATTATATTTACTAAATTATTAATATGGAATTGAAATGCCTAGGTGTTAAAATGGAAAGTCCAAAACATCCACAGGGTCAAAGAGATAGTGTTAAAATGTCATGTATAAGAAACATATATTCTGTGTAACTGAAGTGCAGATCTAGTTCTCATTTCTTCAAATGAACAGAAAGTATATGAAAATGCTTTGTATACTTTGGAAAATATTATACAAATTTTAGCTACTAACAAAAAGACTTTTTATATATGCTCGCCAATAGTTTTCAGAAAACAAGTTGCACTATAGTTGAAACATTGCAAACATACTGAAGAAGCTTTCTAGTCCATTAAAAAATTTGACATTTACCAAATACTTTACTGACTTTTTAAAATTTGCAACATTAACAAACATAAAAACAATGCACTCCCTAGACAATTAATTACGTGATAGGCATAAATAACAATCTGAAAAGAACAAAATCAAACCACTTTTTAAATTATAAATCTCTATTTGCAGATTTATTGCCAAGCATTTTACAAACTATTGAATAATTATAATCATGTTCTCTGATAGCTCTTTATAAAAATATTGCTGTTCAGCACTTGGTTTTGTTATTTTTTTTTCCAAATGTTGGGACTGCTTTGTATAAATCCTTTTAAATCTACTTGTTCACTTTCTGAGGTACTGCACTTCTCTGTAATAAGTTCGATAAACCCCAAACTGAAATAAGCTAATTGGTTCAGTGAAGAATAGAATCAAAGTTCTTTTTCTTATTAACAATGTTTCTAAACACTTTTGCTAACTACTGACTACTATTTATGCTATAAACTACACATGCATGAAACTAAGGTTTAAATATTTTAGTTAATAAGAGAAAGGAGGGAAAGTAGGGAGGGAGGAAGGAAATCAGTAGGTGGATAGGTGAATAGGAAAGAGGAACAACAACAAAAAAATAACACAGGTCAATGCCACATCTTATTTAGTTTTTTATTTTTAGGACCTACGACAGTTCCTGAAATACTAGTTTTCATTAAATATTTGTGGAAATACTTCCTAAGTAATTAGGAAATAATTCCCTTTATCCCTGGGAACATTCTTTCTCTTGAATGGGTAGATTATTTTGGAATTTATCTTGCTTGTTGTTCTCTGAGCTTCCTGGGTCTACGCTTTGGTGGCTGTCATTAATTTTGGAAGATTTCCAGTCATTGTTATTTCAAATATTTATTCTGTTCATTTCCCTCTTTGTTCTCCTTCTGGTATTCCCATTAGACATCTGTTGCACCGTTTGTAATTGCCCCCAGTTCTTGGATATTCCATTCTTTTGCTGTTGTTTTTGTTTTTGTTTTTGTTTTTTTTTCTCTTCAAATTTAATTTGGGAAGTTTCTATTGATATTTCTTCTAGTTCACTTACTCTTTCCTTCATCACATTCAGCCCACTGGTGAGCCTATCAAAGGCATTCTCATTTGTATTACAGTGTTTTTATGTCTATAATTTTTTTTTGAATTTTAGAATTTTATTTATATTTTTATACAGAAGGTTCTTATTAGTTATCCATTTTATACATATTAGTGTATATATGTCAATCCCAATCTCTCAATTAATCACACCACCATCCCCCAGACCCTTTCTTAGAATCTCCTTTTTTTCTGCTACATTAATCATCTGTTCTTGCATGTTGTCTGCTTTTTCCATTAGAGCCCTTAACATATTAATCTTAGAAATTTTAAATTCCCAGTCTGATACTTTAAAAATATTTGCCATATTTGAGTCTGGTTCCAATGCTTGCTTTGTCTCTGCATTTGTATTTGTCAATGGGCCTTTTATATATTTTTTGTTGTTGCTGAAACCTAGATATGATGTAACAGGTAAAAAGAAGTGATTTTACACTAGATTTTGGTGTAAATTTTTATGTTTATTTGGCACAGAGTTAGGCTGTGTTTACTGTTTGCTGTAGTTGTGGTGTCAGAGGCTAAAATTTCCTCCATTGTTTTTGTTTTTCCTCTTGTCTTTGGGTTTCCCTAGAGACTCTTTCTTAATTAAAGACTGCGGTTTGCAGTTTCTTTACTTGTAACCCCCAGCTATCATTCAGGAGCCCTATTGATGGTATGAATGTCCTTGTTAGCTAATTCTATAATCTCTGTAATTTACAGATCTGTTTCTGTTGACTGTTTTTTCTTCTTATCATGATTCCTATTTTTTATGCTTTTTAGTTTAACTAGTAATTTAGATTGAATTAGAGACATGATAAATGTTGGGTTATTGAATGCTGCATTGTGGTATATTTATTTCAAGTATTGGATTTTATTGATAGAAGTTATGATGAATCTCATCTTTCTAAAGCTTATTATTAAACTTCCTTGGGTAGATATAGAGTAGATGTTAGTCTAAGGCCTGTTTACTTCTAAGATGCATCTCCCAACTGAATGCTCTAAATGTTTGCTAAGTCTCTCTTCTCGGGCTTGGTGGAACTCTAACATCTTCTAGCCCTGTTTGAGCTCTAAAATTTGTTCTTTGCCCAGCTTCATGTGACACTCTTACGTAGATTTTTGGAGCACTTTCTTTTTCTAGTCTCATCCTCTCTGATAGTTTGCTTTGCAATCCCAGCCACTTCAGTCACCTGTGTCTCCTCAACTCAGGGATGCAGTCTTGTCCTATTTATGTTTGCTTCCTGATTCCGTGTTCTGGAAAGTGCCTACAGGTCAAAAATCAGGGATTCCAATGGCTTACTTCATACATTTCCCCTCCTTTAGGGATCACAGTTTTGTGCTACCCATTGTTACATCTCTGGAATCAGTTTGTTTCCCATTATATTTGTCCAGTTTTCTAATTGTTCCCAGCAGGGTAAATACAGTTCCAGTTAATCCCACATCTCTAAAACCCAGGTATTTTTTAAGGCTAATTGTGAAGGTAAATGAGGTGAAGTTTAGAGAAATGAAATGACTTGATAAACGTAAGTTGTAAATCTGGGATTCAAATCTAAATATCACTGATTCTGACTTCAAAACTCATGCTCATAGCCATTTGATATTTACATCAAATTATCCTTTTAATATACGAATTAATTCCTCATGTGCAGATGTAGTTAGCCCTCAGTTCTGTAAGTGTTTTCCTTAAAAAAGGCTTGAAACATTTCAGCAAAATGGTAAAAAGATGTTATTTGGGGAATGAAATTATGGATGTATTTCCCATTTAGATTCTCTGTAATTACTAATAATTCAGCAAAAAAGTAAGTTCAATTTTATACATTAATTTTTTTAATGATTCAAAGATAACCTTTTCAAAATTCAAGCTGCTTTTGAATGAGAAGAAAAAAGTGTTTCTAAAAGTCAATCGGGGCCATTGTGGAGCATACAACCCACTGGTTTGTATGCGATGATGGTAGTATCTACCATTTATAAAAATCTGGGGTAGATGATTAGGGAGAGCACAGAAAACATGCCAATCAACCTAGGAGTCTGCTGCAATC
The DNA here is from genome assembly GCF_003031525.2 of Neophocaena asiaeorientalis asiaeorientalis. NCBI lineage: Eukaryota > Metazoa > Chordata > Mammalia > Artiodactyla > Phocoenidae > Neophocaena > Neophocaena asiaeorientalis. Next base: position 5,178,778 of record NW_020173397.1, on the reverse strand, counting down.
ATGCAGGCAGGGAGTATAGAGAGTGAGGTCTATCAAAGGCTGGCTAGAGTGTTTACTCATAGACCTTAACCATCTCAAACCACCACAGGCTAATGTGAGTATAGAATAATTAAGACAAAACTTCAGATACCTGCTTGAACTTTAATTACTATGACTTTGGGGACATGCAACTCACTTTCTATGTTGGAGTTTCAGAGCTGACATGATCACAGCTTTCAACTCTCACTTTTGTCTCATTTGTTTAACATGGCAGACTCTTAATTATCTAAGCTGCAAATTAATTGTATTGTGAAACACCCGAGAAACTCCTTGGATAGGTGCTATGCAAATGTAGTATGACTGACTTATAGATCTGTGTGTCTCCTCTCAAGAAAACATAGGCCTTTGCTCTTAGTAAAGAAGTTAAACTGATATCCCTCATAACTCTCCTACCACTCTTGTAAACAACCAAACATATTTACTTTTCTTTTCTTTTTTGTGTGTGAATCTTAATTTAGTAACTTTGCTGTCAATGCTCTGGAATGTAAATGAGATTAGTCGCTGCACTAAATGTTCCTATGTGTTCTGGAGCCTTCACACAGAGGACTATATTTATGTTTGTGGCTTCTCCCATTGTGGAGCACAGGCTCCGGACGTGCAGGCTCAGCGACCACGGCTCAAGGGCCTAGCCGCTCTGCGACATGTGGGATCTTCCCAGACCGGGGCACGAACCCGTGTCCCCTGCATCGGCAGGCGGACTCTCAACCACTGCACCACCAGGGAAGCCCTTTATACATGTATATCTTATTTATTTTTTTCTAATTTATGAAGAAAAAGATACTCAGCTTGACTATTAATGTCAAGCAATAAATTTGAAGTCTCACCAAGATGTTTTGATCTATTCCAGAACTTTTAGATGACAGAGCAGCTATTTGATTTTGCTTCTCTTTTTACACATATGGACATCATTGCAGATCATACCACAGAAAGGTTGCTCAAGACAGTCAAGATGACAGTATTTTAAAACCAAACTAGGTACATTCAAATTTTTCAGACTTTTAACACTTAGTTTAAAAAAAAAGTCAGAGAGATATCTTAAAATTGTCCCATTTGAATGTCTAATAAGCAGTTTAGCTTTTTTATTTTCCTCATTGAATTGAATGGATAGAGGGCAGACTATTTTCCTAACATAGCTTGTCCCGTTTGCCCCACAATGTATACTGAAGCCTACTCATTAGGTTCTCACTAACTGCTTTGCTTTTTTATCATGATCTTATATTGCTTGGCATAAAACAGTATGGTAAACTCCATGCAAATCTGAGAACTGACAAATGTTCAAGCCAATCTTTGAAAAATTGGAAGATAGTAACCCCTCAACAAAAACACAGTCACACACACACTCACCCTGGGGCTGAAAGATTTATCAGTAGATTTACTAACATTTCAAGGCAACATTGTGTTCTGGAAAGAGTATAGACTGAATTCAAAGAGATCAGGGTTTAAATTCTCAGATCCCCTGTCAATAGCTGGGCCGCTATGATCAGTTTTCTTATCTGTAAAACAAAGGTAAAAACTAGGTAGATAGATAGATAGACGACAGAGAGAATAGGACTGATGTAAGGACCGGAAATACTATTAAACTTTCCTACCAGAGTCCTGCCTTATAATAGGCAATCAATAAATTATAACAATTTTATTAATTGTGGTCATTGTCAGTGCTGCTTTGGCTGAGGAGGTATAAAGGAATACACAGGAGGGAGAGAAGGGGTTTCTGCGTTCTATTTCTGTGCTAACACAATCCTCAAGGACTTGCTCAGAACAATGGATTTACCATTTCTAAATAATGTGTTTAATCTTTATAAGGATTATTGACATTCCCTCATTTATTCATTTGGCAAATTAAGCTCCAGTATCTATTAACTTAGCAAATATGCATTAAATACCTCATTCAATAATTAATTCCTTTATTCCTTCACTTAGTCAAAAGGAATTCTCCTGGCAGCAGGTGCTAGGCTAGGCCCTGGGGAAATAAAGATGATATAAAGGCCCCAGGGAGTTTGCAGGCTACTGAAAATGGGATTGGTGTAACAATATGTGATCACACATTTCTCCTGGGATCTGCTCTTTCCTTACAAACTTTCAATGAAGGAAGATTCAAGGATAGTCACTCTGGGAGCTTTCTGGATTATCTTTTCCCCAGGTTACTCCTTGTTAAATTGAGACTGGAGACAGTCACTCTCAATTCCTTTGGTAGAACTAATGTTAGACTGTTATTGAAGGGGTCCTTCGTATCTCTTAGAAATAGAAGATTCTTGCTTCCTTTTCTCCCATTTCATCAATACTTTTTTTTTCAAAATTAATACTTTTGAAATAACAGTTTTAGAACAGAAAAATTGAGCAGATGGTATAGTGAGATCCCATATAATGCCACACACAGTTTCCCCTATTATTAACATCTTACACTAAGATGGTACCTTTGTTACAATTAATGAACCAACATGAATACATTTTAATTAACTGAACTCCATAATTTACTCAAATTTCCTTGTTGTTTTTTTTTTTACCTGATGTCCTTTTTTTATTCCAAGATTCCATCCAACATACCACTTTGAGTTTTCTTGTCTCCCTAGGCTCTTCTTGGCTGTAACAGTGACTCAGGCTTTTCTTGTTTTTGATGACCCTGACAGTTTTGAGGAGTGGTGGTCAGTTTTATTGTAGGATGGCCCTCTATTAGAATTTGTCTACTATTTTTCTTATAATTAGTCTGAGATTATGGGTCTTGGGTAAGAAGACTACAAAGGTAAGGTGCCATTTTCGCACATCATATTAAGGTTACTCTCTATCACAATGATCTATGGCTACTGATGCTGTCCTTCATCACCTGGCAGAAGCAGTTTTGTCAGGATTCTCCACCATAAGCATACTCATTTTTCTCTCTTTACATTTGAGTCTTTGGAATGAGGTTAATATGTGCTGTCCACACCTAATGAGTAGGGAGTCATGCTACACCTCCTCTAATCTATGTAATTTATTTGGAATTCTTCCTCATTGGAGATTTTTCACTTCTCCCTCCTCATTTATTAATTTATTCAATCCTTTATTTATATCAGTATTGATTAGTAGATATTTATTTCATACTTTCGGTCATAATCCAATATTGCTTTATTTTGCTGCTCAAATTGTTTCAGCATATTCTTCTGTAAAATGTTTTGATTTTTTTTTAAAAATGTACACTATGAATGTATCTCTGGGTCATTAAACAGTTTTCTGTACCCTCAATTGTAATGACAGTGGGGTATTCAGATGTATGTTTTCAGTCAGTCTCCTACTGGTGGACATTTAGTTTCCTTTCGTTTTGTTTTCATTTTTTATTGTCATGAATAATGATGTAATGCATATTCTAATGGCTATATTTTGCCCATCTCCATGGGAACTTCCTCAGTATATTTTTTAAAAATTAGAATTTTTGGGTAACAGTAATATAAAAGCTAAGGTTTCTGATACATGTTGCCAAATTCTCCTGAAGAACCACTGCAGAGGATCCACTTTCAAAGACCAGGACCCTAGGTTACAAGTTGGGTCTCTTTTGATCTTACACACATGCTGAATTCAATGGCAAACATTCCTTTCATTCTTTTTCTATTTCAAAAAACAAAATTGGATTTTTACACTGCTGTTTCCAAAACTAAATTAATTTAAAGGTTCTAAAAATCATCCAAGAAGAATATATATACTTCTGCAAGTGACTGTTCATCCTTTCCATTCCAGTCTATCACCACTTTTCTCAGGAGACCTACAGTTCTTACTTTTTAAGTAACTGGCAATTGCAGGAGAGAAAGATTTCAAATCCAAGTTGGAACTGAGCTGAAGGAAAAGAAGTTACTTCCTTTTTTCCAGCTGACCTTGGAACCCATGTCTAGAAACTTTATTGGAATTTGGAGGCATCTCAGTATGTTAAAAAAAAAAAACAACTCTATGATTTCATCTTCTGGCCCTTGGACAAAAGGAACTCTACCCACTGATTATAAAACATGTTAACTCATTAGGTGAAGAATATATTTCTAAGCACACATTATACAGACTAAAAAGGTGATTCTCATGTTGTAGCTGGTTAGCTCATGCGGGAGCAGAAAAACATGGTGGTTTAGAGTTCATTATGGAAAGACAGACTTTAGCTCAAAACTTTTCTTTGAAAACTTACTGTGTGATATTGGGCATGTTACTCAACCTATTCTAGTCCCAATCTCCTCATCTACAAAATGTTAATAGCAATAGTACTGTGTCTCATGGTATTATTATATGGTTTCAATGAAGCACTTAGCACAGTGCCTGGCATATAATGTGTTCAATAAATGTTAGATCTATTAATAATAGAATGATTAAATATAATAAACCATATACAATGTCTCCTTTATATGAAAGTTTATGATTATGAGCAGAGCTAAGGTCAAGCCCTATAATTCTTAAAGAGTTATAATTCTGAACATAATTCTGAAGGAACATGTGCCTCGAGAACCTACCTCAACCAAATTATCATTTTCTCTGCTGTAGTGCCACATAGCACTCATATGATTGGTGAAGTATTTATTTAGGGTTAATATTATGTATTAATAAAACATTATGGAGAAGCTGTCAATTAACTGCTAAGTGCAGTATCATTTTCGGCTCTACCACACCTTGAATTATGGGCTCCAGTTTTATGTTTCATGTGCAAATTATTACTCACATTGTGGAGTAGAAAATAGCAATAAAGTCTTAGGGACTCTTTGGATGATAGAACCTTCCTGTCCCTATGTGATCATCATGGTAATAAGGCGACTTAGTAAGCTTTATTTTTGGTTCAAACTTTATATTTCAGAATGTATTCTCATAGTATATCCTCATTTTATCCTTTCAAGAAGACTTTTACGTACCCATTGTTACCTCTAGTTATAGAGAAAGCTGAGGCTCAGAGATGTTAGGTAATTTGCACTCATAGATGTTAGGTAATTTGCACTCATTTACACAAAACTCATCTGTGTCCTTTCACTCTACATGTAAGTACTATTCTGCTACCACTGCTCTTACATCCAAACCGTCTGTGGCTTTTCAATTGGCTGCAGCAACTGTAGTGTCAAGTGTCAAATACCAGATAAATACATGCACATGATAACATTTTTCCCCCAAGGGAAACCAGGTATACACACTGACCAGTAGAACAGGATCATGACTATGTTTAGATCACTCAGAAAAAAAAAAAAAAAAAAAAAAGATTTTCCTTTTTCCATAACAGTAAGATTGCTTTTCTACAGAACTCATGAATTTATCCATATTGTATCCCCATAGGACAATCTTATATTCCAAGCTCTTTGTATGAATATTTCAAGTTGAGGAAATGAAAGCAGCTAGCTGAAGTCTGAAAATTTAACAAAGGCACTCCTTGCTGGGTTTGTTATTCTGCTTCCCTCTCTTCGATTAAAAATGGCCACTGACGGGATTTTCTGAAATGAGTTTCAAGTTAAGAATAATCCCAAATATAAGCATCTTAGGAAACAGGTTCTCTGTACCAGTTTCTAGTTAAAAAACTTGGTATGGCCTGGATTTAAGCTGTGGATAATGAGATTTAAGAAATCCAGGGAAGAAATATAAGCTTTCTCAAATAGCACTAGTAATGAAAATTCTATTCATGGCTAAAAGTATAGAACTGAAGCAGAGTTCGTACAAGAGTGTGAATAGCTTTAATTTAACTTCCAGTTCAGGTTGAATTAGGCCAGAGGGTTAACAAATGTATTCTCTGTCTCCAGATAAAATTAATGGGATGCTCACTCTGTAAAAGCATAATGACAAGAGAGTAAGGAATGAAAGTCCTTATTTATGGCAATGCTTATTTAAGAAGCACAATACCAGAGAGAGGGGCAAGAAAGAAAGAAAGAGAGAGAGAGAGAAAAAGGAAGGAAGGAAGGAAGGAAGGAAGGAAGGAAGGAGGAGGGAGGGAGGGAGGAAGGAAGGAAGGGAGGGAGGGAGGGAGGAAGGAAGGAAGGAAGGAAGGAAGGAAAGGAGAAAGGAAGGGAAGGAGGAAGGAAGAAAGGAGGAGGGAGGGAGGAAGGAAGGAAGGGAGAAAGGGTGGAGAGAAAGAAAGAGACAAAAAGAGGGAAAGAGAAAGCAGGAGGGAGGGAAGGAGGAAGAAAGAAACTTTGCTTTTATGATCTAGTAGTATTTTAGAACTGTGAGGACTCACATTTCAGGAAAATATAGAAACAAAATAAGAAAAGGCTTTTGCAAAGTTTTTTGAAATACACGGTTCATGAATGCCTCATCTATGGTCTGAGGAAACTCTGGATGAGAGAGTTGCTTCAAATTGATTTTCTTTATTGAGATTTGTATCCAAGCTGGATTTTGACACCATATTTGTGAAGATTAAAAAAAAAAGAAGTGGGGAGGAACTGGAACTGAAAGGGAAATGTTGCCAGAAATGGCTGATACCTGTAGTTAGGATGATGATGGCACCATGTATTTTAACTTAACCTTTAAACGACAGAGTTTCAAGAGACTTAATAATAATCTCCATTCTGAAGACCCTTCAAAGATCTCCCTTGGGCTTCCCTGGTGGCGCAGTGGTTGCGAGTCCGCCTGCCGATGCGGGGGACGCGGGTTCGTGCCCCGGTCCGGGAAGATCCCACATGCCGCGGAGCGGCTGGACCCGTGAGCCATGGCCGCTGGGCCTGCGCGTCCAGAGCCTGTGCTCCGCAGCGGGGGGGGCCACAACAGTGAGAGGCCCGCGTACCGCAAAAAAAAAAAAAAAAAAAAAGATCTCCCTTGCTGCATGGCATTCTTCATATATTAATATATTAACTTTGCACTTTAAATAGATCACTTATTTTAAATTAAAATGAACTGCCAGAGAATATTACATCACTAATATCATCATCGTGGACAAACTAGGTAGATCCTAAATAGAATGCTAAAGCCACAGAAGGAGGCGTCTACTAGTGCTAATAACTGAATGGGTGGCAACTCAGAGAATTGGAAGGTGGATCACAGTAAATTAGCCTGTACTGGAACTCTAAGTGGTAGAGAATTGGCAGGTCATAATTTAGCAGAAATTACCTGTCTAAACGTGAGTACCATTCCAAAAAGGTAATTAGGATTGTTAACAACTTCCAGCTGAGTATTTAACTCGACATATGGACACCATCTGTCACAATCCCGGTATACAGTAAGCACTCAATTAATGGTTATTAATATTCATAAACGTTCAGCTTTCTTACAACGCATTTTTTTTTCCTCTTTGGAAAATGTTGTCTAATTCCTTTCCTCTCTACCGTAATGGCCCTAGATGATAAGCCAGGCTGAAAAAAAAAAAGTATTTTACAGCAAAGCATGTTATATCTCACCTGAGAGATCCCTGCTCTCATGAGGAGGAAATGAACATTACCGCTATGATCAGAGGCATTATCTCCTTACCAGCCAGTGTATTAAACAGGAAGAAGCAGGAAATTTACTTCTAGAGAAATATGTGCATGCTTGTGTACCCATTTCGTTCACAGTATGGAGATTTGATTTTAGTTTATGTATGATTCATAAATCAATTTATGTCAAATGCCTAGTCATATGGAGCTCTTAAAGGAGAATAGAAAACAGATAAATATAAGCTAGGAATCTGGCTTTTGAAATAATAACAGTAACATAATAATCTTAAATTATTTTTAACTTGTCATTAACACAAAAAATATATTGTTTAAAGTGTTCTAGACAGTGTGTTAAACACATGAAATGTATTATATCATTTAATCTTCACTCTAATACTGTGACTTACATACTAGTGTTAAGCCCTATCCTATAAATGAGAATATTTATGTTATAAATGTGCAATAGCTGGTAAGTGTAAAAACTGCACTCTGCTCTGTACTGTATAAATAGTATTCTATTATAATAGCTTTGTTATTAATATTAGCACTAGTATTAGTATCATCATTTATACAGAATGTTATCTCTTGGAAAAATTAACTTGCATTTAAAACTAAAGCTCATTACTAAAATAATTTCATCTTTCGTTGATTTTAGTTCTTTCTACCCACTGTCCATTTGGCATGTCTTCAGAAAAGAGAGACGGTGTGAAATCTAAAGCAATTCATTTAGTGTCTTCATAAAAAGCGCCCAGACTAAATGGGAACTTTTCATTAAAATGCACATGTTTTACATGTATTCTCCATGATCCTATATCTCACATTACCAGTGGTAATCAAGAGGCTCATGACATTCATATTTTGTACTGACATAACAAATCTGAAAACAAAATCTCAACGTTTAATTAGTAACTGTGAAATCATATAAAACTGCTTAATTTTTCTCCCATTAGAAATTTTGTTAACATGAAATATAGCCACGAAATGCACTTCATAAGACTTTTGATTAAAAAGTTTAAATGTCTGAGTGACTATTTTTTGATAGTTTAGTTGCTCTGAGAATTCTAAAATATCTAGAGTATAAAATATGATATCCTGAAGGAATCTACCATATCATACAATTTGATCACACAGATAGAAAATAACATAGCTAGGATTTGAACCCAGGCATTCAGACACTATTTGTAAAGTCTTTTTTTGGACGAAAGCAGCAGGAAAATTACTCAAAAAGGCATAAGACAAAAAGAGACTGTATTGACTAATGGAAATGTTTAAGGAGATTTTTTTTTTAATTTTTTTGGGCATCAAGCATGACTTAATCTAGACATGTAAAGAATCCCACGTTACCTTCTTTTGTGTTAACTTTGACTTTCAAAGACACTTTCTCCATGTGGTGGAAAAGTGCTGCCTAGAAGCTCCAAGCTATATCCCACTGTCTGAAGAAACCCTAGGGACAAAAGATCCTCTCTTTAATAACTCCTCCAAAAGCAGTCCCAGAACTGAGTCTAGTTGTCTCTGATTGGGTTGTCTTAGTTTCCAGAGTTGACCAACTATGGTGGCCACGGTACACTAGCTTCTAATGGCAAGACCTGAATCTTGTGCTCAGTCCTGCAGCCAGAGGTATAGTCCTCCCAATTCAAATCAGATAGACTAAAGACAGTAAGCATTGGGTTTTCTAAGGAAAATCAAAATGCACACACAAAAACCAACACATGTCCACTGCAGACTGAGAATACAGAGGTCTAATTCTTATACCTTTCTTCAAAATTGAAAGTTACGTTAGAAGCCAGTTCACTGAATTTTTATAAGCTTCTCAATAGTTGAGTGGTTTATGAGAGAAGATATATCACTCCAAACATAACTGAGGTAAGAAAAACAAGATCTAGAGGGTGTTCTTTAAGTGAGAAACTTATGTCTCTCTTCAGCCTCATGTCTCTTTCACATTTCTTGCCTTCTAGTGTAATTTTGACCCTATAGAGCATTGTTCTGAAAATATAAACCACACTCATGGTTTTTCACAAGGATTCTACTGCTCAGTTTTTTATCTTATATGCCATTAATGTTCACTTCCACAGAATATCATTTTTATGTGTCTAGTGACTATATAGAAGTACCATATTGAGAAGTACTTACAGTTGGTATTATAATCAAAGTGGAATATGATTAGAGCATATTGGGGGTTCTAATAAGCTGTTTTCCAAGAAGTAGATCTTGAAAGGATATTTTTTTTAAAGTGACTTTTTAGAAGAGCTTTTATGAAGAACGCATCAGGGAATGGACAAGCCCACTTGGGACAAAAGAGTAGTCAGGCAGAGTATAATGTCATGCAAAGTTCCACAGAAGATATATTTGCCTCAGTCTTGTACAGGAGTTCTAGAAAGAGTGCAGGTCACACCTAGAGGTATTCCACCATCAGGGGCAGGGGAGCTGGAGTATTTATGCCTCATTTAGTCAGTTATTGGTTGAGAGTTGCCCCAGGGAGTATGTAAATTCCTGTTTTCAGCTCTTTTTTTGTGAAGGAAAAGTTAGCTACAGCGGCTTAAGCGTAGTTGACAGCAAAATGATGCATGTACTAACTGTTGAGGGTGAAAGCACATCAGGATTTGGGGTGCTAAGGGATAAGAAAGAAAACGGGTGAAGCACTGACATTATCTGCTACACTACTTCTGTTGGAAAGGTATGTCTATATAGGATACATTATTTTATCCTTCAAGGGAAAAATGCTTGTCCAGAGACTCCAGTGTCCTCACTGAGTTCTTTTGGAGGGAAAGGTCACAATAATTGGGATTGGTGGGACTTGTTCTTTTTACCCCCACTTAATTGGGCCACTTAAGATGGTGATCCACTTTTACAAAACCACAAAAATTGAAAGCTATCAGAGGATGATTTTACAGTAGCTGTGATGTCTGTTTTGTCTTGTAAGCACACAGATTCTGAGACAAAGAAACCTGGAAATAAATCCCAGCTGTGCCACTTTCACTTATAGAAAGAGAAAATGAAATTATATTTACACATTATACACATAGTGCTTGGCACATAGTCTGTGGTTAATAAACCGTAGCTCTTCATTGTGATATTATTATAGTTATTATTATTAAATGTCAAACCATTTAATTTCTGGTTCAGAGATTTAGATATTTAGTTAGGTTAAAAATGGACTTCTGTCTTTATAGTTAAAATAAAGAACAATGATATAACAATGGGAAAATAGTCTTTACTGAAATTTTTTTTTTGTCTGAATGTTTTAGGTTAAAATGTTTTTTAGTTGAATATTTTGCATGTATTTGTCATAAACCTCAGAGATACACTATCATAAAAAGACAACAAAGGATCATGAATTCAGATAAATATCAGAGCCTCTATTTATAATATTTTTCTCTTTGTAAATAAATTTTCTTAGAATTTTTCTATTACACGGGTAATACATGCTCATTGTAAGAAAATAATGGAAAAATTGAGATAAGCAGAAAAAAGGAGAATAAAAGGCATTCATATTCTCACCACCTATAGCTACTAACTTTTCATGTTCACATACACTTTACATGTATTTTTAAAAACTGGATAATACTGCCCCAGACTTGGTGAAGATCTTTCTCTGTGAGTAAACTTTCTTCTAGAACTTTATTTTTATTCTTAGTTTGGTATTTCATAAAATGAATGAATAAGAAAACCAGTTCTTTGGGTTAACTGTTGGCAAGAATATGCCATTTTACTAAAATATCAACCTAAAGTTGTGGCAAGTGGCAAAGCTTTTTAAAAGGACAAAAACAAAACTTATCATAATACATAATGATGTTGTGTTTAACAAAATTCAAGTTGTATTTGTCACTATATGCTAATTCTGAGAAAAACAGATGAATCAAACATTGATTGGGGAGTATGTGAAATATGTGTGAGCACATGTATGACTTTCTGCACAATGTATATCTTTGATTTGCACAGCAGGATCATCATTGTTTGCAATAAAAAATTCCTGAGCCTTCATCAGTTTTCCTGCTTTAATTGAAGTCTCTACTCAGTCATCACCACCAATTTTCTGCTGTTGTTACTGCTCAGACTCAGTAGATCTTCATTTGTCAACCACTTTGTATGTGACTGAATGGTTCTCCTACACCAGTTTCATGGACTTGAAAAAAATTCTGCGTTGCCTACAAAGTTTTCTAATTTGGCTTTGCAAAATGATTTACTATTATTATTATTATTTTTTTTTGAAATACGTTTAGAACAGAAATATTTAAAGCACCTGAAAATCCATAAGGGAATGAAGAATTACTTGAAAGTAAGAAAGGAAAGATGATAGTGTGAATAGATTGGGGATTGATTTTACAAATGATTGGTTTAGGGAAGATTTTCTGGTTATAACTTTATAAGCTACATTTCTTTATATTCTATCTGTACAAGTGAGGCCTTCCTCACCATGGTATTTTTGCTGTTTTAAAAGATAATCGTATTAGACTAAACATATTAGATTTAAGACCTTAAGCTAAATTCCTATAAATACAGGAATTCTTTACAAATTTTTTCTGAAAAGAGACAGAGTACAATGTAAAGTTATCTTTTATGTCATTTTGTTTTAAGTTTGGGTGTAAATAAGTACATTCTTTTGAGGATCATAGATTCTGTGCTCCCAATTCATCTGGGTCTGTTATATAATACTGATCCCCTTTGATAATTTAACTCACCCATCACATATGTCTTCAGTTACATATTAGTACCAATTTAGCTATAGAGGAATCTGTATTTTTGTCTTAGAATCTGTAAATAGAGAGAGCTTGCCTCCTCTTAAAAGTCACATCCTCACAAAGAATTTCCTGACCACCGTATTTAAAGTGATATAATCTTGCTATTATCTCTGCACCTTATTTCCTTTGTTTCAGTTATTGCAATTTACAAATATATTTGTTTTTCATAATTTGTTTATTGCCTGTTTCCCCACTAGTCTGTGAGCAACATGAGGGCAGAAAACATGTTTAGTTCAGTCATCAGTTTATTCCCTGATCCTAGTACTGTGACTTGCACATGACAGGCTCTTAATAAAGTGTTATAAATCGCTGGATGAGTGAATGGCAAATGACTGCATGACGTGAAAACTAGTCACAATATAATATATTGATTTATTTTTTTCCTTGAGAGTTATCCTTAAGGAATTCTTATTTTATCCTGCTGTCATAAAGACTGAACCATCTTCTATTCTAATGAGGTATAACTGTTTAGTCCAGTCCCTGATATTAGTTGGAGGAGGTTGGATGGAAGCCCGTTGCCTGGGAAAGTCAAGTACAGCAAATCCCAAGCTATCCTTGAAATCCCAAACTTTCAACAGGAAGATGAAGGCGTCTATGAGTGCATTGCAAGTAACCTTCGAGGAAGAAATCTTGCAAAAGGTCAACTCATTTTCTATGGTGAGCTAATGAATTTCAAAAAGTATATGAAATAATTGGTCATATCCTTCATAGTAAATAGGGAAGGTCTTTAGCATGTTGTGGAAAAGTGTCATAGGAAAAACAGAGAAGACACATTTCCAGGAAAGTTTGCTTATTAATACAATGATTAGCAGATGGGAATGACCATTTTTAAAATATGGCTTTAATTTCAGCATAGTATGCTAATAAATAATAGCATGCTATTGTTTATTATAATTGCCTTGGAAATATCAGCAATGTTATGTAAAAGCCATAGATGTTTACAACACAAAGTAGAATGGAATTCAATATATTTCCCTTAAACATTCAGCAACAGCCTATGAAAACCTTAATTATAATCCCAAGTAGAACTTAACAAAAGAAGGAGAAAATGACAGGAGAAACATAATACTTAATGGTAGTTTTCAGTATTTGTTTATATTTCCAATAATTGTCTACTCATATGTAGGTAATAGAAAAAAAAAACTCATTACTTCATTTAAAAAATATATTTGCCTCAATTATCAGAATCTCTCATGGACTTAAGAGAGATGGTGAAAGCATATATTTTCTGAAAGTTGCCTTTATGTCTTCTTTCATCCAGGCCAAAATACACACTTGCATGAAATTCACTTTTTCTTTTTTTTTGATGCGAAAAAAACATAAAATATACCTCATAATTATCAAAATGTTTGTTGCTTTTAAAATATTATTAACTTCTTCGCTAAATTTAATACATCTGTACTAGGGGACTTTTAAAAACTGTATTTATACATGGCCAAAAGTCATTTTCTATGTGACATGTTTCTATGTGACACATTTATAATCAATAATAAAGTAATCAGAAGAAAAATATCCATCTATATTGTGTCCTTATAACCTCCAAAATAAGTTTATAAAATATTATTTTCATTATAAAAAACGGAACACATTTAGAGGAGTTAAGTGAGTTATATAACCATTGATGGGGGAAAAAATAAATCTAAAACCCAAGCCCATATGGTAGACTTGAAATCCTAAGCTTTTTTTTTTTATGTAGTTCCTACTTAGTTGAAGATTTAAAACTTTGTTCTTCAGAATCCTAAGCATCCAAAGAATGTACACATTAAATAAATAAATATGGTTTAAAGTTACAGTTATTGCACTAAGCAACAAACCATATATATCTCAAACTCCTGTAAGCTATGTGGATTTTATATGACCATGCATTTCTTCTTCCAGGTCAAACATATGTTAGGGCAATTTCTGAACAATTACCTACAAATTATACATTTTAAAAATAATAAATAGAAACATGAATCAATTTCACCCATACACTCAGTTCTTCTAAGGGTTGCCTTCATTTATCCCTCAAGGTTGTGAAAAACATGTTCTGTAACTGGAAGTTGCCCTGATTTCCACAGGAGGTAATCTAGGCTTACTTTTCACCACAGTGGGACATCATGATTTCTTCCTCTCCTCCCTGAAGGACGTTCTATCTTTGTGGGAGCAGAAGTTACAGTGGAAACACCCTGAAAGTCAGATATACTTGTGCATCATTTCAAAGACTCTCCGTTCCACTTTCTCCAACTACTGCTGCAGTGACCAGCTCAGTACCGTGGTTTGCAGGTGTAGCCTGACAGAGTCTTACCGCAGGTGCCACAGAAGGCCATCTTGTTTCCTGCTCCAGTTTTCTTTGGCCCCTTCAAGAACCTACTCAGCACTTAAGCACACACAACCTGGATGTCCTAATAGTTAACACCTGCACTGCCCTTGAATAACTGTGAAAAAGAGCCAATGAATAAATGCTTCCTCCTCCTTTCCTGGATATGCAGTTATAGACATTCCTTATACATTCACAGAGGATGGAGTAACAATCGTCCGTGCTGGTGGTCAACTCAATAACTCATCCTTGCATTAACTCTCTCCTTCCCTGTTGACTCTTCCTTTTCCTGACACCTTACCCTTGGCCAGCACTCCCAAATAAACAAACTGAACACAAGCCCTTGACTTTGGCTCTGCTCTCAGAGTAAAAAGATAGGTTTCTCTGTTTCTAACTATGTCTTCTTGAGCAGGTTACCTAACACCCATACAACAAAATCCTCTATAAAAGTTTGGTGGAAGAATTGAGTACAACACATGTAAAACACCTAGCTGGTAATAGACTGAGATTCCAAAGGAAGGCTCCTCCACCCCAACATATCTAGAATAGATCTAAGCAAAGGAGAGGGATTAAATTGCAAATCCAGAACATTTCCTATCATCATTATAGAATAAATATTAATTTTAAAGCATTTAACTTATACACCCCTGTTTCCATCAATGTTAGAAAGGATAATACGACCTTACACTTAAATAACGTTTCAACATCAATTATACCAGTTGCTTTTTGCTTCAGAACTATGTAGATTAGTTCTCAGATTAGAAAATAAGGTTTGGAAAATTCATGCCTAGGATCAAAGTTAGATGCTTAGCCTATATACAACTCCAAAAGTTCTCATTCCCTGTCAAGAATTTTATGTAGAGAAAAAAAAAAACTGGATTATAACCGTACTAAAATGTGATGAGGCTGATATTTGATTTACGCTTCAAACTACTGAATTGTAATTATATCGGGTATAGATACAATTATTTTACTTAGCTTAATCCAAATGTAATCAATGGCCTTTTGCCCACAGAGGGTTCAGATTTGATATACATTTTCTAACTTGACCTATATACTAATAGTTAACATAGAATTATTCTCTAGCCTTGTTCCCACAACTCTCAAGTTGTTACACAGGTGCAGCAAAATGACAAAAGGCAAACATCAATCTTACGCAAAAGGTCCACCGATATTTACAACAGGGTTTCTCTTATCCCACTTCGGGGGTCCTGCATTTCTCTTCCCTCAAATCATGTGTGTACAGTACTACCAGACCCAGTTAGCCTTGTCCTTCTGATTTCTACAGTCCTTGGAATGTAAAATAATGTCTTGGATAACTGACTTGCTAAATAGCTGCTGTTGTTTCTTTTTGAAACAGCCCCTCCAGAATGGGAACAAAAAATCCAAAATACATACCTGTCCATCTATGACAGCTTGTTTTGGGAATGCAAAGCTAGTGGAAAGCCAAACCCTTGGTACACGTGGTTAAAGAATGGTGAACGCCTCAACCCAGAGGTAAGCAACTGTGCTGATATTAAACATTCACCTACTCTGCTAGGGAAATTTTGTTACTAACAGAAACTATGTTTCTGGAATGTTTAGTAGGTGCCAGGAAATAGAGTATAATCTTTATATACCCTAATTTATTTAATCCTTACATTTATTTAATCCTTACATAGCTATTAATATTATCATCATTTTTCAAATGAGAAAACTAAGGGTAGAGAACACAACTTGTACAAGGTCACACATTACTCAGTGATGGATCCGTATTCACATGATATCATTATCATCCTCCTCCTCCTCCTCCTCCTCCTCATCGTCATCAACATCCACTGAACTCTCATATGAGCCAGGCCCTGTGTTAAATATTTTCCATGCATTATATTATTGTATCCTCATGACAGTTTTATGAGAGAGATATGATTATTATTTCTATAAATGAAAAAAAATTGGTGTCAGAGGGCTTAAGTCCATTTGTCCAAGGTCACACCGCAGCTAGTAAATGTTAGAATTAGTATTCTAAGCATAATCTGATTCCAGAACCCAAGCTCTTAATCATTACCCAGTATCTTGGTTTTATGAAAGCTAATGGCCGCCTCTAAACCTAGGGAAGTAGAGAACTGAGGCAGTTATCCACATTTTTCAATCTAAAGCACACCTTATCCTACAATATACAGAAAATGAGACAAGGTTATTTTTCCCATCAAATTATCCAAATAATTGTGTTAATTCTCCACTCTACTTTGCACTTATAGGCACAGTTAGAGATAAAAGGAACATCTGTTGTTTAGAATCTGAATGGAACACTGTTCTTTGTTTCGGCTTTACTGAAATTTAATCCTGAATCCCTATTGCATGTAACATTCCCTGTTTCCTCCAGCCTACTTTTGTTATCTTTAGAGGATGGTAATAGGTACCCTGAAATATTTAAAGTTATATTTGCACTATTAAACTATTTCATTCTATAAACTCAAAATTATATTTCTATACTCCAAATGGGACTGTGTAACAGATTTTGGCTATTTAAACATACTTTATAGTCAACTGCAGAAAAGAAGAATTTAGCTCCTTCAACTTATGTACTGAATTAGAAAATTATCGTCATCATATTTTAAGTCTTTTTGAGACATTATGATGGAAATCCAAGGAAATTTGCTAATCACTCTATCCATGTCTAACATTATTGTCAAACCATGTTTTCTGGAAAACTGGAATGGTAGAGTATTCCAAATTATTTTATATACTGTATAACAGAAAGGTAACATACCTTCTATGCAAAGAATGCCAATATTCAAAGAAATAGGTAACATAAAATATACTAACCACTAAAATTATACTAAGAACACTTCCATTTTCTTAAACTCCAGAAAGCTTCTCAGGACCTTGAAGTATACTAACCTCATTTTCATAAGCAACAGTTCTCATACACCAAAGTATCATAGCTCATAGATATGCACAAATGATAAGAGAATACCTACGTTAACACACTAGCATCTTTATGTGACTTTTCTTTTATTAGGAAAGAATTCAAATAGAAAATGGGACACTTATCATAACTATGCTGAATGTGTCAGATTCTGGTATCTACCAATGTGCTGCAGAAAACAAATACCAGATAATTTATGCAAATGCAGAATTGAGAGTATTAGGTAAGTCATTCATTTATAGCCAAAAAATTCAAACTGACATTTTAGCAAGCTCTGATTATATGTAATATGAATCCAATTTTCCTGTAAATTAGAAATTGCTTTTCCTTGAAATAATGAAAAATGTCTAAATTAGCTTCTAAAAAAATGTGAAGTGAGAATTATTATTCTGCTAGGGCAACATATTAGGGCTTGGAGGAGCCCACTACTGGGTTCATCCAAACCAGGAGTGGCTCCTCCAAAGCTGATCCCAGCATGAGGTTTTGAATACAACCCCAAAAGCATCTATTAGGAATGTTTCCAGCTGAAAATAAGAAATGAAAACCTCAATTTATAGAGACTTAAACAACAATTTATTTTATCTCAATAATAACTTCATGGGTGGTAGCGGAGCAATGGCACTGTGACTTGATGACGTTATTCTTTAAACTCTTTCCTCATGCTTGTAGCCTTCTGGTTCCAGGATGACTGCTGTAGCTACAGAAATCAAGTCCACACTCAAAGCAGAAGAAGACAGAGTGGACAGTCCTTTTCATTAGTGAAGCAAAAATTTCTGAGCCCTTACAGCAGACTCCTTTTATGTCATTAGCTAGAACCCTGTCATGTGATCACTGAGACCTCAAGAGAAGCTGGGAAAATAAGCCTTTATAGTGGAAAATGTTGAGATAGAAGTGGTTTGCAGATGATATTCTGGGACAGTCAACCAGTGGTGTCTGTCAGGATAAATGACTCATTGATATCTTTCATCCTAAGGCTTTCTTAGCAGTAAAAAGACAGGAGATGAAAGAGAGGAGGAATTAAGCAAAAAGACAGTTTCAGGAGCATATGGGTGATGGAAATTGATTCATTTGTTTATTCATTCAGTCAGCATTTATTGAATATTTGTTGTGTACTAAGCACCTAAAACATAATTATCAAAATTAAAGTGATCTTTACCTTCATAGAACCTGTAGTTTCACAGAGAAAAAAGGCTAAATTTTAAAATATCATGATTATTACAGTGAAGAATTGAATAGGTGTTATCAGTTGAACATAACCTAAATTGAGAACATTCTCTTTAAGCTGAGATCAGAAGAAAAAGCATGCACAAGTCAGTGGAAGGACAGAGAAGCCATACTCGAAACGCCCAGAAGCAAGAGAACATGGCGTATCTGCAAGAACTTCAGTTCACGTAGACTTTAGGCTAAGAATGGGGATTGGACACATAGGTTCCCACAAGAATGGAGCTGGGAAGACTTGGATGCACCCAGACAGTCTAATTATTTATCACCCTCATGAACTGGTATTTGTTGAAACTGACAAAGATTAGGTTTTGTTTTTTTTTTTTAAGTTTCTACTCAGCCTGCCTGCTTCAACAGAAGGCAGACTATTTATTTCCATTTTTCTAGTTAAAGGCATGCCTGAAGAAATCTAAAATAATGATGATGTACTTCTGATTTACTTCAAAGGTATTTCATTGTCATGTATGTATATTCACATTTAGGATTATTATCTTGGCTAGAACAGATTTAGTAATTTCCCTAATCAGGGTTAAAATTCCATCTTCTGTTCTTATGGAACCATCTTCACCCTCTTCATTATAAATATTATTAAGAATGTGACTTTCTGTAACTTGCTTCCTCCCTCACTCCAGCTTGCTTTTGTTATCACAATGACCAGCACCAAAACAAAAAATAAATTACATTTACTGAACCCATACTTTGTTCCAGGCACTATTTATCCTTCTTTATTAAATGTTATCTCATTCAAGACCTAGACTAACTTTCTGAGGTAATATCTACTGTCATCTTCATTTTACAAATGGAAACTGACTCCAAAATGCCAAATCCATAACTAGCCCAAAAAAACCTTGAGCAAAGTAGCTTGAAAAAAGTTTTGTTTACAGATATTAGTAATTTAACAATTTTGTAATTTTGTTTTTAGCTTCAGCTCCTGATTTCTCCAAAAATCCCATTAAAAAAAATTCAGTTGTTCAAGTTGGTGGTGATATTGTGATCGAATGCAAACCGAATGCTTTCCCTAGGGCCGCCATCTCCTGGAAAAGAGGAATGGAGATCCTGAGACAAAGCAAAAGGTAAACAAATCTCTTTTGTTTTAATATTTTAAATATTTTGTAATATAATATCTTCCAGATTTTTAGGGTTTACTAGGTCTTCCAAAATTCCCTCCCGTATTACTCCCTCCCAACTTACAACTACATATGCGGAGATAACTAAACATTTTCACATGATGGTAGAAACAAAAGGATCTTTCAAGGCTACGAGCTGTTTGTACAATTTGACTGCAATATTTTCAGTGCATGCACTTGTAACAGATATATTTTTAAAAATCCTTTAACACCTTTTTCTATATTCAGTTTGAAGGCTTTTTCCTGACCCAGCCTAAGAAATCATTGAGAAGAGCATTATACAAAGGAGGCACTCATACTCACACACCTGGTATTGTGGTTTTTAAATAGTCACACAGGTGTTCACCCCAGGACAAAATGAATTCACCACATGAAAAAAATGTAGAGAGGTTCCTGTAGAGAAAGAAGAGAGGTTTCCTTCTACCATGGATGTGGTTCAGAAATCCCTGATTGGCACTGGCATGTTTTCTGGGAGAGTTTTGACAGCCCCAAAACAGGTGTTTTTGTCTACTCATAATACATTTCAGTCCATTGTGCTGTAGAACCTTGTATACCCAGAGTTGACTTGACTACAGTTGTAGCTCTAATTTAATGACCCATGTGTGTTTCTATGTGATCAAATACACAATGGGCTACTACTATGAATTAGCTGTTGTGCTGAAGATATGAAAATGGTTCAATGGGCACTTCTTCAGCATCATACGTGTCACAAACTCATATACATACCAGGCAGGTAACATAAATCATGAAACAGGCCAAGTGAAAGAAAAGACAACTATAGTGTGATGAAAAAATGGCTATCTGTCAATCTTGGAAGACTGTGAA
The DNA here is from genome assembly GCF_003031525.2 of Neophocaena asiaeorientalis asiaeorientalis. Taxonomy (NCBI): domain Eukaryota; kingdom Metazoa; phylum Chordata; class Mammalia; order Artiodactyla; family Phocoenidae; genus Neophocaena; species Neophocaena asiaeorientalis. The sequence continues at coordinate 5,158,289 of NW_020173397.1, read as the reverse complement.
GGACTGGAGAGCGAGTTCTACACCTAAAAGAGGCAGTCATAAACTCCGAATTCAGTCAAACGTTGTTTTATGGGAAGAACCTCTAACATTTCAGGAAAAGCTAGAAATCTGATTTTTGGCACTGAAAATTCTGAGCCAGAAAAAATGTCCATAGGTGGGTTGCAGGGACACCATTTTGTCATTTCTGATCTTAGATTGCATTTGTGGTCAGAAAGAGAGAAAAGGAAGTTAAAACAAGCAAATAAACAGTGTTAATTGTGTAGAGTGTTCTCACCGTTATATCTTCTACCTTGCAGACCCTCTCCTGACATGGCGAGATATATAAGAGAAAGCCCCTTCAAAGGCACTCTTTCTTTTCTTACTGTTTTCTGTCTCCAGGGGTCTCTACAGCCCCGGACTAAAGCTTTTCCCAGGAGAGGGATTCTGTCAAATGTATCCTTGTATGTCCTGTGCCTTGGCACAGAACCCAAACTCAATAAATGTCTGCAGAATGAATGAACATGTCCAAAAGGATGAATATGTAAGGCATTACCAGCTTTAGAGAAAGGCTATTCTGGGAGGAAATGCCTCAAGACATAAGAACAGATAATTCAAAACTAAGGTGAAAAGTAAGGTGAAAGGAAAACTGGTGCCCTGCCTCAGCTGGGCTCCTTCCTCAGGTAGACTACCTGGGAAACTGCTGCAAGCACTCCCAACAGATCTGGATGTGGATCTTCTTTAAATGTTTTCTCTTTCATTCCTAAATCCTAATCAAGGTTTAAATATACTGCTATAGAACAGGAAAACTCCAGAGATCCCATAGGCTCAAACACAGGCTCTGTACTGAGGGTTCGGAAAGATCTATTAGCTCTGCTTCATTTACTAAAGTGACTGTAAGTTTTCACCTAAAGAGCCAGAATGACTACTGTTTACCTTCTATAACCTTTAAAGGCCCAAATGCAAGGAATGTTGGGAAGAGAAAGAAACGGAAAAAGATTTAGATGGAGGTAAGAAAATGAGAGAGAGAAAGAGAGAGAGAGAGAAAGAGAAAAGAAAAGCTTTGTAGGGTACAAGGGAAACTGCTTTTTAAAACAGCTTTTCAGATTCTTGTTTTATTTGTTTTGCTCCATATAGGATGAATTTGGGATCTTTTTAGCCTCCAGTCACTAATAGTTATATCAGATTCAGCATCGTCTCACTGGGGTTAAAGGAATGGCCCACATGATTTTTATTTACAGATTCTTATTTCATAATTCCATTCACTCATTGCTTTAGAATTTCATTACAGGTTTCAGCAACAGAAAACAAATAAAATTATCTCCTGAATATGCATCCTAAAAAGTTGGGAAAAAAAGTCAAACCCCAGCAGAGTACAGTAATTACAGATGTGTATCTCTGCCAGGTATAGCTGATCTTAAGCAGTAATTTGCAAAGGTCACACACAGCCAGCTCTGTGACTTTGTGTTTCTGCATGTTTCCTATCCTGCCCCCTCTTCTATTGTTTTCTGAGATGACTGGTTTCATTAAGAGTTGACTCCATGCAGCTTATTGGGAAATGCAGCAACCATGCTTCTATTTGTGTTGACTTGATGGCTTTTTTGTAGTCTTATCATTGTGATTTCCAAACAGGCTGAAGGTAAAAATTAGAGCAGTGATAAAAAAAAAAAGGAAAGAAGGAAGGAAGGAAAGAAGAAAGGAAGGAAGGAATGGAGGAAGGGAGGAAGGGAAGGAGGAGGGAAGGAGGGAAAGGGCATAACGGTTTACTGTGGAGGTTGTATGTACAATGAAGACATAGCCCAGCCTCTATTCTATCCTAATTACACCATAACTTAGAGTAAGTCCCATGTCTTTGATAGGCTTCTATATCAAAGATGGATTAGAAGCATTTCATCTTCCTAAAAGAGAACATAGAGCCAAGTAGTCTCTCCAAGCCCATTCAAGCCTAAGGTTGATTATTTCTTCTATAGCTTTGATATGAGCCATTAGAAGGGAACTGACTCTTTTCTCCATGATCTTTTCTCCTTCTCAAGTCAGTGTTGCCAGGACAGTTCCCAAATTCTAGCAAAGTAACTGCATTCAGCTTGCAAATAGCTACCACACTGGAAGAACACTTTGGAGAGGAGAATATTAAAAGAGTAGGTAATGCCACAAAATAGTTCTTCTAACATTTGCAATATATGAATAGAAGTTATTTGACTTAGAGTCTGTGTATACATTTTTACACAGTACGTGCACACACACACGTGTGTGTGTGTGTGTACCATAGGGGAAGCCATAATTTCTGAAACTAATGAAATTAATTACCTAGGAGACAGAGACCTAGTCCATTGTCCAAATTTTATAGAGCCAGATCCTAACCTCAAACACAGAACACTGAGTCTTAGTACACAGATTTTAATGCCACATCAGCCTGAATATTTTATCTAAATAGCAAAATAAATGTAATTCCTATCCTTTCATACTCTGTTAAACCACGATACAACTGTATACACAGGAAGATTAAAAGAATCAGGTACAGAAAACAGTTTAAATGATTCCAAGTAGGAACAGTTTTTAGTTCTTGACCTTGGAAATATCTACATGGGGAAATGTACGTTTTTAGTCTGTTATAAAACTTCTATACCATCCTGTCTACTTTGAAATTTCATTGTTGCTACACTTGCTTTCAATAAAGTGTAACTATCTAGAGATGGTTGAAAGGACTAAAGAAGCCTATTCAAAGTAATCTTACTGTATGCCCTACTTATAAAAATGTTGGCAATATATATTTTTTGAAATTTCTTCCAGTCTTACAAGAATCAGACAGCGTATATCACATAGCTAATGCAAAGCTTAGAATTGATGCCAAATCTGCCATCTCTGTTTCCAGATCTTTTCCTCTCTGCAAATAATGGAGAACATACTCAAACTCTTTATTTTCTGAAAGCTATTGTCACGTGATTTTACCAAATTTCATGTGCTGATAATTCAGATCAAGCAACATTTCTGAATATGGTGTTTCTTATTGGCCTGTGTGTCACAACGTTTTGACTATTTTAAGAGTTCCATCTTTACAAGTGTGTATATTTGTGGCTGGCTGTCAGAAGAGAAAAGTTTACTCCAACTAAAAATAGGCAGATGGCATTACAGAGCCCTAAGGCTGCCTGGTTTCCTGCCAGGAATCTATAGTCATACTCCATCTACCTCTTTCTTTTTGGAGCTACCAGTCATTTAGAAACAGCACCTAAACTGAAGAGAAGCAATGGTATGTTCCTGTGGAAGAAACTGGGACGTATTATAAAGAGTCCCTTGCTGGGAATCAGAAAACCAGGATTCTAGTCTCAGTTCTGTCATTGACGAGTGGCCTGAGTTTGCGTAAAATCACTAGCCTACTGTTTTTTTCATTGAGGTCACTGTTTCCTGGACTTATTTAAGATGAAATAATATGAAAACAACTTTCAGAAATACTAAGCATGCTACCCATGCAATGACTGCCAGAACAGAGATTATATGTTAGAAATCAATGCAAAACGTTAGCCTGGCAGGTTGAAATTGCAGATTCTATCATACTCTTACTCATAGTTTTATACATGTTTTAGCGATTTGTTCAGGTGACCAAGTGATTGAGCCAAACATGGTGATTGCTGTGAACTGTCAAAACAGCTAAAATGATCTGTTTACATGGATTCAGAGGTTACAGAGGGCCCTGGCATCTAGATTTACGCATCCCGAGAGTACTAGGCACCACTCATTAACTCACCATTATGGGCCCAGCACCCAGAATAAACCTGGAACATAACAGATGTCCAATTAATATTTTCTACTTTGCTAAATCAATGAAAGTTAAAATTTACTTTGTTTTGTGTCTACCTGAATTAAGAGATTTTGCAGTCAAACCAAAAACATATTTAATAATTAACAGACCAATGATGTGTTCATTCATTCATTCTGTAAAGGTCTGATGAGCAAAAATTATACCCCAAATACTATAATAGGTTCTGTAGGTAATTTTTAAGTAGCCAACTACATGATACATAATATGCCTTCATAAGAAAGTGTGTTGTTTTTAAGTTATTTGGAGTCAAAGATCTGAGTTCTGGTATGAACTCTACTTCTAAGTTGATAACTTCTAGCAAGTCCTTTAACTTCAATGGTTCTCAGTTGATTTGTTTGAAAAAAAGAGAAAATAATACTTGTCTCACCCTTGGAGTTGTATGAGACTCAAATGACATAGCATGTGTGAAAAGGATGGGTGATCTGTATACACTCTGTTACCATTGGGTGCATTTACTGCTGTTATCCTAACCTTTATGCAAATCCAAGTTACACATTCTTACCTCCACCAGCCAAGGGAAAAACCACAGACTTCACCACAGGAAGTCAAGATGAATACAGATTAAGCTTATCTGTGCAAGGCATTCTGAGGCAACTGAAGGAATCAATTGCACATCTGCTAAGTTTGATTAATCGCTTCTTTTTTGCCTTCTGGATCCACTTAGCAAGTGAACTGACAGAAATCAAAGGCCTAGATTTATCTCCTTATACCCAGTGACTGCTGGCTACCTGTTCAGGGGTCACCTCATGAATTTAATAGAAAACGCAGGAAATGTGAACCTGCTGGGAAGACAGCTCAAAACGTCCTCTGAAGGGCAGCATTTAGCAAGACGTCTGTTCTTGTCTGAGTGGGAACACAAGCTCTGAACAACAAAAACAAAGAGATGGACAGACTTTTTTTCCTATTATTGGAAGAATAATAATTGAATTAATAGGTAACCCATCACATTGCTTCTTCACTTTCCTAAAAAAATCCACCACATTTCTCCGTCATTTCATAAAATGAAGTAAAATAAAATCCAGCTATATGTTAGACTAATTGTCATTAATAATTAACCATTTTAAGTACCTCCATATGACAGGTAGTATACCAGGCTTTTCATATATCTCAAAAAACTAAAGCACACTTTTTTCATATTCAGATACATTTCTGAAGGACATAGTTGCCACAGAGCATATGGTTATGTTTGAACCACTTTTACCCTGGAAATCTCAAAGAGCTGAATACAAACGGCACTTTGAAATTCACAGAGGATCGAACTCATTCAGTCATAGAGATTCTGCCCCTACCCCTGAGCAGTTGGTTTCAGGATGTGATCATGTTCCACAGACTTGAAATAAGAGGACTGTTGGATTTTTTGGAACCAATTTCATTACCTCTTTCCACCCAGATACACATATGTGTGTGTGTATATATATATATATATATATATATATATATATATATATATATATATATATATATATATATATATATATATACACTTCTAAACAGATCTTATCAAATCCTGGATTTTGTGCTTTATCCTACAATAATGACACCATTAAAACCTGCGTGGCCCTGGGCACTTCATAAAATGGTGTACCCTGTGGGAACATAATGAACCCATTAGGTGGCATGGAATCTAGTAGTGATGCTTATTCAATAGTTTTGCCTTCAATCCCCCAATTTAGTGGGCCCACTCCATTTCCATCTGCATGGCACTTCAACTTCCAAGACCTCCCTCTTAGACACAATAGTACCTTGTGGGAAAGGGCCAGGGGAAGAAGAGTAGAGATGGGAAGCAGAAATGAGAGAGAAGGAGATGGGGAGAAACAAGGATGAGATGTCATTCTCTGTGCCAAGAGATAATTGATCATTATTGAGCAAGTCACTTGATCTTTCTTTTCTTCATGGGTAAAAAACACTTGGGAGAACCTATCTGAAAGCCCTTAGCACAGTGACACAGAAAAGGAACAGAATTAAAAAAAAAAAAAGAGTCTGTCTTCATTCTTCTCCTTGCTAAGCTACCTGGACAAAGTAGTTCCTTTAGTTACAGTCTGTTGCCCAACACTTAGCTATCATTCCACTTTCTCCCTGGAGCCTTTTCACAGCCATCTTACCCTGTGGGGCATCAGCTAATGGGAATCTGGCTGCCTGGTTGTAAGGAAGCTGATGATATGATGCTCCCTCCCTATTTGACCCTTCTCTATGCATTTTTCAATAACTGCTTTCTAAATCACCACTATTCCTTCTTTTTTTAAACCTTTACCCCCAAGCGCTCAATCTTAATAAAATAGCCCCTCCACACGTTTTTTTTTTTTTAATGCAACTTTAGCCAGAATGTAGCAACTGGTAAGCAGGATTTCCTAGCCCTTCCTCCTTGCAGAGCTTCCTAATGGAACAAGCAAATAAACCTAATTTTATTTTGTATCACCAACTACTTAATATAATAGTGCTTAGTACATTAGGTGGCATGAGTATCAAATAGGCAAATGAACCATATGTTCCCATGTTTAAGGAAGAATGACAGTCTGCATAATGCCAGGCTTATTACAATCTCCCTTCTGTGCTGCTTCTTTGTAATAAAATTTTAAATCGTTCATCCTCAACTCCTTAAAGCCTTGTTAAGGTGAGCCTTTCCAAGGGAACACATGCTGAAGATGTCAAGAGCCATCTGATAACTCTTGCCTGTGTCAAGCAAAGATGTAACAAGCTAAAATCCTATGTGTGCCCTTGTCAGTCTTGCCCTATTTTTTTCCTCTTGCCATCCAATCTTCCTTTCTTTATCCCCATTGGCCTCCACTGGCCTGAAGCACTGACCCTTTAGCACATGCCTGCAGAGCCACCTACCTGACATGGTCTGAAAAAGCTCCAGTTCATTAAAGATGTAAAGCCTGTCTTTAAACCCAGCCTGCCCAGCTGGGTGTGTGCTGTTTTACACTGCTGCCTTAGTTAGACTATCATTGCTTTAGTTCTCTATTTAAAATGTTTTAATGATGGGTAGTAACATCCTGTGGTTTTAAGCCAAGGGCAAATACAGCAAATCAAAGAAGTTCCACAAATAAATAGCAACTTATAAATTCTTGTACTATAAGCTATCACTGAAAATGCATAAGCCTCATTCATCATAGAGTTGCTATGAATTCACTGGCAACATTGGTAGATTTCATTATCATGCATAAGATTTTCGTGCATAAGATTTCAAGATCATGCATGATTATGCATAAGAACCTTGTGAAAAATGCAGATACCAGAGCTGCATTCAAGATTTTGAGTTAGTGGGTAAGAAGGGCTGAGAAATCTGCATTTTTACAAATTCACTCTCTCTGCTCCCAAGTAAAGCTGAGACTGTTCAATACCACCTAGAGTAACACTGATTTGGTGCAAATGTATCATTTTAAAAATAGAAACTTTGTTTCATCCTCTTTACCCTAAGAACTCTGCTTCCTGTACTAACATGCTCAGCTCCTCATCTTATCTCATTGCTGAGGAGATGTAAGTCCTCAGTTCAGTTACTTTTTGAAAGTATGAATATAATTGGCCTTCGAATGGTGTCAACTTACTTAAGTGCTTGTTTCTAGTTTCTGAGTGACATTTATATCTTCCAAAGTTTACGTAAGTATTCAACAGCAATAATTTTATAGACAGAAAAGGTCAGTTATCAGTGCAAGTTATACAAATGACCTTTCATTCTTGGTTTGACTTTGGCAGAAAAAAGTGATCACTTGATATGCTTAAAGTATAATGTTCCTCATCTGGAAAGAAAATGGTTGCTTGACAAGTGTTTGTTATGCCCACCCTGTTTTAGAGATACTGGTGGGCATACAGAAAGTAAATAAATAGAAATAGATAGAAATAGAATTTTTGTCTTGGTAAAAATTATGATCCAGCTGAAGAAATAAAAGCCAGACCAATTATGTGACAGTGAGTCTTGTTAACATTCTCAAAATGAAGAGTGAGGCTGTCAGAGCATTTTTTTAAAGTCACTGGCTATTATTTCCCTATATCTTTTTTTTTCTTTTTTTCAACAGTAGAATTGAAAAGCATGTCCAAATGAAATTTATGCAAGAGCTCATTTCATAAAACAAGTAAAACTGAACTAATCTGGCTAATGTCCTGGAGGGAGAATCAGAGCCCCTCTCTAAACCCTCATCACTTTTCAGTCACAAGCAGCCCGTGGAGTGCCCTAAGAATCCCCTGGATCTCCTGAGAGCATAGCTGGAGAATTACTGAGTTAGAGCGACAAATCTGATACTCAAGTGTAACTTGTCAAACCATTCACTTATTTATAAGCACAACTGCAAACCAACTGACAGTCCGTGTAGAAGATTCTAGGTTTATAAATTTGAATGAGCCCAGAATCTTGCCGGGGAAGCAGGCAGGTCAACAGCTCCAGCGCAGTGGGGCATGTGTCACCACAGACAGAAGAGGGTGTAGAGACTCACGAACACAGCTTACAGAAGAAGAGAAAGGCCTCAGCAGGTTGGAGGTAACTGACCTGGTGCTTGAAGGGTAGGTAGGAAAATTTCCTACATGAGGAATGTAGGAGGAGCAGGTTTACTGTGTGGCAGCTTTAACCCATAGTTAGCTTCATACTTGATGCTACTTCGAAGATTTAGATTTAGACTTCCCTTCCTCAGTACAGGATATATTTCATCCATGATTTCTCTAAGTAGAGAATCAAATTATTTTACGAGCAATCCAAAAGTTGACTCCTTGAGTACTCAAGGGATGCTTAGATATACTTAATTACATACAGTTTTCATTCTATCTCAGATCAAATTAACCACTATAGCCAGAAATCTACCCTTCTCATAGTTGACCCTGACCCTCGTCATATATAATAACAATAATAATATCCACTAATATCCTACCTACAATGGGCAGTATATTAAAATGTTAGATACAACAATTCACTTAATTTTTACAAGATACCTATGGAGGTTATCATTTATTTAGACTTTTTAGATGGGTGAAAACTAAGGCTTAGAGAAGTCAGGCATCATGTCCACAGTCACACAGATAGTAAATGATAGAAAAGCATTCAATTCCAGGAAGCTCTGATTTCAAAGCCATGTGTAATATTAAACACTACACTGTAGGTTTTTAATTAGCTTTTTGAAGTAGTATAGTGTCCATCTGTGGATCTAAATGCAGACTGTCATACTGTACACATTATTTGTTCCTCATTTTTTCCAGTTAGACAAAAATTCTTCTGAAAACTGTGATATATACACTCAAATTCTATTTTTATATTAATAAAAGGTATAGGATAAGTCCGTAAGTTGTCAATGTACTGAAAGATGGAGTCAACTCACATCAATAAAATAAAATAATTCAGTCCTCTTAGTGGCTTAGCATCCTGCATCTACAACGTTCAAATGACTGGATTTTCAATGTAACATACAATATAATTTTTGGTGACATATAAGACACAGATATGCAAATTCAACAAACAGGGATAAACTCCCTAAGCTCCATAAAGGACTTGATCTGATACGAAATTATGTGTTATAATTAAGAAGAAAGAATTAGCAGACTAGGAGGCACATCCAAGTTGACCTCCCATTCTCAGCCAGTTTGTTAGTTTTGTAAAGATTCTGAGGAGTACAATAATTCAGTAGCCAAAGGGGATCTAGAATTGGAAATCCCACTAGCATCCATCACTTTCAAAACTACCCACGTTCAAGATAGCAAGGGGAGGCATTTCTGAGATACACGTGTTCTGAAATCACTGTATTACAAAGCGGGAGTGAAAGGGGTAATAATCATGAATGTTCCAGCCCAATTCCCTCACTTTTTATATCTGAGGGAAAACAAAGACCTCGAGGATAAAGTTACTAGTTTAAGTTCACCTGGCTGTGTTTGAATCTCATTCACCTATCTCAAAGTAAGCTGCAGATACAGCTTTACATCTGCAAAATTTCAAAGCCTTGAGGAAAATCACACTATAGGCTCATCATCATAAACATAATGAAAGTGTAGCCAAAATGTCCTTGCAATGTTCAAACTTCTCCATTCTGTTTTGCACAACTCTTTCTCCCATTGTGTTTTCAATCTGTTTGCCTAGAGTTATTTTGGGAGCATACTTTTCAAGATATTTCTTTTAAGTCCTATTTTCACAACTTTTTTGTCATTTGCTAACTTTATAATTTCCTATCTTTTCTTTTGATTTGCTTGGGCTGTAAGGCATGTTAGCATATGAATCTGTTTTAATTCCCTTTTGTGTTTTCTCAGGCATCCTAAAATACTGCAGCAAATGCAGACACTTTATCTTTCCCTTCTTCTACTGAACAGCTAAATATTCCTCTTAGGGCTCTTTCACTGGATTAATTTAGCTAAGCTCTCCATCTGATGCAGTTTTGTTAATGTTAAATCACACTTCCTTCACATTTTACGGGAATCAGCCTAGCAGCACACTCTTTGGCATGCCATCGAAATAAAGACACATCATGACACCAAATAATTATGTTATTTAGCAAAGGTTCTTATCTGGCATCTCCTAATTTATGTCACAATTCAGTTGCCCTGAAACTGTTTTTGCATTGTATGTCAGCCACTACAAAGCCGTTGCTGAAATTATTTGTGTATATTAAAGAAGGAGTCACATTCTGATGAATTCTAAGGTCTGAATATCTGATGCTTGATTTCTGCTTTGGAGTTTAGAACAGTTGAACCAAAGGCTTAACTCTGAAACATTTGGCTGTTCACACCAGTAATTATGCATTAGGCATAAAATGCAACCATAGAAACCAGGAATTTTTAAAAAATTAGACACTGGCAGCAGTGATGTTTTTATTTCTATGCAAATTAAAATGTGTTTGAGTCCATTTTTAATCTCCAGGTAATACTTCTAAACAATCCTTTGCTAGTTAAACCCTCTCACTTAACTGTATAATGACCCTCAAATCATTTTTGATTAATCAGTTCATGACAAACGTATCTTTAGCTATTTAATCTGATTAATATTCCTTTAGTCCATTACAAGTAGTAAGAAAAAAGGGCATGCAGCCATGCATGCTGTGTTTTTTCCCCTAGGCACCTGAGAAAAACTATTTTCTGACAAAACATAGCAAAATTGAATTTATTTGTGCTACCGATTGGTGATGCCACACCATGTAGGTTTTTAGTTTGTTTACTTTTCCTACTCCACTCACATCCCATTATATATATAAATTTAAACACACTGTGCCTGATGTTACTCAATACAAGAGACCAAAGGAACACTGTTACTTCTTTGGAGCTAGGGAAGAGGCTAAGAAAATACAAAGGATTTAATAACTGTATTTTCTGTAAATTAACTAAATAATTAGGAACCCCCCAATAGGGTCCATATTACCATAATAATTTTAAAAAAATTATTAAAACTTTAGTTTCATGATTGGAACTATATAAAAGAATGATTAAAATTTGCTCTATATCCTTTTAGCAAGGATAAGCAAGCCTTGTCCTTGCTAAGACTGATCTGAATGTATTTCTTTACCTCAATTCTTGTCCTACTTTATATGGCATCAGCAAACGAACTGAAAGTCACTTAGCTAAATAAGCATCATGTTTATATTTTTAACTAGCTTTTACTTTTCTAAAAAATAAATTTATTTATTTTATTTTTGGCTGCATTGGGTCTTCGTTGCTGTGCACGGGCTTTCTCTAGTTGCGGCGAGCAGGGGCTACTCTGTGGTGCACAGGCTTCTCATTGCGGTGGCTTCTCTTGTTGCGGAGCACGGGCTCTAGGCACACGGGCTTCAGTAGGTGTGGCACACAGGCTCAGTAGTTGTAGCACATGGGCTTAGTTGCTCCGTGGCATGTGGGATCTTCCCGGACAAGGGGTACAACCCGTTTCCCCTGCACTGGCAGGAGGATTCTTAACCACTGCACCACCAGGGAAGCCCTAGCTTTTACTTTTAAACAAAGAAATTATTTGCCTGAGTGATTTTCGGTAAGTTTACTGAATTTATTAGTAATGGTAATAAATATACACCTGCACCTAGAAACAGAAGACTAAAGGTTTTGTGGCATATACAAACAGAAAACACGTATTTATTTAGTACCTATGAATTATAGGTATTGGTGAAAAATACAAAACACATAAAGAAGAACAGCTACCATTTGGGATTACTCATTATCCTCTAGGCTTATCTCAGCATTTTTAATACATTTTAAAAATTTGATTCTCAAAACAAACTGATGTTATTACTACTGTTATCCCCATTTACATGGAAATTTTTATAGAAAGCAAGCAAGTGCTTCCAAAGGAACAGAGCCAACAAGAGAGAGCCAGAACACAAAGCAAAAGCAAGCTGACTTCAGAGTTCATGGTCTTAAAACCCCTATATCACTTGACCCCTATATCACTTAAACAAAAAAAACTTAGCTTTTACAGTCTATTTAGAGAGTGAAAACTTGCCTAAAAAGAAAATTATGGCAAAGGAGCAAAGGCAATACAACGAAGCAAGGCAGTCTTTTCAACAAATGGTGCTGAAGCAACTGGACAGCCACATGCAAAAATAAAAGAAAAAAAAGAATTTAGACACAGACCTTACACCCTTCACCAAAACAAAACAAAACAAAACAAAACTCAGAATGGATCACAGACCTAAATGTAGAACAAAAAACTGTAAAACTCCTAGAAGATAACATAGGAGAAAATCTAGATGACCTTGGGTAAGGCCATGACTATATAGATACAACATCAAAGTCAGATCCATGAAGGAAAGACATAATAACCTGGACTTCCTTAAAAAAAAATCAAAAAAAACCCAAAAAACTTCTGCTCTGTGAAAGACAATGTCAACAGAATGAGAAGTCAAGCCACAGACTGGGAAAGAATATTTGCAAAATACACATCTGATAAAAGACTGTTATCTAAAATATGCCAAGAACTCTTTAAACTCAAGAATAAGAAAACCAACAACTCCATTAAAAAATGGGCAAAAGACCTTAACATACACCTCACCAAGTAAGATATACAGATGGCAAATACACATTTGAAAAGATGTTCCACAGCATATGTCATCAGGAAAATGTAAATTAAAACGAGATACCACTACACACCTATTAGAATGGCCAAAATCTGGAAGACTAACACCAAATGCTGGCAAGGACATAGAGCAACGAGAACTCTCATTCATTGCTGATGGGAATGCAAAATGGTACAGCCACTTTGGAAGACAGTTTGGCAGTTTCTTACAAAACTAAATATATGGGCTTCCCTGGTGGCGCAGTGGTTGAGAGTCCGCCTGCCCATGCAGGGGACACGGGTCCATGCCCCGGTCCGGGAAGATCTCACATGCCGCGGAGCGGCTGGGCCCGTGAGCCATGGCTGCTGAGCCTGCGCATCCGGAGCCTGTGCTCCACAATGGGAGAGGCCACAACAGTGAGAGGCCCACGTACCGAAAAAGTAAAACAACAACAAAAAAACTAAACATACTCTTATCATACAATACAGATATTGTACTCTTTAATGTTCACCCAAAGGACTTGAAAACTTATGTCCACACAAAAACCTGCACACTATATAGTTTATAGTATCTTTATTCATAATTGCCCCAAATTGGAAGCAACCAAGAGATTCCTCAGTAGGCAAATGGATAAATAAACTGGTATATCCAGGCAATGGAATATTATTCGGTGCTAAAAAGAAATGAGCTAACAGGCCATGAAAAGACATGGAAGAATCTTAAATACATATTACTAACTAAAAGAAGCCAATCTGAAAGTTTACATACTGTGTGATTGCAACTATATGACATTCTGGAAAAGGCAAAACTTTGGAGACAGTAAAAAGATCAGTAGTTGCCAAGGGCTGGTGGAGATAAGAATAAACAGGTGGAACACAGAGAACTTCTAGTTCAGTGGAAATATTCTGTATGATATTATAATGATACATGTTATTACGTATGTTCCCAAACCCAAAGAATGCACAATACCAAGGGTGAAATCTAAGGTAAACTATGGTCTTTGACTATGACTCGTCAGTGTATGTTCATCAGTTGTAACAAATGTACCATTCAGGTGGGGAATGTTGACAACAAGGGAGGCTATGCATATGTGCGGGTACATAGGAAATCTACCTTTCTCTCAATTTTTCTGTGAACCTAAAACTGCTATAAAAAAAAAAGTCTTAAAATAAAGGAAAATTCAAAATACAAGGCAACATAATGATTCAGATAATGATTCAGTAGAAATCAGGATCAGAAGACCTGCATCCTTGCTGTAGCTAAGTAAGTTATTAAACCTCCCTGCATATGAGTTTATTTATTTTTTTAAAACAAAATATCTTAGTTCCCTGACCAGGGATCGAACCTATGGACCCCTTCAGTGGAAGTGCGGAATCCTAACCACTGGATCACCAAGGAATTCCCCATATACGTTTATTGATGTGGGACAAAACTGCTAATTTTTAATATTTGGGGAGACAGAGAGAGTACTGTGAACTGTAGTGTTTGAGAGGACGGGTGTGATAGAGAAAGCTACATATCTTACTCCAGTTTCCCTAGGACACAAAACTAATAGTGAAGCAGGTTAATACAGACAGCAATGCAGGATCATATCTTATTACACTAGCCACTGACTCACTTTAAGCCAAGGGACACACAACAGGTAGGCTGGCATCAGTTAGTCATACAGACTGTCTCCAGACAGAAACTACTTGGGAATAAAAAGACTTTGGAAGGAAAGAAAATGGGATTTATCTGCTGGCTGCTGCTTTGCCAGCGGGGTTGTATTATCTGGACCTTTGGCAGCCAATGGAACAAAGAGAAGCTGAGGAGACACATAAGGTGTGTCTGAAACGGTGAAAATCAAAGTAGGCTTGGGAGGATGGATGGAATTCAGACAAGTGGATTGGAGTGCAAATCTTCTGCTAGATACTTGGGGAAGAGACTCTAGGCTTTCATCTGGCAAGTCTCTGAAGGATGTATTCTAACAAATATTTGCAAATTATGAACATTTGTTTTCTCTTTGGGAGTTACACATCTTTTCACTGAAAAGAATATTTGTGCTCTTTCCTAACAGGCAGACAAAATAAAAGAGATAACATATTTAAGAATTCCTTCCAAAAATTTTGTTGAATTTTCTGGTATGTGTTTCCCCTTGTTTAGAACTGATTAAAGATAAAAAGTGTATTGTTCTTTGCAGAAGATGATCTACACCATTTAGTAGAGAGACTAGATTTTATTTTCTGTGCCCATTCAGTCATCTCTGTCTTGAGATAGCACTTCATTTTTATTGTCTCTATGTTTTTATCTTTTTTGTTATCTCTTTTTTTGGGTTGTCTGTTGAGTTTTTTACTACTCTGATGATTTTATAAGGAATAATAAAATACATTTTAATAATCCAGTGATTAAACCTTTAAATGTTCCCTGTACAGAGGTGTGAGATATTTTCTGTATATAACTGCCATTAGAGCTGTTTAAAATTATTGATATAAAAAGATAGAAAAGGAACCTTTACTTTGATTTAAATGAGGAAGCTTACATATTTACTTGTTTGTAGATCACTTTTTGTAGCTTGTTAAAATAAGGAATTTTTAAAAGATAGCTTATTAAATTACAGTGAGATAAGCATAGATATTATACCTTAACTATGCCAATCAGGTGCTAAAATTATTAAAATGTAATGTCAATATTTGATCTAAAATGGATTCCAGGAAGGTAAATTGATACAGCCACTATGGAGAACAGTATGGAGGTTCCTTAAAAAACTAAAAATAGAACTATCATATGACCCAGCAATCCTACTACTGGGCATATACCCTGAGAAAACCATAATTCAAAAAGAGTCATGTACCAAAATGTTCACTGCAGCTCTGTTTACAATTGCTAGCACATGGAAGCAACCTAAGTGTCCATCAAAAGATGAATGGATAAATAAGATGTGGCACATATATACAACGGAATATTACTCAGCCATAAAAAGAAACGAAATTGAGTTATTTGTGGTGAGGTGGATGGACCTAGAGTCTGTCATACAGAGTGAAGTAAGTCAGAAAGAGAAAGACAAATACCGTATGCTAACACATATATATGGAATTTAAGAAAAAAAAAGGTTATGAAGATCCTAGGGGTAAGACAGGAATAAAGACACAGACCTACTAGAGAATGGACTTGAGGATATGGGGAGGGGGAAGGGTGAGCTGTGACAAAGCGAGAAAGAGGCATGGACATACATACACTACCAAACGTGAGGTAGATAGCTAGTGGGAAGCAGCCGCATAGCACAGGGAGATCAGCTCGGTGTGGTGCTTTGTGATCACCTGTAGGGGTGGGATAGGGAGGGTGGGAGGGAGGGAGACGCAAGAGGGAAGAGATATGGGAACATATGTATATGTATAACTGATTCACTTTGTTATAAAGCAGAATCTAACACACAATTGTAAGGCAATTATACTCCAATAAAGATGTTAAAAAAATAAAAAATAAAATAATAAAATAAAAAATAAAATGGATTCCAGTGGGACATTTTACCTAAAACCTAAATTGTGCAGAGCCAAAATTTATACATAGTTTCCTACTTCTTATCTAACTCATTTTAATCCAATCTATTTTACATTTTCTAGATATCAGTAAAATTAAACTGTCAATTAAAATTTCATGGTCTACAGTATTATCTTTAGACAGAAGTGGAAGCAATACTCCAGTTAATAATCTAACTATAAAAATAGAAGTATTGCTCTAGTTTCAGCAATATGAAATTGTAGTTGTCCAATGTCCTAATTTCTCTGAGTGTAAGAAATTTAGCTATTCCTAATCTTCTATGTCCTCAAATTTTGTGTTAGGCTACGGTCAATAACTAAACAAAAAAAAAAAATCAGAGTCTTCCTCATTTGCTATTCATATGGGTTCCACATAATATAGATCTGTTTTTTCTCTATGTAGGTAAATCAAAATTTGGACATACGTTAGATTAGTTGTAGTGATAAACTAGATGTGAATGCTAATATCTATTGTATTTATGAAGCTTGTAATGAATTGTTATCATGTACAACTTAGGAAAGCAAGGGTAAAAATATTCAACATTAGTCCTTAGAATGACACAAAATTTGACACACATGTTCCAGGTAAAAGACTCCTATGAGTTCACCTGATGTCGTAGTCTATCTTCCTGATGTTTTATTCACAATAGCTCATCAAGTAGAAGGCAAAGGGTAAGAAAGTAGAAGACAACTAGTTAAGGCATCCATTACTTTTGTTTCTGCTTTATGCTACTAACGTTCCCTGATAGTGGGAAGATTGAAATGTTGGATGTTCAATCACACTACATAGTCTGCCTGCAACTTATCAGTTAACCTTGAAATGTTTACATATGTTGGTGGCTCAGTTTTCTACATTTTCTGTTTTCTAATGTGACTATAAAATCTCCCAATGTCACTTGACTGTCAGACACAGCTTGTAGTTCTGAATTTCCACCGTTTTAATGCCCAAATGCAATTAGAAGAATAGCGTGATACATTACAAATGCTAACTACTAATTTTTCTATCGTTGAATGGTCATAATATATCTATACATGTAAATGTCTTTAAATTCTAATTATTATGTAACATTTTAAATGCAATGCCTTAATTTGTGATTTAATCATCTGAATAGAATACTAAGCTTTGGTAATTTGGGGGAAATTTTTCTATTTGATTGTGTGAACAGGTGAAATATTTTAATTAAGTGGATATTTGAGAATAGACACCAGAGAGGAACAGTGTTATCACTGAACTGTGAAATGATTATAGAGGAAGAGTTAAAGTGCAAACATACATACACCGTAAGTCAAGTATTAGAACTTGGTGACACCAAGGACTGATAACCATATTGTAGTTAAAGCCACAAAACATACTGCTGAGTCCAGTCAGATGAAAGTGTTTTTTAAGACATCAGGCAGGAGTAAGATTCAAAGCAAGAATTGAAAATGCTGGTCCCAGTCATGGAGAAGAGCGAAGACCAAAAACCAGTATCAGCAAAGAATAAGAATAATAGCTAGCATTTAATTAATTCAATTCTTATGACAACCCTATTTCCATTTCTAAAATAAAAATGAGAGCAATGCGGATCGGAAAGATTGACTCCACAAGTACAGACACGAAGTGGCATGAATTCAACGAAGGGTCTTAGGCAGTGAAACGTAACGCTGGGAAAAATCTTCTGGCATTCGGCTCCTTTCAAAAAGCCTGGCATATACCTCTCAGGTCCCTTTGTTCAAACTGAATTGTGACAAAACACTTCCTTCTTTCCCTGTTGTTACTGCTCATGGAGTTACAGAAGTGCTTACATTCTTTGGCAGAATGAGAAAATGTTTTATTAAAAACCTACTTATTGATGGCTAACCAGGAGTAGGGCACAGACAGGGCTGAGCATTTTAAACAGTTTATATCATTTACTCCTCATGACTCAGTGACACAGGTAATATTAATATCCCCATGTTACAGATGAGAAAGCTGAAGACTCTTGCACAGTTGAGTAACTTGGACCCAGTAATACAAATATCAAATATTAAGGCTCAGATTCAGTCACAAGCAGTTGACCCCAAACTCCACTTTTGCTAATAATAACTGTACTACATTATTGCATAGGACAGTGTAACAGAGGAAGAAAAATAATCCTTAGTATTAATATTGCCATCATTATTACCTCATGTTTATGGTTAAAACCCTCCTATAGTAGGGTAGATCAAACTTGCCTTTAAGATTTCACAAACGTTTAGAACTCTGAGGAAATGTGCATATATGCACACACACAAATGTTCCATAACATTTTGGGGAGTTACTGGATTCCCTGAAGGTCAGATTATAAACCTCCATATTAAAGATCATTCTATGCAAATACAATTTTATATATACGTTATATGTGCTCAAATTTGTGCTCTAAGTAACTATATTATTGGTAAATTATACTTTGTAAACTTGAAGTGAAAGAGCCCTTCTTAAAATAAGTGCTTCCTGGTGTAAAGAGAGAGGTATGGTTGGAATCTTGGTGCTACACTACCGAGTGTGTACCTTAAGGTACCCACTTCTTTCCATGCCTCACTTTCCTAACTTGTAAAATGGGAATGATAACAATAGTAAGCCCAGAGGTTTACTTAATAAGTCAATGAACTGACATTTATTATACACTTAGTAGAGGACTTGTGCAGAGTCAGCTTACAATAATAGTTCACAACCTGCTTGTGTTTTGACCAATGAATTTAGTCGTGAGAAAGAATATCCTCCATACTAACATTCTCTATTTCTTACATACCTATTGTAATATCTAACATAGTCCCTGGAACACAGTAGGTATTTAATAAATATTTGCTGAATAAATTTAGAAGGAAAAAAAGTTTAGCATTGTTCTGTTTGCAATCAGACTTAAAACTGCTATTAAATTTTTAGAAGCCTTACCATATTCCATGGTACCAGATATTTTCATATATGCTTTTATGATCTATTGTCTATTAGCAGTGTAATCTCAGCATTAAGTGCTAATTTAAATATGTATCTGTATTATATGTAATCAATCACTTCACTGTCTTTTGCTTTCTTCTCTGTAACTTATATTCTGTTTGCTAATTATTTATGCAAATTTCCACTCTTATCACCAGAGTGTTTTCTCAGTTTTTCAGTTAGCCGAGCATATCTGTACTTGTGGCTGTGATCTGTTTTTAAATACCAGAGAGTCTTGTATGAATAAAGACAACATTTTAATGTACTTTATTAATATATCCTTTCGAACCCTCCAGGTACTATTTTAAAATATCTTTTAGAATATTTCAAAAGGAGGATAGGAAAAGTCAGTTTTTATCTTTCCCTATGAATGTTACCAAAACTATCAATTAAAATGTTCCAGTAAATTTTTACATGTGCATCCTTCCCTATCTGAAAATGTCAATTGCTCAGTTTTCTTAATATTAATAATTTCTACTAAGCTGTGTTTTGATATGTGAGAGAACTGGAAATTCTCACTTTTCTTTAATAGTTTTTGTTTAATTATTCTGCATAAATTTAGTGTTTTTTTTTTTTTTTAATAATTTCTACTAAGCTGTGTTTTGATATGTGAGAGAACTGGAAATTCTCACTTTTCTTTAATAGTTTTTGTTTAATTATTCTGCATAAATTTAGTGTTATGATTAGATAGTTTGAGACCATCTACACTGTTAAAGATTAAGTTTTCTTATTATATTTTAACATCTCTTATTAATGAAAAAATAGTAAGTTGAAATATTCATACCATTTATTATGTTATAAAATCTCTAATTATAGTTAAATGTCTGGCTTTCTATATCCTAGGGCACTAGGGAGAATTACTTTTTTAAATCATCTAGTTTTAATAAATGATACATTGGTTTGGTTACTAGTTTGGTTATTTTCATAAAACATTTAAATCTAAGATATTTTATTCTTTTGCACATTTTTGCATATTGATCTATGAAAACAAAATGGATTCTTGCTTAGACATAATCTCTACAGACTAAAGTTTGATTTATAATGAACTGAGCAACGTTCTCAAACTCTATTGTGCATACTAATTACTGAAAATCATGTTAAAATGCAAAGTTTGATTCAGTAGGTCTGGGATGAGACCACATTTTGAGGAGCAAACACCTAAGACCATCTTATGGGCCTCTAATGATGACTCAGCAGATATTTCTTGAACGTCATAGTCAACATGCGGAATTATTTACTACAAGTGACACAAAGTGATGGCTCTGGAAAGAGCATGAGCACTAGAGATAGTTATAATTTTAAATTCATTCTTTGATGCTTATTAGCTGCTTAATCTTGAGCAGATTTTAACTTTTCCTAGTCTTAGTCTGTCTTCTTATTATCTGAAGCTTGAGAAATGTCAATTGATTGACTAAGATTTCAAAAGAAATAATCAGTTTCAATGATGATGATTTCAGTTCAATTTAACAAACATTACTGAACATACACAATGAGCCTGAAAAGGGTGGTGGACTTAGGGTAATATTAAACCACAGTTTACATGAATTGTCCTTTTCAGAAAGCTAAGTGAAAAATTATGACATATAAACATTGGCATTACTAGCTGGGAAGTTTGTCTGATGGCCTTTAGCTATCAGCAGATACATATTTCTTTAACATTTAAAATGTTTTTTTGCCAAAATTTAACGTTTCTCTGTTGCTTAAAATTCTTAGTTATTCCTAAATTCTAGAGGTAAGTGATGTACCCAAATGTTTCTCATATCGACCTCTTCTAATTGAATCAGGTGAAGAATTGTTTTTGGCCAGAAGTTTGCTGCATACTGGAATAGCTTTGTTGCTGTGTCAATAGCGGTATGATTCGATTGTTAGTATAAACAGGGATCAAGAAATCTAGACATTTCAGAAATTAAATAAGATGTCAAATGTTCACTGTTCGGGAATACTCCAAGAAAATGACTTAAAAGAAATCTGATTATGTGCCATGGAACATTCTAAACCCAGATGTGGCCCCTTCCACTCACTTGACAACAGAATATGGAACTTGTCACTGATAATAAACCCAACATCATAAGCTGGTTTCACATAAATTGTACTTGGCTGATGTTCTCTGTGTTTCAAATTGGGTAATTAATTATATTAGCTACATTTCCTGTAATACACATATTAGAAACAATGATATGTTTGCAATGAAAGAAATACTGTTTTGTTATTGTTAATGGATGTGACATGCATGCCAACTCTCTTTCCTTTCATTCCTTTAAAACCATTGTCATTACAAATGAGTTTTTACTGCTTATTTTTCTGCAACTCTGACTACCCACTAGTGTTTTTAGAGCTGTGTTTTTAAAAGGTCGTTAATTAAATTTATAAGACGTAAAATCGGGCACATGGTTTTGTTTTGCTTTGTTTTTCAGTTTTTGTCTCTTACTAAAACATTTGATGATGATTTTGTCAAGAAACCAATCTTAGGGGTTCTCTTGATTACGACAGTGCTCTGATGTTTGCTTTTGACTATTTCTGAGTTAAAGAGAAAATTTCATACGAATCATTTTTTGAAAGATTGGAACTTCTTAAATTCAGTCTGATTCTTGAAGCCTTCATTCTTTTTACTTCTCTCTTCCTCTTTTTAATGGGATAGGCCACATAACAAGATGGCCTGAGCCCTCTGGCTATGGAACCCCATGGATGGTTCCTTCAACTCACTAGCACAAGCAAATATTGTCATGGTTGAAAACCCTGTTGTTTGGTAGCTGAAAGTCCTGAGTAAAAACTGGTCTATAAAGCTGCAGAGTAAACAATGTGAAAATTGGCTTGCATTTCTCTAACGCCAAGTTTGGTTTTCACCAGAGTTGATTTTTCAAAATGCATAGTAACTAGTTGTGTTTGTTATTAATCAAGCAAATGGGCATTGTAGCACCAAGCACTCATTTGATTTTTAATGTGCATTGAAATCAGCAATGATAATTCAAGTTACAGCAAAATAATTATCAGTACTGTGTCAGAATAAAAGCAAATGTCATTTATTCTAATATGTGGATTCGCAGATTGCTCACAATTAAAAGCAGGATAATAGGAAAGGAATACATTCATATTAACAAATGCACCCATGGTTTCAGTAACGCTTTAAAATGAAAATAGGTGGTTAAGACTTACCAGTTTTAAAGAGCCTTACTTATGTTAATTATACATTTTCTTTTTAGAGTGTTTATCCTGAAGGATGGCAGCCTCAAGATACATAACGTTACCAGGTCAGATGCCGGATCATACACTTGCATAGCTACAAATCAGTTTGGTTTTGCCAAGAACACTGGCAGCCTAGCTGTAAAAGGTATTTTACTGTCTTCATTTGTGCTTGATGAACATTGGAGATATGTATGCATATCATGACCTCTATCACAGTGTCAACCCTGTATTATCATATTGTATATGTGAAATGTTTGATTTCACATTTTATTTAAGAGTTGTGTTCCCATATTCATTAATAGCATGCTCACTTTGCCAGTGGAATAACATGGTAGATGTGAATACCTTGGCAGTTGAAAAGCTGTCCAGCGGGTAATTAGACAAAACTAAAACTTGAACTAAAAATTTTGGATTTCCACAGATGCCTCAGTGTGGGGAAGCCATGGACATTTTGTTGACGTCAGTGGGTAATATTTTTTTGTGTGAAGTTTCCTTCAGAAACTCATTTTGTGTAAAATTTTTACCTGGATGTAAGGCTGTCAAGTGCATAATCAGTTCATTTCTTTCTATAACTCTAAGTACATAACTAGTGAAATGCAGACTCTCTTACATTCACCTTAATAAGCAGTTCTTTGCAAAGAAAAAAAAATTAAAACATTAGTGTCCATTTGAGTTATTATTAGATTCCCATCACAGTAAACACATACGCTCACACAACTTCAGATGGTAAAAGCGCATACCCTAGTCTTGAGACTTTTAAACTAGTATCAATCCGAATGTAACTACATATATCACCAAGGGACATAATTAGCATTAGATGCATCTACTCCCCATCTTTGCTACTTTATTGAACCTCAGCTCATAAAACTAGTCTGTTTAGGGGGAGCCAGGTCACTTTTATGATTTTATTGCCTCCTGGACGACAAAAATGACTGCCTTGAAAGACAAGTTTGAGCAGCTACTTAAGCCCAAATGATTAAATTCAGCAATTGATACTTTATCATCATTTCTATTAAAAATGAATAAATACAATAAAAAGTAGTTAGCTGCTATACTTCAACTATCCTTTAAAATGTCTCAAGGAAAATCAACACTCATCTTTATCCCTGGAAGATATTTCTTCCAGCTTTATCTCAAGCCTATTATATTATGCCAACAATTGTCTGAAACACTCAGGGGAAATGTAAATGACAGAACTTGTATCAAAATTCAACCAGTGTAGCATAATTTGAAAAACTTCACTTCTTTAAGATTGTATTGTCATCAGGTTTTTAAGACAGGTATGGACTTAATGTTTCAAGGAATGTACTGTAGCTATATTTAATAATAGGGAATTTCTCCAGCAAAGTTTTGGCAATACTCATGTACTGAAGAGTGTGAATGCTTTATGTCTGAAGAACTAACATGTCCATTAAGGAAGAAAAACAGAGGAGATTACCTTATTTCAAATTAAGAAACTACAGGTGGTATGCACTCATTTTTATTACAGCAGAATATTAAAATATGGTAGAGGATAAAAAGGCATTGCAGTTAATTCTTACAGGTATGGAGAAATCCACGAGGAGTTAAGATATGAAATTTTAAGGATGAAGACATCAGTAGTGGAAACGTAGTTTCTCAAAGGAAGTTTTGGTAGAATACTGGTGATGGGTGAGTAGGACCAATAATTTTCCTGCAAAAATACAATGATGGGGATGCTTTCACCCCAGAGACTAAGAGAAAAAGTTAATAGATTGAGCTAAATGGATAGTTTCTTTTCCTCAAATGTTTCTTTAGCATTTAGCTAAATGCTGTCTTAATGATGTCAATTACTAATTAATGGAAGAAAAGTAAAAGGAGAAGACTCACATAAATGTGAGAAACTCAGGAGCAGCTACTGACTTAGTTCTAATTATGGAATTTGGATATTGTAGAGGTGAAACACAGCCATGTTTCTTACTAAATAGGTCCCTAATTCTTAAGATAGAATTAAGCTGATATGTATTTTGGGATATTCCATAAAACACACCATAATCCTCAGGCACTCCACTCTGTCTATGAGTAAGAAAATAACTAAGATTACTCAGTTAAAATACTGATATATTTTTGCTTATTTCTAGTGTTTTTTTGCTGGAGCTATTGAAACAAAATTATCTCAATCTACATTCCGGGTCAACTTTATCTTTCCTACTCTTTCTTCTTCTGTGGCACATTTCGTCTCCTTACAAAGGATATAATTCACTTATTTACATGTATTTTTTTCCCCTATATTTCCCTTCCTCTAGAAAAGAAGCATAAAGAAGGCAGGGACATCACAAATTCTAGTACAGTCCTGGGAACAGTATGTGTTCAATAAATATTTATTGATTGAGTGAAAGGATCTCACCTCATTCCCCTTAGTTCTCAGAGATAATTTCCATCCTGACTTCCTTGCTCTAAAATCTGAAAGTTTTCAATTTTTCAGGGTTTACGCTTGTTAGAATACTTCACAATAAAGAACATCAAAGGCAAATAACAAACTTGTAAGTGCTTTCACTTTCCCAATTTTATGGTTTGTAGTTACATAATTCTAATACATAGAGAACCCCACACTCTGAAAGGGGGGACAAATATGAAAATACATGAAAATCTGAAAGACTTCATGCAGAGAACTCACTGTTCTGGTATTTTCAGCATAATACCAGAGGATGATTTACATATGCAAAAAGGGCTTATGTCAATATGCATGAATATCAAGTTATTTTCACTCATTTATATCTAATAATGGGAAGGAAATTGTGTTTGTTATTTTTAACCTTCATGAAATATCCATGTGCCATTTTAAAGGGATTTGGGGAATTCTTGCTTCTTTGCCATTGACAGTAACCATCATATGCAATATAAATAAACACATATACATAATAACACATACATTTAAAAAAAACTATATAAACACAAAATGTGTACAGTATGGATAAAAGCATCTTTAGAAACTTTGCTTTATTACTCATCTGTAATGTATAATCTTTATTAAACTGTGGGATTTTTACACAAATACAGTTCTAAGAGAAGTCTATCATTAGTATAGCTTCTTAACTAGACTGCTATCTCTAATTCCCTTTCATGTGGGAATGTTGAAGATATCACTGCCAAAATTATTATTTTACAACCTACAAACTTGAAGCTTTAATGTGAGAAGGAATCATAATACTATGCATTGATTCAAATATTTTCTTGACTATTAAGACTGTAGCTACTTGGCTGTTTGTTAAGACGATTTAATACTTCTCTGTGTATGTATGTATATGTGTGTGTGCACCTGTGTGTGTGTGTGTATGTTTGCATTTTCTTGTCTATAATGTTCATCTGATTGTCATTACACAGTCAAATATAATTTTATTTCTCAAATCAAAATCTTACAGTGACCTTTCTGGTAATAGGGTGGTAAGAAGCAAATGAGAAATTTCAGTAAAGCTGATAAAACTATCATCTTTCTTTGAATTTACTTATCTGCCTCAGTCATGCAAAAAATGTTGTTGTTAGATAACATGTAAAAAGATAATAGTTACAGGACCAAGATATTTTCCAGCTTAGGTTTTAGCTGATATGGTTTATCTGTGTCAAGAGGATTCTGAAGTTATCTGCACTGTATGTTGGAAATTTCTGTTCCACCATGCGACAGGATAAAGCAATTTGTTATTCAACACAGGGAGTGCAATTAGCACCAGCCTTACCAGAGCCCCAGCAGATGCCCAGTGTAATTTGAGGACATGTTCCATAGGCACAGACAGAGAATGGAAAGGAAAGAGAGTTTAAATGTTTTCATTTGTGGGGACTTAGTAAAATTACAATGTGTACATACACTAAGAGGTGTATGAAAATCACATAAAAGGGGAAATTATTTGATCTGGCATTTGGAAAATTATTAAAAAGCAGAGTAACAGCACGCTATAAAAATGATCTTGTTTGCAGGCAACATTTGTTTTCGTTTCCCCACTGGAGAAGTTTTGGATGTCCAATTATAGGCCTCATTGCTTCAGCATTATTTTCAACTGAAATGTCGGAACTTGGAAAAGCATATCTAATGTGCAAATTAAGTTTATTGCTGCTCATTTAGTTGTTTATTCTTTGTGATAGAAGTCTTTATTTTATCAGCATGGAGAGTGGCCTATCCATTTTCTCCAGCAGAATGAGGGTGTTCACTAATACGGTTCTACATTTACTAAGAAAAATATCGAGATAGGTAGATAATTGGAGGCTTTGTGGCTTTACACTGCACTTTAAAAGATTTGAGGTATTGAGCCCAGCTGTATCCAGAAGCCCAGCTTCACTGAGTAAACCAAAAATACAATTTCACAGAAATGACAAGACACAATGGAATACATCCATCTTTTTGTAGTGGTTGAAGTCTCCCAGTACTGCTAATACCTTTCCCCAAATATTTAATTCTACATTCCAATTTTCTACAAGAATGAATTAAAACATTTAATAGAAAGAAGGCATTGATTTAAAAATTATTAATGGAAGTATTCTTAAGGTGAAAAAATATATAGTGAATTTTTATACTGTCTAGAAATGAAATTTTCTTCCCCCCTCCAGTATTGAAAATAACGCTGAGTTCTTGAGACCTGAATTCCATAATCTCTTCAAGTATAACGGAGAAAACAAACAAAAAACTTTCATGTAAGCAAACACAATAATATCAATATTATTTTATCTTCATAACAATTTAATTCATAGTCTTTTAAAAATGTAGCACATATCACTCAGATGAAATTTCCAGGCATGTTAATAAGCAGTCTTTTTTCTTTTAAATATATATCATACAATATATAATGTAAAGCATGTTATATATTAATTATAATTAATGAACTATAAGTCTGTACTTTTTTATTATGCAAGAAAATTATCACTGGACCTATTATTGGTTAAAATTTTGCTTTGTTTTATTTATTCTTAACAAAAATAGGGGGTGTATAGCTTGTGCTTTATACCAAATAAAGAGGCCAGACAGATGAGTACATACCACTTCTTAAAGAGATGAAAAGCAGAAACTTTGAAATTAGATTAACTAGTTCAATTACTAACTAGCATGAAATCCTGAAGATTTTGTTTTTGCTGTTTGATGTTGTATTCTTTATTATTGTCATTAATTACACTCTATTAAATATACATACTCTGCTCCAGGCACTGTTATAGCTGCTTTATGTACATCATCTCACTGAACCCTCCGAACAACACTTTGAAGCAGATGATCATTAGAGATTAAGGCACAGACGTCTGAAAGTACTTGCCAAGTTCCCTTGTTATTAAGTGGCAGAACTCTTTTTTCCCTTCTAGTAAATTTATGTAATAATACTTACATGAGACACTTTTACATGACATTGTTTAAAGTTCAAAGAAAATAAAACTATAGTAACTTGCAGATATTAGTACTTCCCCCTAAATACTTCAGTTTTCCTTTGTTAAATAGAGTTCAATATTTGTTTACATCTTTATCATTTGAGGTAAACTTTACATATATAATGAAATACATGTCTTAAGTGTAAATTTGCTGAATTTTAGCAAAGGCGTACACCTGCGTAACCCTTAACTTTACCAAGATACATTACCATCATCCTATAGAATTTCCCTCATGCCCCTTCTTAATCAATCCCTACCCCCACCCCAGTCCTAGAAGCAAGGACTGTTACAATTTTTTTCTGCCGTAGATTTCATACAAATGCAATCATACAGAATATACTCTTTGGCATCTGGCTTCTCTCACTCAGCTTAAATCACTAGCTGTCAACCTTCTGTTTTTATTAAAAATGAACAAAACTAAACAAAATTTGACCAACAGTAGGTTTAATCTGTGTAGTTAAAAAAAAAAATCTTGAATTATAAATATCTTTGTCTCCAGTTTCCTTCCCAAACTTGTACACACTTATGCCCTGAGTATTGGGTTAGGAATTGGAAGTTCTGTAATTTTTTTCTTGATTCCAGTCTGAAGCTAAAAGAAGTGATTAGACTCCTCTGTTACTTAGGCATTCTATTTCTAAACCAGCACAGTGGTCACTCAAGCTCTAGTGACATTTTTTTAGGAAAAATGTGTGTCATTACAACATTAAGAAAAAAAACCCTCAGATGCAAGCTCTGTTTTAGGTCTGTGGATCCTGAACACTCAAGGAAACAGTTACTAGCAAATTCTTTCAAGCCAAAAAAAGGAATGGGGTAGGAGGGGGGCAAGGGGGTGTAGAGGGGAAAAATAATTAAATGAACTGATTGACTCTGATTCTCCTCTTCTGGATTTGATTCTCTCATTTCATCTACCCTTATCCCAACATAAATGTTCAGAAGAAAACATTTTCTGTTAGGTCCTGTAGGCAAGCAAAGTAAAATTTCCTCATTCCATCCCTTTTAAAACTACAGAACACTTCAACCTGATGTTTTACTACAACCCAGCATAAAGTTACAGTTGGAGGACTGAGCGAATGCTATCTATTTATAGGAAATATAAATATGATCCCATAAATAGTCATTGCCTATTATGTATTACTGCTTTGAAAGTGAGAAGTTGGCATATTTAATTCATTAAGCAGAATCTACAGTGCATGCTCTTTTTAAATAGATGTCAGGCTCTGTTTTGATTACTTGTTAATATAGAAGATCTGTGTTTACATTTTACATTATTACTTGCTAGGGAATTTTTCAGTGTTACCTTGCCTGATACTTAGACTTGTTTTCTCATTTAGACGACTCAAATTTTAGACAATTACTTTCTCTAGACAATTCGTCATTTGTTTCTTTTACTCTGGGGCTCAGGGTAGTCTTTTAATATTTGTTCTAAATCATTTAAATATTGAAGTGGAAGATAAATGGGTTATGGTAACTGCAGAGAAACTGTAATATACTGACCATGGTTACTTTGTAAATTGGAATTAAATCATGCTCTGCCTATGGCGGAATATAATATAAATACCAAGTACTGCATGTAGATTTTAGTGGATATAAAACAACCTAGCCTACTGCAAGTGTATGTACAAAGAGGAAAAATGTGTTAATAAAGATTAAAAACTCCTCCATTTCTTGCTTGCCAGAGGTGGGGAATGAAATCACACTGATTTCCTTGTTTGTTTGTTTTCTCTACAGGGTTTATTTCAGAGTACTAGCTTTGATTTTCCCGTGCTTGCTTTTCCTAGTCAGTAATTTTCTTGTTTGTTTGCTTAGTTTTCTACGGACTTGGCAACAATTCATCCCTCAGCTCTATCTCAACTTTCTTCCTTTAATATCAATCTACCTTTGTGTCGGGAAGCCTGGTTTCCTAAGCACCATACCTTTCTCTTGACATACTTCCTCATTTGGGTAAACTGCATCTTCCTATGGATTTCTGAGGACCAATTTAAGAAAAATGCAATGTTTTTGAGATCTTTCTTGTTTGAAAATGTCTTTACACTATGATTACATTTGATTGATGGTTTAGTTGGAAACAGAATTCTGGACTGGAAATCAGGATTCTTCATAAATCTGGAGATGTTACTCTGCTCTAAAAGCTGAAGCCATTTTGATTTCTGACCTGTTGTTTGTGACATCTTTTCTCTCTCTCTCTCTCTAGAAGTCTGTTTTTCCCAGTGTCCCACAATTACATGATGATGTGCCATAGTGTAAATTTATTTTCAACCTTTTTACAGGGCATTTGGTGTACTTTGTCATCCTGGAAACTCGTAGTTCTTGGTACTGGAATATCTTCCCAAATAATTTAATAATTTACTCCATTTCTTTTTCTGAAATCCCTATTATTTAATAGATTTCCCAAACTGGTATTCGAGTTTACACGTGTGTGTATGTATGTATGTATGTAACTATTTACCTATCTATGTATATAATATTGTATTTTATATCATTATATATATATTTAGATATATATAATTTATATACATGCTCAT
>NW_020173397.1:4961196-5127987 GCF_003031525.2 Neophocaena asiaeorientalis asiaeorientalis | reverse complement strand
TATACACACATTTTTTATATATATATATATATACACACACACATATATATATATACACACACACACACACATATATATATATATATATATATATATATATATATATATACATACACTTTTGTTTGTTTCTCTCTCCTCATAACCATTTTATAGCTTTGTTGCTCTATCTTCTAGGAGATTTTCTCAACTTTATCTTCCAGACTTTCTATTGTATTTTTGTTTTTGCTATTTTGAAAGAATTTCTAAGTGTCCTTTTATTTTCTGGCCTTGCTCTTTTTCTCCCCCTTCCTCTGAAAATATTGCTTGTAGTTTTTCTATTTTCTAGTTTATTTTTTATGCATGGTCTCTGTTGTCCCAAACTACTTTCTTCTCTTTCTTTGTTTTAATCCCTATCCTTTATTAAGAGGTGTACAAAGATACTTTGTGCATCTGTTGTCTGCTCATATTTAAGAGTGGGTCACTAAAAGTCTTACAGAAAGCTCTGATCTAGTGTGGGGATTTTTGAACAACTGGACTTCACATTTAGATGATCTGGCCAAGATATTTCTTTGGAAAACTCTAAGGTCACTATATTTGGATCTTTTCTTGTAGGCTCATCAGATCCCTAGGAAAATGTCCCTCCCCTCCCACCCAGGTTTCCTGCCTGGAGAGCAAAAGCCCAGCAGACAGCACCCTCAGAATGTTGCAACACATGGATCTCAGCCCTCACCCTGTACATGTTTCCTTGATTCCACTATTTTCAGTAGAAGCCCCCCACCCTTAACTGCTTGGTGACCAGAAGTTCAGAGACCCTCTGATGCATATCCTTGCAGGAAAGTAATTTGCTGGTCTTCTTCTGAGACAGGAAAACACTCTTGAGACCAAATAGCATCCTATTCATAAATTCCAAAATGAATTAATTCATAAAGACACGCTAAATAAGTTTTCTCCTCAGCCTTCCCACTGCCAGCCTATGACTGACCTTTACAGTAAGTCAGTTAGAAGTCATTCAACTTCATTCCAGTTCCTCAAATTTTGTCTCCCCTTTTCATCTCTGTTTTGGTGGATTAATGTCTTAGAAAAAAAAATTCTTTTGGCATCATTTTTTAGATGTTTATAAAGAACTTGAAGTAAATACTATGTAATCAATTATCATCGCCAGGATGTTGTATATCCTATTTTTTATTGTGATACTATTTTTCTCTGCTAATATTTAGAAGAAGTCAAGCTTTAGCTATTTTTTGCTTAAACAAAATTTGTCAAGTACTCTAGAAAGCACAGTTTGGGAGATTATGGGTCATGGACTCAAATCTTCCACTTGTACACTAGATATGATTCCCTCTCACATTCAGGGACATTCTCTCTCTCTCTCTCTCTCTCTCTCTCTCTCTCTCTCTCTCCTTACCCCCTCCCTCTCCCTCACTTGTCTTTTTCATCTCTATTATCCCCTCTAATGCATCACTCCCACCATCATACTTGCATACTGTTACTCCCATCATTAAAAAGCTGTCATTTTCTGACCTTACTTCCCCTCCGGCTACTGCCATATTTGACTTTTCTCCTTTATATCAAAACTCTTTTAAAACGTTGTCTGTACGAGCTTTCTTTTTTCAATCTTTCTGGTCAATTCTGTTTTGAATCCATGCAACCAGGCTATTTTCCTACCATTTCATCAATACTGTTCTTAACAAGGTGACTAGTAGCCTCCACACTGTTTTATCCAGAGGTCAGTTCTCAGTCATCTTACTTAAGGTATCAGACTAGTGATCACACAGTTCTTGATACACATTTCTCACTTGGCTACCAGGACATAGTATTTTTCAGGTTTTCCTTTAACATCTTGAGTCATTCCTTTTCAATTTCCTTTTCTAGCTCCTCTGAATCTTACCAATTTCCTAAATTTGGAGTATCACAGGGAACTGTCCTCGAATTAAAATCTACAAGCTAATTCCCAAAATGATAACCCAGCTTAATTATCTATCTTAATCCCAAATCCAACTGCCAATTTATCTTCACTTACCAATTTACTATATCATAACACTAACCTCCTAACTCTCACTCCCAGAACCTGCTCCTGCCACAGTAAATCCCCACTATATTAATGACAGCCTACACCGACACTTGCTCAAGCCAAATCCTTGTAGTCATTTTCACTCTTTTCCTTCTTTCAAACCCCATATCCCATTGTCCAACAAATGGACTCAGCAACAAGATATGTAAAGAATCTAACCAGGTCCCATAACTTCAATGACCAAACATTAGTTTAAACAATTACTGTCACTTTCCCAAAGTGTGTCTCTAGCACAGAGATACCCAACTAAGTTTATTTTGCCTCCTAGGGGACATAGGGCAATGTGTAGGGATATTTCTCGCTGTCACAACTGAAGGATCTACTAACATCTAGTAGGTAGAGGCCAAAGATGCTGCTAAATATCCTATAATGCACAGAACAGCCTCCCCACCTCACTCTGAATCCACTTACACATACATGCGACAAAATATAATCTGGCCCAAAATGATAACAATATTGAAATTAAGAGACTCACCCACAGCCTCAAAAGTATGGGCCTCAATTCCATCTTTGTCTCCCTTCTAGAAGCTTGAGTGTTCCTCTTAAATTGTAGATGAGTTTTTTGCCTCTGTTATGCAAATCCTCTAAAGGCTCCTCAGTTTGGTGTTGTTTTATTTGCTCAGTATTCACACTGATGTACACCTGGAAGAAAGTAAGGGTTCAATACTAATTAAATGGTTTTGAATAAAATACTGAATAAACAATTAGTATATTTTTATGTTAAGGGTTTCTACATCTGTCCAAAGTAGTGCTCACTTCTTTTTCCAAATGACATTAAGTATCATACTGTTGAAGCTATTATCTAAAAAGCTACTGATAAATGGCCGAAATATTTCCAACCCTACACATAATCTATTAAAAAAGTTAATAATATTGGTGAAACTTCTGTCCTGAGTAGTTGAAGTAGATTTATCACACAAACATCATACCAATATCAATCACAAATAATGTAAAAATATTTTAAAAATAAAAATCTCAAGCAGAAATTTTGGTGTTCTCACAGTGCCAGAAAGAAAAAAAGTGGGGCTCATAATCAACCAAATAGAATGAGGCCAGCTAAACAATTCAATCTGGAATCAAGACACCTCAGGGATTATGCCCTTAGTAATAAAAGCAGAGCAAAATTGACCAGGACTTAAAATCAATGACTCAATTTGTATCAATTCCTGACTAGATTCTGCTCTTTTTCAATTGCCTGCTTAAAAACTAAGTCTTCTTGGGAAAAATACAACAAAATGAAAATATTTACATTTTGAGCCACAGTGCCTGACATTTCATAAAATGTTACCAATAGCTGGAGCCAGGACCAAATGACCAAAACCCAGGGAAATATCAGATAACAGCAACAAGTCATGGCTGATTGAAATATAGAAGCTATCACACAAGGGTTTTAAAATAATTGTGATTAGTATGTTTTTTTAAAAGATGACAAGATGGAGAATTTCAGAAGAGAAATGGCATGTATTAAACATCAGTTGGAAGTTCTAGAAGTGAAAAATACAAAGGCTAAAATTAAGAACAAAACAGACTGACTTAACAGCAGATTAGATATGGTAGAGAAGAAGATTAGTAAAGAGAAAGATATGTGAATACAAGATATCCAATATGGAGAGGAAATGCAATAGGAAAGACAAAAAAGAACACAAAGAATATATTGTCGATGGTGAATAGGTCTAACATACATGAAATTGTGGTTCCCAAAGGGGCAGAGAAGGGATGTGGGATGACCAGTTTGAAGAAAGATTTTCCAGAGAGCTCAGAAAAACTGAAAATGACATCAGTCATCTATTCAGGAAATCATATGAGCCTTAATTAGGATAAACACAAAGGAAAGTTTAAATAAGCACATAGTAGCGAAAACAAAGGAAAGAAAAATCATCGCAATTAAAAAAAAACACATTATCTTCAAAAGAATAACAATGACAATGACAGCTGACATAACAACAGAATTAAGGGAATCAAAAAGACAGTGGAATGACATTTTTAATGGTCTGAAAGACAATACCAATAAAATTCTATTCCCAGCAAAATATCCTCTCAAATGAGGACAAAACAGAGATGCTTTCACCAAACAAAACCTCGGAGAACTTATCACTCAAATCAGCACTAAAAGAAATACTAATGAAACTCCTATAAACAGAAGGAATGTGGTCACAGATTGAAGAAGAAATTAAAAGCAATGGGAAGAGTTAATATGTTGATACGAGGCTAATTTGAGATTCTGAGGAATTAGGAAGAGGACCAAATTTTAGAAGTTTTTATTTCTAGTCTTCACAAGTTAACTAATGAGAGAAAATATCAGAGACTTCCATCACCTGTTTTAAGTGCTATTTATACACTAGTTTCCTTTATATCAGTATCTTAATAACATTTCCAATAATGTCATAGACAAATGAAGGCAGAATCACATGTTGTACAGAGGGAGAAAGATTTGATGATTTTTCTTAACATTCGTCAATCTTTTGAGAGGAGTTGATAATTCAGAACCACCTGAGCAGTTATTATTCTGAACAATGACCGTGAAAGAGTATCACTCACAGATGGAGATTTCAACTGAGTTAAAAGTACAAAAGAAACAAACAAAAAGTGACCAAAAGTAATATTTTCTGGATGCTCAGGAAAGACTAATTACATGATGGACTGCCATCCCTGGCTTGTAAAAATGTAGCTGGGGATCATGATATGTAATAGAGTGTTTGGCCATTGATACAGGGAACAAGCCACACTTATGTTTAAAGAAGTCATGCTTAACAGTTCTGAGAGAAACTTTGTTACTAGTTTTCATGTCTCCTGAGGTGCTCTTAACTAAAGATGGGTTCTGGAAATATTGTCTATTTTGACAAGGTGAATTTGAGTAAGGCTATTCATCAAAAGCATTATATATTTTATTAAGCCTTTCCTTGTACTTCTTAAAGATAGGATTGTTAGATCAAGCTGTTTTCGTATATCTGAATCTCACTGAAACAGACTGAAAAGAGTATATATTAAAATGCTGTAATTTTATGAACTCTCCATTAACGCATGTCATTCAAACTTAGAATAACCTTCAAAAAGTGGTCGGTCCTCTTCACACTAGAAGCTGAATGGAAAAGATGTCTCCCTATTCTGTATATAAATATTCACTACCCCCATCATTTCCTTTATGTCTTTCTTTTATTATTATTGAAAATTAGAAACACACAGAAAAGTAGAGAAAACAGTACCAGGAACACCTATGTACTCGTCAATCAGGGTTGATAATCATCAACTCATATCCAACTTTGTTTCACCTATACCCTCACCTACTTCTCCAACATCCACCTCAAATATCTAGAGGCAAATCATAAACATCATAATTTCTTCTATAAATCTTTCAGAATGTATTTTTAAATGACAAGGGGATCTTTTCAACATAACAATAAACCAGTTTTCCTATCTTAAAAAAATTAACAGGGGCTTCCCTGGTGGCGCAGTGGTTGAGAGTCCGCCTGCCGATTCAGGGGACACGGGTTCGTGCCCCGGTCAGGGAAGATCCCACATGCCGCGGAGCGGCTGGGCCTGTGAGCCATGGCCGCTGAGCCTGCACGACTGGAGCCTGTGCTCCGCAACGGGAGAGGCCACAACAGGGAGAGGCCAGCGTACAGCAAAAAAAAAAAAAAAAAAAAAAAAAAAAAAAAAAAAAAAAAAAAGATACAGCAGTAGAATGCATAAACAGGCGTTTTGGATTATACACAAACCGTTAAGCCACTTTCAGTTTCTCGTGAAACCTCCACAAGTTACAGGATATGTCCGAAGAATCTAACAGTTCCATTGTTTAAATTTACATCTCAATTCAGACTTAAACAGAATGGATTTGTATGAAGAGATAAATCTTTCTAGAAAAGACTGTTCCTTGAGAACCATCAGCTCTAGATGATCTAAGATTCACATTTCAAAATAATTTATCAGAAATTTATTCCAATGTTGTCACAGCCTATAAAATACTCTCAATGGTTCCATAACAATTGCATCAACAGAAAGATCTTTGCAAAAATAAAAAAATATCAAAAAGCATCTGCGATTTTACATTTGCCACGTGCAACCGATGTCAATCACTTAAAAATAAAATTGCTAAAACATAAATTCTGATGACCTAATAAATTTATAGAACAGTGAGAAAAATCTTATGATCACTCAAGATATAACTTTAATAAAGTATTATTTAATGTATATATAAAATTGAATCAAAAATATATTTTTGTAATTTGTATGTTTATGTTGTTACTCATGTATCATTATTACCCTGTTACATTTTGTAGGTAATATATTATTATTTTTATTTATTTATTTATTTATTTATTTATTTATTTATTTATTTATTTATTTATTTTTGTCCCCCTGCATCGGCAGACAGACTCTCAACCACTGTGCCACCAGGGAAGCCCCGGTAATATATTATTTTTAAAGCAAAGTAATTTCAAAGAAAAACACCCCACATTTTTATTTCATACTGTGACCCCAAAACTATGTAGCTGGCCCTAAAAACATCTAAAGCTTACATTCTGACTACCACCATCACCAAGCTTCATATTCTCCACGTTCCACTCCTGTTTTACTCTCCAACACTTCTTTCCAGCAAAATGGCTGCCTTGCCTCAACAAACCATTCTTCTTTGCACAGATTGTTTGTAAATGCTCTTGCCTGCATAGTGAATAAAGTTACTTCTCCCTGCCTATTATGTTTACTTAGCTAACTCCTATTTGCCTTTTACTGTCAGCTAAAGCAACCTTTTCCCAATAAACTGATCCCTCAGGATTCACTATTTTAATAGAATCATTTACTTCTAATACATGGCACTTATCACATTTGTAACTATGTATTTCTGAGTATGATTTGATTAACGCCAGCCTCTCATTTTATTCTTAAATCTCTGTGAAGGCAAGCACCACATCATTTTTATTTGGTGCTTTTTTTTTTTCTTCTCCTTCCATTGTATTTCCGATACTTAGCAGACAGCTGGAATTTGGTAGTTGCTCAATAAATATTAGTTAATGAATGAATGAACTAGTGAGAACATGTAAACATTATAATGAATTATAAATGCTTCTTATTCATGAAGTTTTAGTCATTATTACTATACTACTGACAAACTATGTATATAGGGAATGATTTGTCTAATTTTGCCACTTTGTGGTACCATAAATGGAAGGAGGGGCTTTCATTTTTAATATTTGAAAATTATTTTAACCGCATGATCCAAAACTTTAAATCACAGCAATTTTGCTCTACCAGCACAACCAGTTAGCCAACTCATCCTCCCATAAGTGTAAATAAGATATTAGCGATATATTTTTTTCAAGGATACTACAAGAAGGAAAATATTCTCTAGTCTTAAAATGTGTTACTGAAACCCTGGTTAGTATTTATTCTTTCTTTGTGGGAGACGTCTGAAGGCGGCTTGGAATGAAGAATGGACTTAGTCCACAAAATCATTCTTTAAACTTTTCCCCAGAAATAATTAGAATAAAAAGTACACGTGTCTAATATAATAAGGTAAAGAGTATCTTTAAAATATGAAAATATGAAGACACAGATACAATCTGATGTAGATTTAGATTTTCTTCATTATATTCAGAAATAAAATATGTGCTTTTTTCCATGACTCTTTTATCAATATGTACCTTAAAGCCCAAGATGATTACTTCCTACTTTTTGTTTATTAAGGAAACAATCACAAATTTTAAAATGTTGGAATAATACTTAAACATTCTATTGATAAAATACAGTGGCACACTCATCCATATGAACATATAAATTCAACCTCAATGCTACTTTGATTTCTTGAGCAGCACAAAGAAGCCAGAAGGAAAGTAAAGCTTTTAGCCTATGTCCTAGAGGGTAAAACTTTACCTTATGAGTGATCTTTAGAGAAAGAGATTTTCGAGGGTCCTCATTTCATTTTGTTTTGAAACTTCTTTATGTATGATACTTGCTTTCACTATAATTTGCCAAAATCCCTAATTCTTAAATGTAAATCCCTTAAAACATACTTTATTTTGGTAAGATAGTGCATATGTAAATCCAAATGTATGTCCAGGGTTTTTTTTGTGTGTGTGCTTACTGAGTTGCCATCTTAGTCAATTCTTAGTCCTCTAAAATCAAAACTATGTATTTTTTTATAAAAATGTAGTCAAAAATGATATCACTATGAGTCTCTTTTAACCACAGAAATATAGGATTCACAAGTCCAGCTGGAACACTGTTTGGAATTATCCTTTGAAATGGGTCAATGACATGATATGACTTGTAGAGCAAGGGCTGATATTGTGACTCCTATTTCTAGATAGAAATTTTTTTATGATAGATGTGTAATTCTAAAATTGTAAAATCTCGATGAAAAAAGTTACCTCTTTCCTATTCGTGCTGCACCTTTATCTAAAATAGAAAGTTTTTATCACTGCTATGTCAGAAATAGAATAAATATGTTGTATTCACATTTTCAAATATAAGCTTATGATTATAAATCTCGATATAATATAAACTAATGTAGTTATGATCTTAGGGATGCAATTTGTCTCATAGTATATGAAATTAACATAGAATATTTAGAGCTGTAACCATTGTGTGGATTGTAATATTGTGGCTGGAATTTCAGAATAAAATAATAATAAAAATGGTGTGGTGCATTCTCTACGTAGGGACTACTGTCTTTTGAGGTCCACAGTTTTCTATGAGCTACTTATTTTTATATTAAGTATAAATGAAAGTATGTCTTGAATTTTCTTACAAGTAATAGGCTACGTTGATTAATGCAGAAATATTTGAAAAGTGGGAATATAATTTTTCATATTGTAGAGCTTCATGTTTTATTTATATAATTTCAAACAATGGCAAAACCATTCAAAATATATATTTTATAGCCATATGCTAGCATTTGATAAGCTTTTATAATAATAATATTTTTTCTCAACAGAGAGGACTGTTATTACCGTGCCACCTTCCAAAATGGATGTTACAGTTGGCGAGAGTATAGTCCTACCCTGCCAGGTGTCCCATGACCCCTCCATTGAAGTTGTATTTCTATGGTCTTTCAATGGAGATGTCATAGACTTAAAAAAAGGAGTGGCTCATTTTGAGAAGATTGGAGGAGTAAGTTGCTGAAATTTTTAAGTGTTTAATAAAATGAATCAAGTCTTTTACATGAATCAATATCTTTCATAATTATTCTCCCCATATTGATGTGCATGGATAGTCACTGTCTGTTTATGAAGTTGCATCTGTTTTTGTTTTGTTTTGTTTTATGTCTTTCATAGAAATGCTTGTGTTCTGGATGCAATTATAATAAAGTGGATAATAAAAAGGATCAAATATGAGAAACTATAATACTAGTATATCTCCTAATTTCAGAGCTGCCTTACATTTAGTATTTATTCAGCTGTAAAAAAAAAAAAAAAAAAAAAAGGGACCTGCTGGGTATGATTATGTTTTTATACTTTTTTCCCTATCT
Source organism: Neophocaena asiaeorientalis asiaeorientalis (assembly GCF_003031525.2). Taxonomy (NCBI): domain Eukaryota; kingdom Metazoa; phylum Chordata; class Mammalia; order Artiodactyla; family Phocoenidae; genus Neophocaena; species Neophocaena asiaeorientalis. Next base: position 5,118,472 of record NW_020173397.1, on the reverse strand, counting down.
ATCTGCAGGAATCTGTTGGGGATTTGATGATAAGGAATATTCAGTTAAATCATTCAGGAAAATATCTGTGCACAGTAAAAACAACTCTCGAAAGTTTATCTGCCGAAGCTGATATAATTGTGAGGGGTAAGCATAAATGGTGAAAATGAATGAGCACCCAGTTTATTCACAATCAAAAATGTTAATATGTATTGATACATGGTAGATCTTTGAGTAACCACATTATGATAAAAAAGTGAGATAAATAGTACAGATTTTTTTATTTTTTAAACTCTAAGACTCCAGGGTACGGGTATAAATATGGATATTGAAATGAGTGGGTTTTGTCTCTTTATAAGGAATGGTCAGACTTAGCAAGCAGTGTCGGTCCCTATAGACATGCTTTCTATTCATAATAAACCATTCTTGTCAGAGCAGGGTCAAAGTCACATGTTCCTGAAGGTCTCCATATCAGATGCATTTATTTGAGTTAGCTTTCAAGAGAGAATGGACAAGAACGGTTCTCAATTTTTGAGGTTAATTCCCTATCGGATGATATTCAACCATCCCATGACTGGCATTTTCTAATCTTCAAGGGAAGCATTTCTAAATTAATCTCTCGGGCTTCCCTGGTGGCGCAGTGGATGAGAGTCCGCTTGCCGATGCAGGGGACACGGGTTCGTGCCCCTGTCTGGGAGGTTGCCCAAAAAAAAAAAAAAAAAAAAAAAAAAAAAAAAAAAAAAAAAAAACAAGTTTATAAATTAATCTCTCACCATGTAAGTTGAATTAATAGGGATTTATCTCAAATAATGTGCTAAAATACATTATGTTCAATATTTTATTTTCTAAGCATAACAGATTAGACTATCTCTGTCCCAAATCCATGAATTTAATAATTTCCAATATATTTATCATAAAACATATTTTTCAAGGTCCCCCAGGTCCCCCAGAAGATGTAAGAGTGGAACACATTTCCAGTACTACTTCTCAACTAAGCTGGAGACCAGGCTCAGATAATAACAGTCCCATTCAAATATTTAGTATTCAGGCTCGGACACCATTTTCTGTGGGTTGGCAGGCTGTTTCTACAGGTAAGTGACACAAGTAGTTTTGAATAATTTTCTAAAACAGATGGTGTGTTTGTTTAATTGAATAACTGATTGTTTTTAACTAGTGCCAATTTAGGGGCCTGAAGCATCCCCTTCTTTTCAGTTCCAGAAATTCTCAATGGTAAGACATACAATGCAACAGTGGTTGGTTTGAGTCCTTGGGTGGAATATGAGTTTCGTGTTGTTGCCGGGAATAGCATTGGGATTGGAGAACCAAGTAAACCATCAGAAGTGTTAAGAACCAAAGCATCAGGTAAGAAATCAATGTCTTCTAAAGATGTGGAAGACCTTTTAAAGTATAGTTCCTCAAGAAAATAAGTGAGAAGGGTAGTATTTTTGGTCCAAAATCAGAGGCAGTAAATCGGTGGCTCTTATTTTCCATTTGTATGTGCACAGAGCAAGGTGTATTTTCTCCCAAAAAGTGAATTCAAAAAGAGATGATTATAGTTAAGCAGGCATGTCAAAAATTAGAATTTTTCAAAAGCTGTCCTCTCATCTCATCTATTTTCTAGCCAAAATCCATTCAAGAATCTGTAGATTTGTAAATGCAAATGAGTTACTGCTTGTTTCATTAAATGTTGTAGCCAAGAATTAACTGAGACTCTGATGGTGCTGCCAGCCACACATTTCCATCTATTTCTCAACTCTGACCTAGCTGCAGCTTCATTGAGCGATAGTATAAATTTTTCCACAGGCAAATGAGGTAAATTTTAAACTCATTTAACAGAAGTGCTAATTGAGCATCAACTGGTTCACTGAACAGCAGAATTCAAGTGGAACCTGTCTCAGAAATCACACCTTCTTAAGCTCTTTTCAATGGATCCTTTGTTCCACTCTTAAACTTTCACATCCAAGGTGACATTTGATCTGCGCAATGCATGTAGCCAACAAAGTTCACATTCTTATCCAGTCACCTATGGAGGATCACTGATGCTGCTGGCTTAGTTTAACAAGAACTATTTCAACGGTGTGTGCAACTGTCAGATGTCAATAAATCATTTTTTTTAAACTAAAGGTAATGCTAATCATTTTATTATAGGATTATGGCTGGAAAACAGCATATTTGGTAGTGATATCTTAAATCATTCTAAAAGTTTAGAGCTGAGAGGAGGGTCCTCACTTTGATAAGAGGAAGAAAAGGAAGACCAGGATGTTAGCTGATTGTTTTGGACAAAGTCAGGATTTGAACCCAGACATCCAGACTTAGGCACCAGCATTCACCATAACAGTGGGCCTTAACCTAAATGAGATAAAGACTGACATAAGGAAATGTCTAAATATAGAAATTCCCAGGCCCTACCACAGACCAACTGGATAAGAATCTAGAAGCGTGGTCCATGACTCTGGATATTAGCTTCAATTTCAGATTGTTTGTTTACAGCTGATTTATATTATGATAGTTTTGGGCAGGGTTGATGTTAATTCTAAAGTTTTTACAGTAAAGTTTTTATGTCACCTTCTGTTAACCATGGACGCTCTCATTTCAGTAGCATAATGAGACTTGGTATTCATAATGATTTCCCTGAGGCTCCAAATCATACTGAAGTGAGAGGTTGTGAGGTTTTGTTTGTTTGTTTGTTTGCTGCTATCATCAAAGACAGTTCTTCTCAATATGGCTTTAGGATGCGTATGGCTCATTTGAAAACTGAAGAAAAGAGGGACCTTTATTACCCAGAATATTGGAAACTTTTGCAAAGAGTTAAAGTATAATTTAAAATAATTTCTTTATGTATCTAAACTATTCAATTGTCCTGCAATATGTTACTGTAAGCTGTCGAGTACTAGAAACCCTGCAACTGTAGAAGCTATTCCAATTCATGCTGCTTTTGGCCAAAGGCATTGGAAGGCATTGGAAGGCTTAGATGTTCAAGGCAATCTTTTAAATAAATTATGAAGATCAAAGCAGACAAAGTTAGGGTCAATCTGAATATGAGAGTAGATAACGTCTGGTGTTATTACTTAAAAGAACAATGAGATTATTATATCACTGTATCATTTATAGAGTTAAATATGTATGAAATGGGAATAAATAAAACAAGTAGTCTAGATTTATCTGAATGGTATAAATGGTGGGAGAAAATCTTGGAATGAGTAATTAAACATTACATATTTTAATTCAAAAATGATCGATATAGATAATTTTATCTATATATAAAGTATACCCTGCAGATTTACCCATTATCATAGATTTAGCATACTTTTGCTATTATTGCAGGGAAAAGAATACTTTTTAACACTTCAACATGTATAAAGTTTCATTCTGTTTATATACTATGATACTCTACTCATGCTCACAATTGGCATCGATTTTACAATTTGCCTTGAACTATTTATGTTTCATTACACTAGTCCTCACAAGGGTATAGTTGAAGGACATATTTTTTCCTAATTTGTAAAAATGATCAGTGTCTGGAATGTTCTACCACTGAGCCTTAGGGTCCTAGAGTTAAACCCAGGGAATCCTCTCAATCACATCCTTGATCAGAGAACAGTTTAGTTTGATTGTGAAAAATTAGAGGAAAAGTCCTGCTCTGTACTGAGAGATTTGAGATTCAAACAAAGAGTTATAAAACAAGAATTTTCAAAATTTATGTATCTTTAAGGATTCATTTTTAAATGTTAAAATATCCTGATGGCTAACAAAAAGAACAATTATTTTAGTTTATTTATTGAAAAATAATTGACTGCCTAAGTAACTCGTTTATAGCACAACTGTATAATTAGGCACTAAATCAGCAACGTCGCAGTTACCATCTGAATACAACATCATTTTGCCAATTAGTAGATGATGCATAATAATGTCAAATATACGATGTTAGTCGATTTTTAATTAATTTTGGAGCCAGGGTGCTCTTGTATCAAACACAACTGTGTCCTCTCTCCTAGAAATTTGGATATGTGTAAACATAATTTATGTTCATTAAAAATGCAAGACTCTCTCATAATGTGTCTGTGTGAGATTTTGAAAGCTGAAATCCAAAAACAAAATTCTTCCCAATGAAGACGTACTTTAGTAATTGCCATCCTATGTTTCTCTTGGTTGCTTTAGTCCCTGTCATGGCACCAACAAACATCAATGGAGGTGGAGGAAGTCGGTCTGAACTCGTTATTACGTGGGAGGTAATTTTCTATCCAACTGAGTTACTTTAAAGGAAAAAGATTTAGCTGGCAAAGAGGAATATTGAAAAACAAAAAAGAAGATTTATTTGATCACTATTGAGTATATAAAAATACGTGGTATGAGAGACTCCTGATGATGCATTATTTAAAAGAGGTATTGGAAACTTTTTGTATTTCTACTAAAGTTAAGAGAGTGTGACTAACTCAACACTATTTGCTTCCAAATATAAGAAACAGAAGTTCAATGTCTATTGAAGGTGGGTCAGTAGCATTTTTGTTATTAGTTAATGAACTAGAAATTATTTATTTATTACCTCTAGAACTATTCATGAGTAAGACTCAGCAGAGCGCAGGTAGAAAATAATTTCCCTATCATTGTTCCTTAAATCCTTCCTTTGTTCTTCCCTGCATCTAGATGAAAGCTTAGGCAGACGGGATAGCTTTTGTAGTCATTATTATTAAGTATCAGCAGGTAGGTTCATTTTTATACTTAAAATTGTTTTCAACCTGGTTTATTATCATAAACTTTAGACTTTCAACCAATCTAAAGTTTCTCATTTCTAGACACTCAGGCCTGCCTCAGCGGAGAAATGCTATAGTGTGAAAGGGAATGCATAGGCAGTTCTCCACCTTTTCTCCACTCTGCTATTCAATTTCTCCTTTCCCAAACTAGTTCCTCCAGAGTTGTAGTAAACTGGGATTGGGAGGAGAGGAAAAGGACAGAAAAAGTCCTGACTGCTGGTACATTTGTAATTTGACTTTGGTATACTCTAGGAACGGTAAATGACCAGACGTTGACTTTCATACAGCAGTTTTTTTGTTTTGCTTTGTTTTTTGGTGGTTTTTGGTGGTGCGGCAAAGGGGGCAACTTTTGGTTGTCGTTCCTTCGTGCAAGCTGCCAGAAGGTCTCCTCAGTTCCTGGAATCTGGTGGTCCATGGCCAGACTGTTCTGATAGAGGTTATCTCTCTCCTCTAGATGCTCTTTGTGGATACAGCATCATAAGGTTGCAACTCTATGATGACAGAGCAACCGTAACGTTGCTCATGGATAGCTCCCTACATGGTTTTCACATTTGCCCTCAGCAAACATGCACCTTTGCTCTATGTTCCATGGAAGTGCAGTGTGTCCCCACTTAGCCTCTCTTCACTCTGCCACAATACACTGTCCAGGTCTCTCTCCCCTTTGGAAGTTTCTCAGGCATTTGTCAGTTAAAAGAACCTGCATCCCCTAAATTACAGAGAATACATATCATGTGTTTCTTTCTGAAGCCTCTTCACTTGGTTAGGCAAGGGGTAAGAAGTAGCCCCTTTGCTTTCCCCTGGGCGGAGGGGTAGGAATGCACAGCTTTTTCTACAACCGTCTCAAAACAAACCAGCCTAAACAAACCAACATTCCCTTTCTGTACATTTCTCTTGGGTTATAGGCTAAGTTTTGCCAGGTAGACTTATATATAAATGGTTTGATATCTCTCTTTAGAATGCATGGCACTTCATACCTTTGTTATCAGCTTTGAGCCCCAGCTATAACTGATAAAAGAGCCTTGCCCTATTTCATTGGCCTGTGTACATGTTTCTGACACTGTGGCGATAATTTTCATAGCCAAAATATCCACTTCCGTGGACATTTCAATATCACACCTAAGAACATGATGGCTATGGGTGTTTTTAGTTAAAAATCATGATGTCTGATATATTAGAGGGGCTCTCATTGGGAGGGAGGGGTGGTTTCATCCCTCAGGAGATATTTACAATGTCTGAGGGCATGTCTGGTTGGTTACAACTAAGGCGAGAGGTTCATCTGGATAGAGGCTAGGATGCAGCTAAACATCCTACAATGCCCAGGCCAGCGCCCCCCCACCGCCATGAGAAGAAATTATCTGCCCCCAGATGTCAAGAGTGCTGAGGTTTAGAAACCCTGTTGCAGAATAATAGGAATTCATTGCATCTGTAAATGATTTTACAGTAGTATAGGACCTTCTATATATATGGTCCATTTTATTCCTCACAAAATCTACAAACAATAAATGTTGGAGAGGGTGTGGAAAAAAGGTAACCCTCTTGCACTGCTGGTGGGAATGTAAATTGATACACCACTATGGAGAACAGTATGGAGGTTCCTTAAAAAAACTAAAAATAGAACTACCATGTGACCCAGCAATCCCACTACTGGGCACATACCCAAAGAAAACCATAATTCAAAAGACACATGCACCCCAATGTTCACTGCAGCACTATTTACAATAGCCAGGACATGGAAGCAACCTAAATGTCCATCAACTGAGGAATGGATAAAGAAGATGTGGTACATACATACAATGGAATATTACTCAGCCATAAAAAGGAACGAAATTGGGTCATTTGTAGAGACACGGATGGACCTGGAGACTATCATACAGAGTGAAGTAAGTCATAAAGAGAAAAATGAATATCGTATGTTAACGCATATATGTGGAATCTGAAAAAATTGCTATAGACGATCTTATTTACAAAGCAGAAATAGAGACACAGATGTAGACAACAAACGTATGGATACCAAGAGGGAAGGGGGGGCGGGATGAATTGGGAGATTGGGATTGACATATATACATTACTGATGCTGTGTATGAAATAGATAACTAATGAGAACCTACCGTATAGCACAGGAAACTCTACTCAATGCTCTGTGGTGACCTAAATGGGAAGGAAAGCCCAAAAAGAGGGGATGTATGTATACATACAGCTGATTCACTTTGCTGTATAGTAGAAACTAACACAACATTGTACAGCAACTATACTCCAAAAAAAATTTTTAAAAAGAAACAAAATTCTATTACAGATAGAGAAAAAGTAGTATTATTAAACCCTCTTCATATGAGAGAACACTGAGACACAGAGAGGTTTTCTAAAGGTTGTAAACAACAGAGCCAGGAACCAGGTGCAGCTACTATAAAAGTTGTCCTTTCTTCTGGACGTCTAGTTTCACATATGCGTTATGGGCCTAGCACAGTGCCTGGTATGCGGTGCGACCTCCTGAAGTACCTGTTGGATGAACGGATGTGCACAGAGAGAGATGTGGCTCACTTGTGGAGCACTTACAGGATTTTCAGTGCTGTGCTGGACATTTCGTGTCATTTACTCCTCATGACAATGCTAGCCGGTGGCAATGCCACGTTCAGAAAAGAAAATAGGCTTAGAAATGCAATATAGGTGGGCAGATAAGCATCTGACTACAGGACTCTCCATGCTTTTTTACTTTGTCCTAAATTAGAATTCCAATGGTCCGTATGCAAAGTCATGGTTTAGAGAGGCCAAGAGTTTTCCTGTATGTGCCTTGAGTAGTAAGTTAATCAAGTTATTCTTGTTTACCAAACACGTTTGCCACAGAAACACTGACTCTCAAGTAGTCTAAAACAGGATTGGTTTTGTGGGATGGTGAGTAGGTTATTTAGGTTTCAATATTCTTTGAAGGCCATATAAGCATTTCATCACCTGCCTAACTTCACCCCTTGTTTTTTCTCCTCCACGGTCAGAAATTACTAAAGGTTGGTAAATCACAGCTTTTACTCAGTCTATACGTGAGGAGAATGGGAAATCCTATGTATACTATTCTTAAATAGAGATGATGTGAATTACCAAAAAAAAAAAAAATCTTTCCACGATTTATAATGTTCTTTTTAAAGCCAGGTTCCAGAGACCATCACCTACAGGCCAAATCTGGCCTGCTCCCCGTTTTCCTAGCCAAATTCACCCACGACCATACCCATTCTCTTATGTGTTATGTATCACTGCTTTCATGATGTTGCAAGAGACCCTAGATCCCCAAATGCTCAAAATATTTAAGCATCTGACCCTCTACAGAAAACTTTTTCTGACCTATATTTTAAAAAAATTAAGTTAAAATCATTCCCGCTGCGTTATTTCTTCTTGGGATATCAGATATGAGGATACTAACAGAAACTATTACATAAATGGATGCAAGTTCCCATTTATCATTCACATTTGGCATAATGTACATGCAGTTACTGAGCCAAATTCTTCTGGTGCCCAAACTTCTTTAAGGAATCAGTTATGTGTACTTAGAAGGAAATGCATACATTAATTTGAGCCACCAGAAGGCACACAGTAACACTTTCAATTCAGTGAACACTAACGAGTAGTGCAGTGGGGGTACAAAAATGAATTTCTTAAAAAAAAAAGTCTTTTTGTTCAGAAACTGACAGGACAGTCTTAACTCAGCCTGAAATGAGGTCAGGAAAGGTACCATCAGAGCATATCTGAACTATGCTGTGAAAAAGAACTCGGGCATAAAGAGACCATTGCAGGCTAAAGTCACCGCACTGTGGATGAAGAAGTACCCATTGAGCTTTCAACACTAATCCAGGTCCAACCACTGTTCTAAACTCAGTTTGACTCCACCTTTATGGTTTATGAGTACACTGTGGTATAATCGACCCGTGTTTTCTCCTGTGCCAAAATAATGTGTATTTTGTGTATGGTTATTTGTTTTGGTTTGTTATCTTTCCACTAACCTAGACATGATATCTAACTTTAGGGATGTAATAACTGCTAACCTTTTTTAAAGGTATCTTTACTCATATGTTATTTTAGTTTGTACCCAAAATACCTGCAAGTTTGAGGTGCTTATGACAAATGTCTCATAAAAAATATGACTATAAAATTAGGCATATAGGATAAAAAACTGTAGAGTAAGAAATAAACACCCAAACTGCTCATTGATACACTTTTTACCTAGAGGGTCAGCCAGTAAAACTATTCAGCCTTGCAAGCTACATGGCCTGTTTCACAACTTCTCATCCCTGCCATTGTCATTCAAAAGCCACATATCATTATACAAATTAACATGTGTGACTGTGTTTCCAAAAACCTTTATTTTCAAAACCAGACTACAGGCCAGATTTGGTTCAAAGGCCGTAGTTTGCTGACTCTTGGTCTATACAAAAAATGTAGTTCTTACAGACGCGGTGACGGAGAACTATACTGTTAATCTTTATCAGCTTTAAGAGATTTCATTACCAGAGGAAGTTTTGAATTTCTGTACTCTGCTGAATACTTTCTCTGCTTAAAGGAGAAAACTCTCTTTCTGGCCACGTTAAATAGCTATATATATTTCTCTATCATTTGGCTCTCAGCCCATATGAAAGAATGAAAGGAAGGTCCTAAATAAGCCTTTTTTTCTCCTCTAAACTGAGCATGTTGGACTCAGATCTTTCTTGAGGGAACACCATGTGAAACATTCATTGCAGTTCACTACCAAAAACAAAAGTCCTCCACTCTCTCTGATGAACTAATAAACATCTTGATTAAATCTAAGATCAGAGAAGCACCCAAAAGAAATCAAATTCTCTAGCAAGCAGCTTAAATTCTCATAAATCTCTTCCATACCACTCAAAGTTAACCATTTTAATTCTGATCTACCTGTGAAAGGGAAGTGTCAACACAAGGAAGCATTTTCTTTCCTAAGATTTCAGGACATGTATTTTTCTTCTGCTTTTCACAGTCCATATTCCTTAGGTTGTTCCACATGGCAAGAAGCAGAGAGCAGCTCAGGTCATCTTGGTTAATGGGGATGTATTTTAAAGCTACATGGGAAGTAATGAGGATGGGAAAAAGTCTCAGTAACCAAGCAGACAGGGCAAAAGAAGAACCGGAACATCATTCATCACTGTTCTGAGAACCGTAGCCCTACCCTGCTGTCATGTGTTCTGGTAACCCAGCCTCAGTTCTAATAGTCCCCCCTGCTCCTCCTTCAGTTCTTCCTATTTACTTTACTTAGAGTTTACTTATAGTTTATAGTTTTCTACTTGACTAATGGCTAAATTCTATCCCTTCTCTGTATAATTTACAGCTTAGATTTTCTCCTAGCTTCCACTGCCTCAGTGTCCCTGCTACTGTATGTTTTCTACTTATTGCTTGCTCTAAGTTTATCTATTATTACCCCAACACACCTATGTTTCATATTCAAATTCCATAAGGGAGAGGAATTAATTGGGTTTGCTAGTCACTATAGAATTCAGAGATTCTGATGGATAAAGAAGTTGTGATACAAATATACAACGGAATACTACCCAAACATAAAAAAGAATAAAATAATGCCATTTGCAGCAACATGGACGAGATTATCACACTAAGTGAAGTAAGTCAGAAAGAGAAAGACAAATACCACATGATATCACTTATATGTGGAATCTAAAATATGGCACAAATGAACCTATCTACAAAACAGAAACAGACACACAGAGATCAGGCTTGTGGTTGCCTGGAGGAAGAGGGTAGGGAGGAGGATGGATTGGGAATTTGGGGTTGGCAGATGCAAACTATTACATTTAAAATGGATAAACAACAAGGTCCTAGTGTATGGGGAACTGTATCCAATCTCCTGGCATAAACCACAATGGAAAAGATTATTTTAAAAATAATGAAATGTATATATGTGTAAAAAAAAAAAGAAGAATTCAGAGATTCTGTACCAGAACACCTCAAAGATTCTGACCAAGAGGGTGCCTTTTGTTCTGGTGCCCACTGCTGGATAACCAGATGTGTGGTCTAAGTCACAGGATAATGTGATACAATAAATGGATACCTTTGGTAAGGAAAACCTCAGGAATAAAGCTGTGTGCATGAGAGACTCAAGCATTATGCCCTATCAGGTATGCCTTTATTAGTCTACATGAAAATGTTCAGAAATAAAAAGTATCTTCCTTTACAAAAACTAAATAACTTCTATCATTTTTAAATATAACTTTCTTATAAACAGCTGGAATATTTGTCTAAATTCAAGGACTAATTCATTTTCACTTCTTTATGTGATTATTTATAATGGGGAACTTGTATCTATTTTTGTTTTGTAATTTTAATAAATTTAAGTTTTAAATGACTCAGAATTTTGTCTCTGGGACTTAGCAAACTTTCTGTTGTTTGTTTTTTAATATTAAGAAAAGTGCACACTGATACTACGACTAATGAAGATGTATGTTTCAAAAAAAATATATATATATTAGACGGTCCCTTATATGTTTGTGCTTGAGTAATAGTCTATATGTTTTAAAGCAAATATTATTACACATTGATTATATCACCTGTATTTACAAAAATTTGTTGAAAATGTGAAAGGAAAACATGGCTAGCCTTGAAATAGTTAACAAGTTAATTTTGTGCTGAGTTTAAAATTTTATATCAAAATTATGTTTTAGCTTATAAAATCTTACAATCTTATAAACCATTTTATTATTACAATTTAGGAATAATCAGGAAGGATATATAAACATGTAAAACCTGTTTTACATTTCCATTTACATTTTTCATTTATTTATCTGAGTATCTTAAGTTGGGATCATTTTTCTAATTGGCATTCCAAATAGAAGTTTTTTTTTTTTTTTTCAATACTTCATTAAACAGGGTAAATATCCATGCTATCTCTACAAAAGATATGCCAAACAATCAATAAACATAACAATAGCGGTACAATACATTTTTCTAAATACTCAGTGATTGATCACTTCTGCCCAAGTCAATTCCAGAAGAACTACAGAATGGAGAGGAATTTGGATACATCATCATGCTGCGGCCAGTTGGCTCAACAACATGGACCAAGGAAAGAGTACCATTTGTAGACTCGTCAAGGTTTGTTTACAGAAATGAAAGCATCACCCCCCTCTCTCCCTTTGAAGTCAAAGTGGGTGTATATAATAAGAAAGGAGAAGGAGCTCTGAGTACCACGTCCATTGTCTACTCTGGGGAAGATGGTAAGTTGTGGTCAGCAGTGGAATGCTCCTCCTTGAGACTGTATGTATATTTGTTTTCATGAACAACTCTGCTGAAGATGGTTGTGTCTTTCTCTGGATGGTAGAACCTCAAGTGGCCCCAAGGGGAACTTCTGTTCAAAGTTTTTCTGCTTCGGAAATGGAGGTTTCATGGAATGCTATTGCCTGGAATAGAAACACTGGAAGAGTTCTGGGCTATGAGGTAATCCACATTAATTTCACTTTCTACTATGAATATGCCAGCTAGCAATAGCTCTGTTCAACAGTCCTGTACTACTAACCTAGTTCTTAGTATATGATAGTATATGTTTAAAGCTATAGAGAGGAATTAATGGAGGGGACCTTTCCGGGTGATCTTAAGCAAGCAAAGTAACAAACGGTACCATTTAAAGAGTAATCAGGTGATTAACTTATTTAATTATCCAAACTGCAGTCATGTTTTTTTGTTTTTTGTGATACGCGGGCCTCTCACTGTTGTGGCCTCTCCCTTTGCGGAGCACAGGCTCCGGACGCGCAGGCTCAGCGGCCATGGCTCATGGGCCCAGCCGCTCCGCGGCATGTGGGATCCTCCCGGACCGGGGCACAAACCCCTGTCCCCTGCATCGGAAGGCGGACTCTCAACCACTGCACCACCAGGGAAGCCCAGTCATGTTTGTTTTTTGGGGAGAAGTAAACATTTAATCTTCAGTGATCTTAAACCATAGAAGAGTCTCACTGGGAAACCTGCTCTAAGGACTGAAGCATAACTTGCAAAAAGTTAGTCATCTCGGAAAGGCAGTTAAGCGATAAGAAAAAGCCTAAATTCTCCTAATCTGTCATTTATAGTCTATCTAGAATGAGGCCAATCACTTTGAATTTATGGGCCTTCATTCTCACAAAGTTAAGGGATAAGACTTATTAATCACTTATTGTTCCTTTGACTTGTAAATCTAATGATTCACAAAATGAGTTACAAGGTTTATTTTGGAGTTAGAATAAAATTATGATTTTGCCTTGTACTGTTCTTTTTATTTTTTTCTTTTTATCTGAACCCTCTTGTCCAAACAGAAAGTTCTACTCATATGGTAACAGACAGATGCCTCTGCCACTCCAATCCTAGAATGCCTTACCTCTTATCTGAACTCTATTTATTTCTCAAAGTTCATCTCTAGTCTCCCCTGCTCTTTGAACCCTTCTCTGATCACTCCCTGATACTACGTTTCTTTAAATTCTTTTAGCATTTATTTCCATATCACTCTTTTGGGATGCATTCTCTGCTTTCTTTTTACATATGTACTCTAATATCTTAACTAGATTATAAGAGGTTCAAAGGCAGGCACTATGCTTTAATCTCTCTTGTCTTTTCCAATATGCCTAAAACAGTGCTAATACACAGGAAGGCCTCAGGATAAGTTGAATTATTAATTCATCTATGATTTTAAAAAACTCTCCAGGAAATGTCAATAGTAAAACATAATGTAAGTCTTTGATTGATAGTATGAATCTTGTTTTTTTCTGACTTATTGTATACCCTTTGTTAAAGCTGTCAACCTTTAGATATTTCATGAAATATTTTATTGTGGTAATCTAAAAAAACCTAGGTTCTCTAATTTCCATTGTGAATTTGTATTCTTTTTTTTATTTTTCCCTATAAATTTTGGACTTTGACTATTTTGTTATTATTGTATAACCATTTTAATTGGAAAATATTCTCTCATTTATGCACCTGACTTCTTCCCATATGCCACTGTGGTTCACAGTTGTTAGGGAACAATAACATTTTTTGTTCTTTGTTTTTAATGATCAGGTCTTATACTGGACAGATGACTCCAAAAAATCCGTGATTGGTAAAATTAGGGTCAGTGGAAATGTCACAACCAAAAACATCACAGGGCTGAAAGCTAACACCGTCTACTTTGCTTCCGTGAGAGCTTACAACACTGCTGGGACAGGGCCCTCAAGCCCCCCAGCCAATGGGACCACCAAGAAGTCTCGTAAGTATATATCACATTGCAGGGACCAAGATTCACCTACAGTTAGAAACATTCCTTTGCTCAATTTCCATTTCATTCTTACCACCTCATCATTTTACTGATCACTTTATTTAGTCAAGTGGGTTTGTCCCTTAAATCTGGATAACTGTTGAAACTTTCTGGTAACAAAATCAAAATGAACTGTTCTGATCTTCTTGGAATTGCAAAAGAGAAAATATTTTCAGTATAAATGAAAGACAGAATATAATGGCTCCAATGCCCTCTTCCAACTTGAGTTCATAACCTGACCTCCCATCCTTGGACTGTTAAGTGGGTTACTTAATCTTTCAGTCTCAAGATCCTCATCTGTAAAATGAAGGAAAAATAGTACCTATTTTCTCACTGGGTTTTGTTCAAGATTAAAACAGATAATTAATAGAAAGTGTCCAGTACATACTTTAGTAAATGCTTAGTCAATGATTTTTTTGCTTGTTTTTGTTGGTTTGGTTTACCATTTGAGTCTTGATGTGATCCTTGCACTGTCAGATACCTAGATCTTTCCTTCTATGATATTTTATCACTGCAAATTACTTGGTAGCTCCTGAAATCCAAGAATTAACTCTTGTGCTTCTTTTTATCTCCCTTAACAATAAGCTAAATATCTTTCACACAGATAGGACCTACTAAATAAAGGATGAAGAGTTGATTGTTGCTGCATTTGTCCTGTGAGTGAGTCTGGTATTGCATAAATATTCCATAATATGAAGCAAAGTAGTAAAGAGCAAACTGATCAGATGTGACTTAGTAAGAGCTGCAATTTGTATAATTGCATAATATTTACATATTTCTTGTATATTGTAGATGAACATAAATTGTGTTAACAGGCTTTTTAAAGCACATTCTTTGGTCTCTAAATCCCAATGAAAAAGAGTAACAAATATAGTTGCTGAATTCTGAGAATGACTAAGACATGAATTCACTGCTACTAACCGACAGGAAAAAATAGAGCTTGCCTTTAAATACTGCATTCGTTTTTCCCTGTGTATTGGGAAAGAATAGGTGGTTTTAAAAAGTTTGAAAATCAAGTGATACAAAGTTTTTTTTTCCATATACATATTTTTCATGTCCAAAAAGAACTTGGGAATCATCTCAGTTAATAGGTCTTTGATTACAGACCGCATTATCCACTTGTGTTCATATCACCAGCCAGTAGCCAGAGATTTGTGTTCTAATTCTGGGTACGTCAGTGACTCATGACCTTATACAGGACAAGACATTCCATTTTTCTGCTTTAATTTTCTTAACTGTCAAATGGAAATTTTCTCTGCCCTCACTATTTTCTCAAATTATCAATGAGGCACAAACGAGGTTCTGATTATAGGAGCACATTGGAAAATACAAAGTACTGTGGAACTGCTAAGCAGGAAACAAACAGATGAACAAAAACTCTCTAGTACCAGTCCATTTTAAGGAAAGAGTACGTGTGGATCAACAACTCTTAAACCAGCTCTCCTTCAATCCCCTAGTTTGATAAAGACGTTATGAGTGATCTTCTAGAACTGACTAGCTAGAGATGTGGTTCTATTCCTCTTCCTGTTTTACTCCATCTTGACCAAGTTGATGACGTCATTGCCATATACCTGTATGAACGATTTGCTTCCATGGTCCTTCTGGAGTCTAGCCTCTTTCAGTTAATCTGAAAATCTGATTGAAATCTCCAATCAATCAGTGGTTTTTTTTTTGTTTGTTTTGTTTTTTTTGTTTTGTTTTTTTTGCAGTACGCGGGCCTCTCACTGTTGTGGCCTCTCCCACTGCGGAGTGCAGGCTCCAGACGTGCAGGCTCAGTGGCCATGGCTCACGGGCCTAGCCGCTCACACGGCATGTGGGATCTTCCTGGGCCGGGGCACGAACCCGTGTCCCCTGCATTGGCAGGCGGACTCTCAACCACTGCGCCACCAGGGAAGCCCCAATCAGTGGTTTTAAATTTGCCCAGACATTTCCTTCTAGCTGATTGAGAGATGCCAAACTCACAGAAACTCTTGTGTGTAATTTAGTTTCTATCTCAGGCAAAATCAATGGTGATTAGAAATGCGTAAAGATAGTATCAAAAAAAAACCTCACAGATCTGACAGATCTGTGACAAACTGACAGACATTTTAGTGTAGTTGTTGATGTAACACTCAAGCTGACTCATATTACATGCGATTCCATTAACCAGTTTAAGGTGGGCTGAGACCTGAACAATAAACTTAATTATCAAGAAGATATAGAGATATAGATATATACATGATATCCATAGGAGACCATGTATATACATCTATATATACACACACACATATACAATTGTCCTTCAGTAGCCTAGGGGGATTGGTTCCAGGAGCATCCACAGATGCCCAAGTCCCTTATGTAAAATGGCACAGGGTTTGCATATAATCTACATATATCCTCCGTATAATTTAAATCATCTCTAGATTACTTATTATACCTAAAACAATAAATGTTATGTAACTAGTTGCAAATACAATGTAAATGCTATGTAAATAGTTGTTAGCAAATTCAAGTTTTGCTTTTTGGAACTTTCTGGAATTTCTTTCAAATATTTTCAATCCTAACTTGGTTGAATCTGCCAATGTGGAACCCAGAGATACGCAGATACAGAGGGCCACCTGTAAAAACATACATACATACATATACACATATAACCTTAAAAATAATTTTTTTCCTTTAACTTGAATTTGTTTGATTGTCCATGCAACCTAAATTAACCATGTGATAGTTTGTGCTAACCAACTCTATGTGTTTAGGCAGAAAACTTGTTTTAGACACAGGTTTGCTCAGTTGACCCACTTGGTCCTACAAATGGGCTTGACTGAAATTTGGATTAAATGCCAAGAACACTGTTAGTGGTTTGCCTGAGTGTTCACATGAGATCAGCCTTATCAAAGAGTAGGAGACATATCCTTTGAAAACACTTTAATTAACAGGGAGTAATTTTATCAAGATACAGTGCTAGAATATATCTGCTGAGAGAAGAGTGAGATGACAGTCAAAGTATAAAGTGAAGTTTAGTGTTTCTTTAGCATCCGCCTTCTTTTTTGATTCAATCAAACACACAAAAACCCTTGTAATTCCTAATCTCTTTCATGAAAACCTTGTTTCAATATTTCTTAAATTTGGCTTTCACCAGCCTGTGCGCATCAGCATTTTTATAAAAATATCCAACAAGGACTTGAGAATAAGGTTCTACAAGACTCTATCTTGTATTTGGATACAAATAAAACCTCTAATTTTATTCTTTCAACATTTTTTATCACTAACATTATGAAAATAGAACAGAAACTACTTTAGTCTCCTATTGTTGCTATTCAAATTAGCACAACTTAGTGGTTGAAAACAATATAAATTTGTTTTCAAACACTTCTAGAGGTCAAAAGTCAGAAATGAGTTTCACTGGCTGGAAAACAAGATATGGGCAAGGGCTGTGTTCCTTTTGGAAACTCTAGAAGAGCATTTGTTTCCGTGCATTTTCTGTCCTTTAGAGAGCCTTCTCTCCTTGGCTTGTGGCCCCTGCCTCTATCTTCAATGCCAGCCTCATGGTATCCTCAAGTCTTCCTCTGACTCTGACTTCCTCTTCTATCTTCACATATCCTCTGACTCTGGCTCTCTTGCCTTTTTTCCTTCATCAGAATCCTTGTAATTACATTGAACCCACCCGGAGAATCCAGGATTATTTATCCATGTCAAGATCCTTAACATAATCACATGTGCAACAAGTAACATATCCACAGGTTTTGGGGATTAGAATCTGGACATGTTTGGGAGGCCCTTATTCTGCCTATGACAGTTACAAAATACTGAGCACTCATGTCCCAAGCCCAGCGTTAATATTCTACATACTTATCTCAATTATTACAACACAACAAGGAGTATGTTATTTTAATTCCTAGATACAAGAAAACAGATGCTTAAAAAGGTTCTGCTGTGGCATCTTTTGGACTGGCATACTATGAACATGGACTTTCTGAATCTCTGGATCCCATGGACATTGTACTAGTTTGCAATCTTCATCTCTAACCATCTAAATAGTCTCTCTCCCTCCAGACTCAAATCTTCAGTCCAGACCTCAAACTGGCTTGAGATTTTTATCCCTAAAATGGAATCATACTCTCTTCTAATTCCAAAATTTCACTGTCTCCTCTATTCCAGAGAACAAAGAGAAAGGTGTACAAGATCTTTCACAGTCTGTCCCCAAATTTCTTTTCATCCCATTCCTCATCTAGCCCTCGCAGCACCAGACTTACTGATCTTCTAAAGTTTAACATTCACTTATCTAATTTCACGCATTCTCCCAGTTTGTAGTGGTCCCACCGTGCCTATAAACAGACAAATATCTTTGCTACTGATCTATAAATTTCCCCTTTAATATATTTGCATTTTACTGGGTGATTCTATAACTTTGGACCATTGTGAAATATTATTGGAAATAGCTAGAAAAGAATTTCAGAGTGAAATAAAGTTGGGTATGAATCCCAGCCCAGCCATGAACTGTGTGGTAAGTCTAATTACTTAATAACTCAGAGCCCATTTTCTCAACTGAAAAACAGAGATGACTGTACTTTCCTCCAGAGTTTGCTCTGAGAACTAAAAGATATAATATATACCAAGGTGACCCAGAGGCAGCCATATACTGAGAGCTCAATGTGTAGTAGCATATATTATTATATTTCTTCTTTAGAGGTGATTTCACTTTCTTTGCATTTCTTAAAGTAGGAAAGCCCATCTACTTTCTACTTTCTTTCTTTTCATAAATTTGTTGCAGAAATTTTCTTCAAGGGTGATGGAAGGACAGGCAAAGCAAAGATGAGAAATGGCTTTAATGAAACATTGAAGATAGCTCTGATTCTAAGTGCTATCCCTGGATCTAACTTTGATTTTCCATGTCCTTGAGATGACACCAACATTACCTCTGAATAGTGCTGACAGCAAAAAATTCTGCATCCATCACACATTCATACTGTCACGGTCTAGATTTTCCATTTGATATTTGATCATCCATTGTAAATTCTGAGAAAGCAGAGCTCACATTTACCAAAATCTCTGCCTATTCTGATTGGGTATGCTAAACAGAAGACAGAGCCTTTTTTTTGGAAACATGATGAATTAGATAATCACTCAAGAAAACAGTGCCTGCCATGAGCCATGCACAGGGTTAGGTGCCTAATGGAGATTAAAACAGGAACAATACCTGCCTTTGGGCTATTGCTATTTTAGTGGGGAGGCAACTTAAAACAAGAAAAAAAATGAAATGAAATAATCAAAAATTATGAAAAGTAATATGAAGAAAATAAGAGGCTGAGATATACATAGGAGCACCTATATGGGGAAGGCTATATATTTTGATATGACATAAAAGATAAAAAGGTGCTAGTGGACAAAGAGACCTCCAAACAGAAGGAACAGCATATGCAAAGCTTCTGAAGTCTTTGTTATTATTGTTGCTGGTGATGTTGATAGCCTTACAGGTTTTTTTAAAGTAAATATCAGTGGTTTAACATTAAGTATTGTAGCTTACTAAAAATTATATCTTTCCAAAAGAAAACTGAGGAGCACTGCAAGTACAAATATATTGTGATCCACACAGACTTCGCTTAAATGGAATTTAGATTTACAACCAAAGGGAGAAAAATATTTACATCAACTACAAGAGGAAAAAGCACTGCTTATGTAGACAGAAGTATTCAGAGCCAGTAACAGAAAGTGTTTGCAAATTTTGGTTCAATTTGGCCCCTGACGTCGACTGACTAGCACTCTGTACTGGATTTTTCTTGCTGTAAATAATGCAATCAATCCATATTTAGACATAAAGGAAGCATTAAGCTTTTATTTCATCTTGCACTTATGTTCCTTCTCTCTTTCCCAAATGTCAACCCCATGCTGTTACTTAGAAGTGTAACATAAGAAGTTGTTTTTGAATTGAATTCACAGTGTGAACTACAGTGGAATATAAATGCCATCTACAGAAAAATTGATCACAGGGAAGCCATTAGAGCTGCAGAGGGCTAGTTTAATGTTGCTCTGTTATTTGATTAATAGAAAATTATTTAGTCTTTGGAAATTGCCTGCAAAATTCTTTCAGTAAACTAGAAAAGTGCTTGTTTGTTGAGTAGGTACTTGGTACTTGTACCAAGTAGGTACAAACATCCATGGCATGTTGTTTTACATTATCCACATGACAGTGTTTTGTTTTTCCTAGGTAATACAAATTTCAATTTCAACATAGATATTTGCAATCCAGTTTAAGCAAATACATCAAATTCATGAAACCAGGGCTGTTAAAGGTGTTCATAATAAGATGATGGCCTTTTGAAGCACATTTTAGAAACTTAAAAAAAAAAATACTGGACACAAGGCATTGGCATTGGAGTCACACTCATGGACAAAAATAAGAAAAGCTATAGACTATGAGAACTTCCCAGATAATTAGCTGAGACTTCACCACTTTATCTGCCTTTCGAAAAGCACATAAAGAACCCAAGTAAGAGCAAAATTATTAAGGGAAAATCTTGAGTATACCCTAATTATATTTAAGAAGTGAATCTTTTGCAAACTTCGGAATTCTGTTATTAGTAGAAAACTGCATTGAACACAACGGAAAAACTGATTATGTCATAATGCCACAGTGAAGAACTGCTACTCCCACGAAGAGAATTAACAGTTACTGAGCTATTTAGTTTGCACCACTAACCAAGATAGGAATATTTCCTATTTTATTTCATGGAAGCTAAAACTCTTATAACTAAAATATTTTAGTCTCATTCCAAAGATTGGAAAACCAGGCCTCTTGGAAGAGACTGGATACAGATTCAGGTCTTTCTGACTTCAAAGCCCAACACCTCCCGGATAGCAAGAGAGGTAAAGCATTCCAAATAATCCACACAATTGGCCATTCATACCGTGAGTTCATTCTTGACAGAATGTTTCTCATTTTATGTTCATGGAAAGCCTTATTTCTGTTTTGGCAGATGCGGAAATAAATGCAAATGTTCCAGTATCAAAGACACAATCACTACCATATAGTTAGTAGAAGTCAGTTCTTCTCTCTCTCAGTCTGGCGCTTCATCAATGGATTCATAGTGTTAAAAGTAGTACTTTTTATCTAAACATGCAAACAAACAGAAAGGGCACAGCAATAGATGAAACCTTCAGAATTCATCACTGCCAGTGACATCAAAGGACTGAATTTATATTTTTGCTGTATTGATTGTATGATGTTGTTAATGTTAGCACTTTGTTTTAAAGAACAAAGTAAAAGAAATGAGTCACAGGAGTATATTAGATATTAAAACTGGTATCTTGTGAGAATTTTTATATTATCTCTTTTATAGCTGAGAAAAAGATTAGAAAAGGCACTTTGGGATAAGTTGAGGGAAAACAGTTACAAAACTATAATCATTGCCATCAGTCCTTCAGAAATAAACATACTGACAATCATTCACTGAGTTCTTACCAAGCGCAAAACTCTCAGTCTTTTATTATGATTGGGTTTATATTGCCAAGAAATGTACTAGGACATGGTTGATCCAACTGGCATGCTCGTCTTATAAATTCACGTGGATTGTTATAGGTTTGGCCATGTCAATTGGCCTTGATTATAGGACAGCATAATGAATGGACTGGCCACACTGTGTCACCTATGGATCTTCCCACAGCCCAGTACATAATTAATATGACCCAAGAAAATCACACAGGACCCCAAGTAGTTTTTCTTTAGCCATCTATTACACAGTCATTTATTCAACATATATGAAATATATGCCTCCTCCTACATGCCAAGCACCATGCTGGATGATGGAATACAGAGTTGAACAAGTCATATGTCCTCAGTAAATTTAAATAAACACAGAGCATGAATAGCTATAATTCAATGTGATAAGTTCATAATAAAATATGAACTGAGTCCCATGAGAGCATAGGGGAAACATTTATCTCTCCACTACATCCCAAATGAGGTGTAAGTGGCTGGGTGAATGATAACCCAGGGGATTGGCGAAGGCAAGTAGATGTATCATAATGCAATGTTGGACACTCTGTGATTCTTCCAGTAGCACATAAGACATTAAATAGCAGTTGAGTCAAAACTCCAAAAGAAATTATTTCTATTCCCATCAGTGTTATAATGAGTTAAATACTATGCTCATTCAACCTCACAAATTCAAATAAGATGCCAAAAACATCTTGCTGGGTAGTTTTATCTTTGCCTCTGCTATCCAGCTGAATTATTTTTAATGTCTCCAGTTTCTTAAATCTCAAAAATAATCATGTGGACTCAAATCTTTGAGAAACAGTATGCTGTCATGGAGAAAAACTAGATTAAAAATCAAGAGACCAGGATTCTGACTGGGATCAGCCACTCATTAGCTGCATGCTTTTAAAGATGTAGATTTCCAACCTGGACTCTAGTTTGCTCGCATGTAAAATTTCTCAGTTGGACAAGATCCATTCATTTAGAAGGCTGATTCTAAATACGTCTTCCCTTACTTCCCACTACGTTTCTCCCAGAAAACATTAATTTCAGGGAACTAAAAGCACAGTTTGGATTTAGAGTAGACACCTTTTGGGATGATCATCCAGTTTGTAATTTTTCCTCTTCAGGGTTCCTACCAGCTCTATCTATATTAAGTGACATGTATCTTTCTCACTGTCTAGCCACAATTGATTGGGCTAAGATAGAATATGGCCAAATTAAGCCAATCATCAGCTTTTACTTGGAAATTCTAGCTTGGACTATCTCTGAACAGAGGAAATTTCAAACCTCAGGTGTAGGTGAGCAGTCATGATTTCTGCCACACTCACTGAGAACAAAGAGATGGTCTATGGCAAGATGAGCATGCAGCAAAAACTACTGTGAGAGGTAGAGAGAGGAACTTCTTGGCTTTTGGACATTTTTTGTTCCTTCTGAGGCTCTGCTGCATTCTGCCAGGAATTCTAAGAGAGTCCCCTATATCCTTTACAGTATATTCCTAATATTTTGTTTTAAAACACCTTGAGTTGGTTGTATTACTTACAGTGAAAGTCCTAACTAGTACATGATTATTAAGTAAAGGACTACTAGGAATTAATACCTTTGTGTTGATATATGTAAAAAGTTTGCCGCCTGAGTTTGTCTGAGATGCTTATTGATTGATGGACAAATTAAACACTAGATAAAGAAGCCCTCCCTGTATTCATATATAGTAAAGTAAACAAATTCAACAGCAGTGATTAATAAATTAATACTGGACATCCAGCATGCCATTATTAATTCATAAGTTTGTCACAGAGATATTTCCAAATGACCGGAATTTGAATGAATTTGCTTACTCTGATTAGAATTAATATGATATTTCAAAAGACACTGAAAACATTTTAGCTCCTTCTATGCTAATTATACACGATTTATTTTCCCTTTTCATGTCAATGGGTCATATAGTAACCATGAGCTAGTTTAAATTCATTTGGATCTTTGATCATCTTTTTAAAGCTCCAAGCCAACCACCAGCTAACATCGCCTGGAAGCTGACAAACTCTAAATTATGCCTAAACTGGGAGCATGTAAAAACCATGGAAAATGAGTCTGAAGTATTGGGCTACAAGGTGAGTATTCTGTTTTTCTTTTAACCATATCAATTAACTTACTAAGGAACCAGAAATGTCAGAACCAAATAAGAAACAAATTTTATGCCCATGGAAATATAGGAATCTTTTTTTCCCAATGTTCTGAAAATACTTGGCATTGCTGCTTTTAAATTCTTCATGGAAAATTTTATATTGTGAGGTCAGAATGTGTCATGGAGCATTAAGAAATAAAACTTTATAGTATGCAACAGTCTTTTTTCAAGTGACTCCCCTTGCCATCAAAAAATGATGGTGTATGTAGATAGTAACTGTGAGATGAGTATGAGGTCAAAAAGTATATTCAAATAGAATTTCTAGAACTTAGGCTACAGTAGGATATCATCTTTTAACAACATAAAAGGACTCCAACAAGAGTACAGTCAAAAACCCAGAGCAAACCATTTCCATCAGTGGTAATGAACATCCTCTCCTGGCAAATGCATATAGTATGCAGACAACTGAAATGGGTCCAAACTAACCAGTAACTTTTCACGGCAAGCTCCAAAGATAATGGCCTGAAGCTATTTAATTAATAGAGAAAAATCTATTCTCATTTCAGAAGCACTGGCCAAAAAGGAAATCTTTCTCTAACAACTAAATTTAAAGAAAAGGCACAGACCAGATATTTCCATCCAAGGATTACAGCATGTATAATGCTCGTAGTGTTATAGTGTTCCATAAGAGTTTCTGAACCTTAGATAAGCAACATGTCCATTTAACTTGATTCACCATTTTATTCAGATTCTGTACCGGCAAAACAGACAGAGTAAAACTCATATTTTGGAAACAAACAACACATCTGCTGAGCTTCTGGTTCCATTTGAAGAGGACTACTTGATTGAAATAAGAACAGTTAGTGATGGTGGGGATGGAAGCAGCAGTGAGGAAATTAGGATTCCAAAAATGTCAAGTAAGTTGAATCACCATTCCTGTTGTAGATTTTGAATCCAGACAGATGCCAGCATGAAATCTGGGCTCTGTGAATCTTTCCAATTCTTGTTTAAATGTTGGGTGAAAAAATAAAAGGTCTATGGTTTCACTTTTCAATTGTGAGCAAGAGGTGATGAGTCAACTTTCTTTAATCCCTCAGATTTACAACATGCTTATAAATCACAAAGTTTTATATTTCCTCATTTTGAATCTAAAAAAAAACAAACCCTCACAACTGTGTGTCATTGGTATATGCTTCATTCTATTGGCACAAAAACGAGAACGTTTCTCTATGGCTACTTACTTGGAGGCTTCTGAGAGCAAGGACAGCAAATATGAAGCACATGTACATAACACCTCTCTTCCCATTTTCATGGCGGACATCACTAATCGATTACGACATTCATACTGAGCTGAGTCAGCGCTTTCAAATCCTCTCAATATGATGTCCTAAGCAGGTATCACCAATCGGTCATATTTAGCATGTAATAATAATTTATTATTTCTTCTTTAGAAGAATCACTCACGCATCTACCTGAAGCTGTGACTGAGTATAAGTCACCAGCTGCCACGTTAGCCAATACTACTCTGCCCTGTAGTCAGACTTGGCCAATTTTAGGCATTTTTCTTTTTTATTTTTATATTTAAAACAGATATCCTAGGACAGAGGGTTAAATACACTTCCTAAAATTAAATCCAATATAAGTGAAACAAGTGTACTAAAATGTGTTATTAAAAGAGAAATAACAGTATGCATTTTAGTTCATGAAGAATTAATCTAACAAGTAATTTTACTTTTTCTCAAGACATTTTGTTTCACTTTTATATTTTGCAGGTCTGAGTTCCAGAGGAGTTTCAGTCATAGAACTTAGCATCCATTTCCTGTCAATTGTCATCACGATTTTTTACTGTTTTGCTATTCAGCCTCTTATATGATGAAGAAAACAATAAATCTTTGCGTTTTTTTGAAAGCAAATCATTCTGTAAATAAGCTCTCCAGCCCCTGTTACAAGATACATTCTTAAAACTGACTTGTTTGGAAAGAAAAAATGTATATTATGAAAATCTTGTAAATACCTATGGTACATTAATAAAACAATTTTAAACACTTTGGAATTTTAAAGTCCACACATGATTACACACATTCAGAAGGCACCAAATTAATGCATGGAGTTGTCACTACTGTGGCTTTTAAGTAACTTAAACGGAGAGTATAAATAACTCTCTTGATGACGATGGTCAATATGAAAGAAACTGTAGTTTCCATAGCTAAGATGTCCATTTATTATATGCTCCAGGCAATTTAATTCAGTAAATTAAAATTTCACCCTAGTTAGAAATAAAGTAAAAACATTTGTTTATCCTTGGGGTTCTTTAAAAATGTAAGCTATTGTAAAGCATGCTGTGTTTTATCTCTGAATCAAATTGGGACAAGAAATATTTGTACCCCGTAATATATTCATGTACTTGATGTTCTTCTCAGCTCACTTTTCTATCAGTTCGGTAATAAAAATGGCAAAAAAAAGCACTTTCTGGCAAAGAAAAAGAAAAGAAGGGAAAAAGGAACCAGCAAAAACATCTAATGAATCTTGTATACAGTAAGCAATTTCTTACAGCAAAGTTTAATTTTAAAATCAATTCTGAATTCTCCCAAGGAAGAGGTTGCATGAACAATTCTCAGGTAATTATTACAAAGTGTTAGCAATGTGTGTGGTGTTTATTTTTGTATTATAAATAAATCTGGGAATGGAATTACTTTACAAAGTTTTTTTGACATTTTGGTCAAAAAATATATATATATTTTTGCCAATCTTCTCTGCAACTATTAAAAATAATTCTATACCATCCAAGGCTTAGAAAGATTTTTGTGGGTTGACTCTTCTCTATGATGTACCTGATAAGGTCAGCAGTCTCACTTCTTGGGATTGCACAGTCTGGACAAAGCAGCCTGGGAAGAGGAAAGGTTAATGAGGGAGCCCATGCCCTTCTAAGTAATCATCTATCCTTCACAAACAGCCTTGAGGGATTTGATCTGCTGTCAGCCTGCTCTACCTCCCAGCCAATCAGATTTGATGTCCTGCGAAGCTGGGAGTGAGGAATGGTCACACTAGTATTGCCTTCTTCACATGGCACAACTTCTTAATTAAATTATGCTGAAAATATCTGAACTCTCCTCCCAACTCTCAAATCACACAATCCTCAAAACTGGATTCTGTCATTTTCACTTCTAAAATATTTTAGAGCTGTTTAAAATACTCGATGTAGTCAACAGCAGATGGACAATGACTTTCCATAGTTCAGAACTTGCTCCTTGCTGAAGAGTGTGTCAAGCATGCAGTACAAATCAATGACCCTTATTATCCCTGCACATTAAGATCTGACTGTGCTTTGATGGAGCAAAATAAACAACAGAAAATACTGTTTGGCACACTCACATTAACAGCTGCCTGAACAACACATATTTGTATTGATCAGATATACCAGTGTTGGCACATGGTCTTAATGGTTTCCTCAAATTATAAGAGACAAGATTTGTGTCCTGGTTCCCAAAGTAGAGATTGAGCATGAAATACACTATGAGATTTTTGTTTTTGCGATTAAGAGAATTAGATACATAGTCATTTGAGTAAGAATCCAAAAGCTAAGTCAGTTCTTTTCAACAACACATTTATTTGCAGGTGTGTTTTAATTCATAATTACTGGAGTATTAAATGTCTGTATTATTCAATATCTAATATATTATTTATATTTTCACCCATCCATGCTAAATTTTTCAGAATATAATTTGGCATTAATATTAAAAAGTGTGAGATTTGACTCTCAATTGATTTGAATCTCTACTCTTAGTGAGGACTTGGGCACATCTTTTAACGTCCTCATGTCACTTTTATGAGGATTAAAGGACATAATGTACACAAGTATTGAGCACGTTGCAAGCAACACTGTAAGCTGTCAACAGAGCAGCTGTCATCTACTGCTACGAACTAAACACCTAATGAAATAAGTTACTTAACTGTTCAATAGACTATGAAAACATATTCAACCTGTATTTATATCAAATTCCAAAACAGCTTCAAGAAAAATGAGTAGTCCACCTACTCAACACTAAATGGCACTAAAGAATGGAACCAATCGTGGTTCCACCAATGTGTTTCAGGAAAATATTCTTTGTGATGTATACACTCCTTTGACATTTAGGAAGGATTGCCAGTGAATCCCTTAATTGATTGAGTATACTGCTGTTATACACTGTTATGAACATGATAACTCATTTCCATACTTCTTACAGGAAAAGGAAAAAAAAAGTGATTGTACCTGGAAATTGCCAGAAAACGAAAGTGAATAAGAGTTAGGACACTTGACACAGGGGAAATATAACACTATAGAGCTATGGGCTGCACAGATAATGTTAACTTCAAATTCAACTCCATTTTCTCTCTTCTCTTACTATTCACATTATAATCCTTCCAGGTCAGTGTCCCTTTTCTGACTATACACCAGAAGATGGCTTATAGAAGGGCACACCTGCTCTCTATAACAGCAAATGCAAGCAGTGAGAGATGACCTGGAATCAATTTAGATTCCAAATGCAATAACATAATCATGACCTCCCTTAAGTAAATCTACTATTTTTAAGCCTCTATATGTTATCAGTTTGTACTCCATCTCCGGATGTCACGTTTTATACACCCACTGTATGCCATAATTATTAACTTATTGTCTACAGAACTACATATTTAATTCAACAACATATTTAATTTGTTTCTGTTCCAGAATTCAAGAATTTATTTCAACATCTCTATTGAACACAGTACTTGAATTAGTCAAGTTCTCCTGGGAAATAGAACCAATGGAGTGTGTGTGTGTGTGTGTGTGTGTGTGTGTGTGTGTGTATGCATGTATGTGTATATAGAGAGATAAAGACAGAGACAGAGAGAAAGACAGAGACAGAGACCCAGAGAGAAACAGAGAGAGAGAGACAGAGAGTGATATATTATAAGGAATTAGCATGTAATTTTGAAAGCTAAGAATTCCACACCCAAGAGAGCCAATGGTATAGTTCCAGTTTGAGTCTGGAAACCAGGAGATCCAATGGTGTAATTTTCATTCTGAGTCTGAATGCAAAGGCAGGAGAAAACCAATATCGCAGTTGGAAGATTTTCAGGCAAAGAGAAAGAAGTCTTTCCTACTGAGCCTTTTATTTATTCAGGCTTTTAATGAATTGAATGAGACTCATCCAAATTGAAAAGGATAACCTGCTTCACTCAGTCTACTGATTCAAATGCAGAAACACCCTCACAGACACACCCAGAACATTTGGGCACCTTCTGGCCCAGTCAAGTTGACTCATAAAATTAACCATCACAGCACTCTTTTTAATTATTTTAAATAATTCAGTTCTAATCCCAAAAACTTTTGAAATGAAGTTATGGAGACACTCTCCTCAGTTTATTAATCTGTAAAATTAGATGTTGGGATTACATGATCTCCAAGTTCCTTTAAAATCCTGTAATTCTATATCAAGCTGCACAGTGGCATTTATTTTTAGTGCAAAACAGGTTTTAACAACCTTTCACAACCCACACAACACTCTGAAAGGCTTTTCCAGCTTTTTTTCTATATTTTCATTAGCCTAATTGTGTTGAGCTTTCTTAATTGGACTTTACTAAAACAATAGATAAAACTGAGTATGTTTTCCAAACGGCAAAGAACCCTTAGAAGTTCTGGCCCATCTTGACCTAATCAAACTCACAAGCTTTTGCACAGCAAAGGACACCATAAACAAAATGAAAAGACAACCTAGAGGATGGGAAAAAAATATTTGCAAACTATGTGACTGACAAGGGCTTAATTTCCAAAATATACAAACAGCTCATACAACTCAACAACAAAAAAACAAACAACCCAATCGAAAAATGGGCAGAAGACCTCAAAAGATATTTCTCCAAAGAAGAAATACAGATGGCCAAGAGGCACATGAAAAGATCCTCAACACTGCTAATTATCAGAGAAATGCAAATCAAAACTACAATGAGGTACCACCTCACACTGGTCAGAATGGCCATCATTAAAAAGTCTACAGAAACAAATGCTGGAGAGGGTGTGAAGAAAAGGGAACCCTCCTACACTGTTGGTGGGAATGTTAGTTGGTACACCCACTGTGAAAAACAGTATGAAGGTTCCTCAGAAAACTAAAAATAGAATTACCATATGATCCAGCAATCCTACTCCTGGGCATATATCCGACAAAACTATAATTCAAAATGATACATGCACCCCTATGCTCATAGCAGCACTATTCACAATGCCAAGACATGGAAACAACCTAAATGTCCATCGACAGATGAATGGATAAAGAAGATGTCGTACATATATACAATGGAATATTACTCAGCCATAAAAAAGAATGAAATAATGCCATTTGAAGCAACATGGATACAACTAGAGATTACCACATTGACTGAAATAAGACAGAGAAAGACCATATGATATCACTTATATGTGAAATCTAAAACATGACACAAATGAACCATCTATGAAACAGAAACAGAATCACAGACATAGAGAACACGTGGTTGTCAAGGAGGTGGGGGGTGGGGGAGGGATGGAGTGGAAGATTCAGGTTAGCAGATGTAAATTTTTATATATAGAATGGATACACAAGGTCCTACAGTATAGCACAGAAAACTATATTCAATACCCTATGATAAACCATAATGGAAACGAATATTTTAAAACTGAATCACTTTGCTGTACAGCTGAAACTAACACAACATTGTAAGGCAACTATACATCAATAAAAAAAAAAAAGACAGGGCTTCCCTGGTGGCACAGTGGTTGAGAATCTGCCTGCCAATGCAGGGCACACTGGTTCAAGCCTTGGTCCAGAAAGATCCCACATGCTGCAGAGCAACTAAGCCCATGTGCCACAACTACTGAGCCTGCACTCTAGAGCCCACGAGCCACAACTACTGAAGCCCATGCGCCTAGAGACTGTGCTCCGCAACAAGAGAAACCACCGCAATGAGAAGTCCTCGCACCGTAACGAAGAGTAGCCCCAGAGTAGCCCCGCTTGATGCAACTAGATAAAAGGCCGCACACAACAACGAAGACCCAACGCAACCAAAAGTAAATAAATGTATTAAAAAAATAAACATAAAAAAAAAAAGTTCTGGCCCATCTTCATACTCCACTGAGAACTGCTGGAGTATTTCAGTGGTTCCCAAGGGCAAGGCTGTGATAAAGTTTCATTGTTCAGTGAAAAAATGAGAAAAACTCACACAGTGTAGTGAGATTTTAATAATGAATAATTTATGAAATAATTGGGAGATTATGACTTTTTTTGGCTTTTTGTGGTGAAATGTTCACTCTTTGATGAAATGCAGTTGTATATGAATACTAGCTTGCTTTATGTGTTCCGTTTTAAAATATCTTACTTGGTAAAAGAGTAGGTTACTTTCTATAAATTAAATCAATTATTATTATTATTTAAGACTTTTATCTTCTGAGAAAATCAAAAGTCTTAAAATCACTTGTGTTCATGATATCTTTTTAAAACACTTTTATTTCTTTTATCTCATTACCATCAAATTAGTAAGTTCGACTTGGTCCCTCCACTAAAGTTTGTGTGCCAAGATCTTTATCTGTATCCCTTGAACACCAATGTTCTGAGTTCTATGTAATTAATTATTGTTTACGTACAGAAACGCACTTACAGGTCTAGGAAATCTGGTCTAACTTTTAAAACAAGCTATTAAAATAATTAACAACAAAAAGAATATAAGAATCCTGTATTGTTTTATTATCTTAAAATGTGAAGACTATTTGCTTTCTACTTTTCCACACTAAAATTTCTTTTCTTTTATGAAATTACAAATAGTAGCTATTAGGCCTTCTTTCATGTCTTGACAAAGAAACATAATATTTACTAAAAGGCAAACTTGTCTCCCTCATTATTTTTAAAAGTTCTGTACTTCATAGTTCTTGGTACTGTCCTGGACAGAGAGAATGATGCTTGAAACACATATTTTGCTTTCTAGACTGATTTATACAGCCAACTGTTGGGGCAATTTGTTTTTCCTTAGTTTCATCAGGAAAATAAGTATTTTTCTTTTATAAGCCTGGCTAAAATAACAAGCTAAACTGAATTCCAGGTTTTGATGGGTAAATTATATATTCTTGAAAGGAATAAAATGAAGTAAAATTCTTGGAATACAGTTTTTGAGAACATATCAGAAATGCCAAATTATTTTCCTATTTTTGAAATTTCCTGTTTTTGAAAACATATACTTTATAGTCTGTTAAGGCATATGTGAGGAGATAACTTTTCTTGTCCAAGGTAAACTCAGGAGAGAAACAAACATGGCGACTCTTTAAATAAAGGTAGTAAGCTGCAGCTCAATGAGAGAGAAAATATAAATCCTGATGTAATAAAATGTTTTGCTCCCATCCCCATCAAAGACTAGGAAATATGCTAGGCTGAAATCTTTGCAGGTTTCTCATGTTACTCCTGGAACTGAACGCTGTATTGGGTAGGTATCTGTTCTTGGACAGTGATTAATTAATGTTCATATATCACTTTGAAGATGGAACAGCACTTCATAAGTTCTAATGATTTTTTTTAGGATTTTTTTTTCCCCAGAAGTATATTGACTTTTTGCAATGGCACTTTGAAAAAGCATGCATTAGTGATCGAGGTCAGGTCCATGCCTGGGGGAAAGCAGTAACTGGGAAGTATGAAAGGTAAACATTTTGAGACACCAACATTTTAGGTGAATTCATAATATCCTGCATCGACTAAATAATTTTAATTCAAACATGAGGTAATCTACATCTATTCATGACTGAGTCACCAGCTTGTGAAGTAAATGTCATAACATGAAAATTTGTTCCTGATATTTACGCGTAACAAACCTCAAGTTTTCTCAAGGGCTTCAGATAGTAACAATAATGGGATGCAGGCAACTTTTATTACCTTTAAGTGCAGTAGTTATTAAATCTCCCAAACCAACTTTGAGCAGATAAATTTCAGCCTATTTTTGTTGACAGCAAAAAGTAATTGAACATATTACTGTCTTTCTAAATCAGATTATTTTCCTTATCTATTTAAAAGTGAAAGTGTTGTCATCCTAAATTATTGTTATCTTTAGATTTGCAAACTCATACAGAGCTATTTTCATCCCTTTACATTCTTAGGGAGCAGAGCCTTTAGAAGTTTCTAAAAAAAGTCTCTTAAATAAAAGGACATGGCTCAAGTTATTTTCAGCAATATTTGGAATCATTTAATATTTCAAGCTAGACGTTTGCATAAATATGAGTTTTAACTGAAGACAATTTGAAGAAGCTACAAGCAGTTGTCAACGGACAGGAGAGAAATTAATATTCACTTCATAACAGTTGATAAGAATTAAGATACCGAATTTGTGTATCTGAAATTGATATTCTTCATCAGAAAACTTCTAATTCTTTATATCGCATTACCGTATGTTGGGTTACGTTATGTTTTATGTTACATTACAGTACAGTCATCTTTCAGTATTAACGGGGGATTGATCAGTTCTAGGATGCCCTTCAGATGCCAAAATCCACAAATACTCAAGTTCCTTACAATTGGCCCTCCATATCTGAGGATGCAGAACCTGGAGACAGGAAGGGCCGACTGTAACATCATAATTATATAATATCATAATTATATAATATAATTATATATTATATCACATCATATCATATTATATTATTTTTTGCCTCACTCCTCTAGAAAATGAGTCGTGGAAGAGCTGGATGTTATCTTGTTATTCCTCCTTGCATCCATCACACCAAGAGAAATGTCTAAAATCCAGTAGTTACTAAAAAAATATATTCTGAATGAATAAACAACCAAAAAGAAGGATACATTTCTGTGCATAAATTGTGCACATAACTTGTGCAATAGACTCTCATAACCACTTCTCCAAAGTAGCAAAGTTTACCTTAAGAGTGTTACCTTTCAGTAAGCCTTCTGTGTTAAAGTACTAGGATTTGGCAAGATGTATAACTAATGTAGCTCTGTCTGCATATAAAATATTTTAATTTTTTAACAAATATTCTAAAATAAAATTTTAAGGGCAAAACTTTTCATAGAAAATACCGTGGAATTGTACAAAAGCTTCTTCTTCCACTGTAAGATTTTTTTTTTTTTTTGCGATACGCGGGCCTCTCACTGTTGTGGCCTCTCCCGTCGCGGAGCACAGGCTCTGGACGCGCACGCTCAGTGGCCATGGCTCACGGGCCTAGCCGCTCCGCGGCATGTGGTATCTTCCCAGACCGGGGCACGAACCCGTGTCCCCTGCATCGGCAGGCAGACTCTCAACCACTGCGCCACCAGGGAAGCCCCACTGTAAGATTTTTAATAGACAAAAGAATCAAAAGTTTGATAAACACAACTCTCAGAATTGTAGAATCAAGCTCAGGAGTAACACTCATGTGTGAAAAAGCCTATGGACCATTCCAAGGTCTAAGTTGTAACATTTTCCCTGCAGTCAAATTAACTAAAGTCCATACACTTGATCAGACACTATAATGAAATGTAATCATCTTGTCATGCTGCAATTATTAAACCCATATATTCAGCCAGGAGAGTATTTTTAGTTGGCAGATAAAAACACAGTTATGACATCCTCTTCTAAGGTGCTACTTCCTTAGTCCACATTGTAAGATTCAGACAGTTTTGTTTCCAAAATCTCTGAATACCTGATGATTTACTGAAGTTTTCAGAAAAAAAAAATTCCCTTGACATTAAAGAGGTTGCAAACATTCAGCCCAAGGTCAAACCCAGCCATAAACAGTTTAGATGTCATGAGTGTCTGTTTGTTCAAAGACTGAAATAGTTATCAGTATTTAGAAGTCAGAAGATGTCATGTTAAATCAGCTTTCCATAGGTAATCCTGGACCTAACTTCCTGCATGATGCCAACTTAGTGAGCCAATGAATAGGGCCGTCCCTTTGAGAAACACTGCTCTTCCCTTCACCATACTCCCCTCCCAGCTTCCATAATCCATATACTCACTGCTCCATCTTTAAGCATTTGAGTTTGACTCCTGTTATATGTGACAAAATGTACTTAGAAAATAATATTTTTTGATGAAAGACCTTTGGACTAGCTATCCCTAGTTGGATACCCTTAAGCAAGATTCTTATTTGTTCTGAACTTCAGTTTCTACATCTGTTAAATGAAAATATCTTCTCCATATACATAATGGGGTTGTTCTAAGGAATACACAAAATAAAGGCTGGAAAGGGGTCTATACATTTTGAAGAGTTAAACAATTTTAAGGGGCACTGATTGGCTAAGACTCTTTGAACTTACTGTTTTAGATGAAGTACAGGTAGTACCAGAAAATGCCCATCATGGCTTTCAAATTAGGTTGTAAAAATAGTCTTTCTGTTTTATTTATGTTTATGTTATCTTAATTACATTAATTCCTAATTTTTACCCTATGTTTTTGAAAGCTTAGTAATAAATATCATTTTTATAGCATATTATCTTAATTACATGAACACTTCATTTTAGGTCTCATGTGAACTATGAGCATTTAATGTAAGAAAAATGAACATTTATATAAAATGAAAAGAAAAAGTTACAATTATGTCATCAAGTTTTTAAAAAATATATCTTCCTGTTCTCATTGATGTTAGAAACACTGCTGCTACTCATTGACTAGATCTACATTTATAATCCATCAAATCATTTGAAAAACATTCGTTGTTTATCATGTTCTATACATTGTGCTTGGCTCTGCAAAAAAAGAGTGAAGAGGAGAAATGTCGGGAGCAGGTATAAACCAACCAATTTCCCTGTACCCCACCCCACCCCAGCAAATAATAATAATAATGATAATAATAATAATTACAAGTTGAGGTGGATGCTAAGAGGAAATAAGGAAGGGGCTGTGATAGAGAATAAAACAAGGTCCAAAAATTTATAAAAAGTTCCATTTACACTGAAACCTGAAAAAGAAATTTGTAAATGCCTTAAGGAGGGAAAGAGCTCAGTGTGTTATAGTGGCTCAAGGAAGGCCACTGAGGATGGAGCCGGAAGGGTGCAGTGCATGAATGTGCAGAGGTAAGATGAAATGCCGTTATCCTGGACTTTTCAGGTCATGAGAAAGAATCTGGTTTTAATGTGACAAAGTGAGAGAGAGGCATGGACATATATACACTACCAAACGTGAGATAGATAGCTAGTGGGAAGCAGCCGCATAGCACAGGGAGATCAGCTCGGTGCTTTGTGACCACCTGGAGGGGTGGGATAGGGAGCGGGGAGGGGGGAGATGCAAGAGGGAAGAGATATGGGAACATATGTATATGTATAACTGATTCACTTTGTTACAAAGCAGAAACTAACACGCCATTGTAAAGCAATTATACTCCAATAAAGATGTAAAAAAAAAAGTTTTAAATAGTATGCATGTTTTAAGAAGATTACTCTGGCTACTGTGCGGTAAATGGATCGTCAGGAGTCAAGAGTAGAACCAGAGGTTCTAACAGTAGCCTCGGTGATGGATAACAGTGGTGCAGACTGAGCTGGTAGTTGGGGATGGACTTGCCAAGAACTATCAGTTGGCAGGCTATAACCAGGTAAGAGATTTGGGTTTTGCTGCTGTTATTTTATCAGATGGAGAAGACTAGGGAAGGAGTACACCTAGGAATACAGAGGTTAGGGATAAATCAAGATTTCTTTTTTGGGCTTGGTAAGTTAGAGATA
Source organism: Neophocaena asiaeorientalis asiaeorientalis (assembly GCF_003031525.2). Lineage (NCBI taxonomy): Eukaryota > Metazoa > Chordata > Mammalia > Artiodactyla > Phocoenidae > Neophocaena > Neophocaena asiaeorientalis. Next base: position 5,082,225 of record NW_020173397.1, on the reverse strand, counting down.
CCTATGACACATCTGGGAGGAAATGTCAAAGGAACACATCACTGAAATTAAGGTCAAGGAGATCTTGGATTCCTCAGGGTTCCAGCTCTTTCACTAACAGGCAGTAGTGAGCATTGACCTCTGAGGTTACTTTTGAAGTGGGCTACTTCACTTTTTGAGTCTCATATTTTCCTACTTTATAATGTACTGCTGTGTCTAGGGAAATTCTTAAATCATTTAGTAGTACTCAAGTAGTATAAATGATACATAATTGCTGTTTTGTAACAAGAACCCTAAACCCTGAAAGATGCTGAGGCAACCATTCAAACAGGTATATTCAGATTACCACCTTGACTTTACTAAGCTTAAATTTCTTTTTTTTTTTTTTTTTTGCGGTACGTGGGCCTCTCACTGTTGTGGTCTCTCCCATTGCAGAGCACAGGCTCTGGACGCGCAGGCTCAGAGGCCATGGTTCACGGGCCCAGCCACTCCGCAGCATGTGGGATCTTCCCGGACCGGGGCACGAACCCATGTCCAATGCATCGGCAGGCGGACTCTCAACCACTGCGCCACCAGGGAAGCCCTTAAATTTTTTACCCCTAAAATGCTGAGAGGAAATGTTAACTGTAATTCAAAATTAACCAGAGAACTACATTTGCAGAATACTTTGAGATCGATTATGGATTGAAACCTAAAAGATTCTTTGGGTTTAATCAAATTCCAAAATGAGAAATCAACAGATCTTCTAGTTTTTTTTTTTTTTTCCTATGACTTCATTCCATAAAAGAGTTATCAAACTCTGAATTACTAAATTTAGGGTAACAAAATGATTTGCTATTCTGTGACATTTTTTTTTTTTTCCTTTAGACCTTTAGTTATGCTCCATTCTCTGAATGGAATACCTTCCTCCCTTTGACTGCCTGGGGAAGAGCATCTTCAGTAACTAACCCTATTGCCAGACACTGCCACCTTGGAGAGTTCCCAGCCTATTCCACCCTCCTCAGACTGTGCATACCCTTCTGCAGTCCCTTGAGCTCCTTGCATACATCTCTATCACAACATTTGGCACTTGAGTTTTCAACTGTTGGTTTACTTGAGGACTATGAATTCTCCTGTACTTAACTATTATGCTGAGCACAAGGAAGACAAGAGGCAAGGAAGAAATGAAGTATTGCTTTTTTAAAAAAAAGAACCAGTCTGAATGTATTTTGCCAGCTATATATTTTCGAACAAAAAGAATCTAAATGCAAGAATATGGAATGATAATATTAAATACTCTCGTTTGCCAGCAAAAGTTTTTTTTCTAATGTTTATAAAAGGAGTATCTTGAAATTGGAAGGAAAAAAAGCCTATTATCAACATGAATCTTTTATTAGTTCATCTCAGACATGCTGAAGAACAAACATTTTAAAGATATCATGACAAGTAACTCTACATGAATTATTTTCTGGAATTTGAATTTAAGACCATTCTGTTAGATTTATGACAATTAAACAAGCAGGGCTTTTCTGTAAACTTACATTTTAAGGAAAACAAAATCCCAGCATTATTGCCTCTTTTGTCCAGAAGACAGGTTAACATCCAAAGGTAAAATGATTTGGACATGTTCATTGCCAAGATCAATGTTTAATTTATTCTTTTAAATTGATTCCTCTTTACTCTTTAAACCCACCTACAGTCTTGGCAGTCAGCATCCCCAGAATCATAGAGTTAGATGAGTTCTTAGTGGAAGAAAATTCTAGCCATTCCCAAACTGTAGTCTCCAGATAGGATGAAGTATGACACTTTGAAGGTACAGACATTCACTAGTTGATGAATAAATTGTATTGTTCTAGGAAATCTGTCATTTGGTTGTTTAGACATATGTTCACTTTTCTTCATAGAAATATTGCTGAAGATGGTCCCCTCTACAGCCCACAGAAGCCTATTACTGGGCTTCCCTGGTGGTGCAGTGGTTGGGAGTCGGCCTGCCGATGCAGGGGACGTGGGTTCATGCCCCGGTCCGGGAAGATCCCACATGCCGCGGAGCGGCTGGGCCCGTGAGCCATAGCCGCTGAGCCTGCGCGTCCAGAGCCTGTGCTCCGCAACGGGAGAGGCCACAACAGTGAGAGGCCCGCGTACCGAAAAAAAAAAAAAAAAAGCCTATCACTTCATGATGGGTTGACAGTCTAACATTTGGTGGGATTCAAAAACCCAATCTTAAAATGAAACCATGATTTTCTGAGAAAGCACATTTAGAATTCTGATGTGCCTTATGGGATACATATCTTCCTCCTCCCGTATTTGCAACTTCATGGTGGGAAGAGGGGCTTCAGGACCACCACATGACAGGGTATCTCTCACGGTATGTAGGCGAAGCTCCAGTGAAACATGAGGGGAAGAGTAGAAACAGAAGATCCTACTGCAGGAATTAAAATGACTGTAGGTAAACAGCTTTCTCTCAGTGAAATCCCCTTTACCAGATAAACACTTTTCTACCATATACTGTTTATCTACTCTGGTCAGACATTTTCTTTCCTTATTTCCTTCTGCTATTTATCTCCACTTCTAATAACCTCTTTAAACTCATCTGTTACTATTCTAGCCTTTCATTTTTAGTGTTCTAGCAGAATAGACCTTCACTTCCCCTTCACCCATGAGCTGTACCTCCATCTCACCACAGGACCTTTGCATATGCTATTATCTCTTCCTGGAGTTTCCTTTGCCCTTGCTCATCTACCCTTGTTCCTTTCATCTAGTTAATTTCTATTAACTCTGATTAGGTAAACCCACCCTCTTATATTCTTCCATTGTAGCAATGTCATTCATTCCTAACACTCATCATAGCTACAGTTTTGTGGGTTTTTTTTTAACATTTATTTGTGTTATTTTCAATAACTTCCTATATTTTCCAATAAGCTGCAAGATCCATGAGGACAGGGACCTTGTTTTTGGTTGATCAACACATCGCCAGTACCTAACACGGTGCTGGCACTTGGGAAGCTCTCAATAAATGGGATTTATTTAGAAACAAATAAGCAACAAATAATAAATTTGAATAAATATCTAACAAAATAAGCACACATTATTTAATCACAAAAGATGGAATTAATCATTGAGTTAATGACCATTACTTATATCTTTCCTGAAAGACTGTTCTGTTCTTAGAACCCAACTTAGACCTTCTGCTAGGCTACTTGTTCCTCAAAACAAGTAGACAGTTCTCAGATTTCATCGTCTTTTTTACGGAACACAAAATAACATGAAATTACAGAAGCTTTTATTAAATTATATTTGTAATGTCTATTTTATCTCACATCTACCTATATTTAAAAAAAATCAACCTAGTGGAGAAAAGGTGACAATATGTGACATGCATAACTCTACCATCCCATAACCAAGACAATTCTTCCTGCTGACCTTCAGAATTCTTTTAAATACAACGCCACTATGACTAGGCATTGTCATAGTTGCCACTAAGGTTAACTATGAATAATTTTTTTTTCGGAATTATGAGACGAAATTGACTTGCAATTTCTCAAAACAGTAAAGAAAAAAGTCTCTTTCTGTGACCAGCAAGATAAACTTTTTTGAGGAATAACAAAAAGAAGAACACACTTCCTAATTACCCACATTGCTTTGGCTCCAACCATATATTAAGAACAGCTTTACATTTTTTCTATAAATTTGTCATAAAGGGTTTTCACAAAATATATATTCAGTTTAATCTCTTTCTTCTCACAATGTATACCAGACATTTTCTCAGTTATCTCAGATCTCTTAAACATGAATCCTGAAATGTGGGCTCCATCATTTAGATGATAGGATATCTCAGAACAGTCAGTATGGTAGGGAGAATAATGCTTCCTCCGAGAATGTCCGAGTCCTAATTCCCAGAACCTGTGAAATGTACCCAATGTGGCAAAAGGGGCTTTAAAGATGTGATTAAATTAAGGACCTTACGGCATGGGGAGATTAACTTGGATTATCTAGATGGGCTCAGTATAATTAAAAGGATCTTTATAGGTGGAAGCTAGAGGCAGAAGGAGAATCAGATTCAACGTGATTTGATGTAAGAAAAACTAGATGGGCCATGTCTGGCTTTGACGATGGAAATGGCCACAATCTAACAGATGCAGGCAGCTTCCAGAAGCTGGGAAGGCAAGAAAACAGATTTTCCTCCAGACCCTCCAGAAGGAATGCAGCTCTGCCAAAACCTTGATTTTAGTCCACTGAGATCTATTTTGTGTTTTTGTAAGTCGCTAAGTTTGTGGTACAGCAGTAATAGGAAGCAAATACAGTGAGTTTAAGAAACTTGCCAAGGGCTTCCCGGGTGGTGCAGTGGTTGAGAGTCCGCCTGCCGATGCAGAGGACACAGGTTCATGCCCCGGTCAAGGAGGGTCCCACATGCTGCAGAGCGGCTAGGTCCGTGAGCCATGGCCGCTGAGCCTGCGCGTCCGGAGGCTGTGCCCCGCGACAGGAGAGGCCACAGTAGTGAGAGGCCCGCATACCACAGGAAAAAAAAAAAAGAAACTTGCAAAGTTCATACAGTGAATGGGGGGTCAGAAATAAAACCCACACAGCCTGACAAAAAAAACCCATTTTAGGGACATCCCTGGTGGCACAGTGGTTAAGACTCCGCCTGCCAATGCAGGGAACATGGGTTTGAAGATCTGGTCTGGGAAGATCCCACATGCTTTGGAGTAACTAAGTCCGTGCACCACAACTACTGAGCCTGCATGCCATAACTACTGAAACCCGCGTGCCTAGAGCCCGTGCTCCTCAACAAGAGAAGCCACTGCACACTGCAACAAAGAGTAGCCCCCGCTCGCTGCAACTAGGGAAAGCCTGCATGCGCAGCAACGAAGACCAAAAGCAGCCAAAACTTAATTAATTTTTTAAAAAAGAAAGAAAACCCATTTTGTGTACCTGCTAATTTAAAAACAACTCAAAACCGGACACACAGATGAATATACAGACATGGCATGAATATAAATGATTAGATAACTATATATGTTTTAGACACAAACACACACAGACACAAACACACCAACGCAGTACTGCCTCATTCATTTTGATTACCTGAAAATAGCATATCTTTATGATAATGAAAGTGCAGAGAAAAACTTGGTTTCAAAGTGCTACTAAATACTATTTATTACAGCTTGTTTCATGGGATGCTGAAGATACACAGCACACAGTAATAATCAAAAGAAATTACAGTTCTACCAGCATTATCCTCAGGTTATAAACTGATTGTGGATTATGGATTTTACTGTGTGTGTGTGTGTGTGTGTGTGTGTGCGTGCGCGCGCGCACGTGCGCATGTGCACACATGTGTGTATCTACTTTCTTTTAAAGCTTTGGGAATGTTTATAACTGTAATTGTTACTAATGATTGCTCATCAATTCTTCATGATTTAGATATGAGGAATCCTGAAAGCAAAACTAACCACAGTGGACAAGAAGTATAACCAGGTACTTAGGAATGTGTAGAGAAATAAGAGAAGGTTGCATCAGTACAAAAATGAGCTTCAGTAGCAAGCGTAATTGGAGAGATGCGTAAGCTCTCCTGAAAATCAGGCTTTGAAATAATTTGCAAGAAACTTTAAAAATGTTTGGAGAGGATCAGAGTGGCTCTCCACCTCCTAGAGCCAGGAAGAAGAGAGATCAATTCGCAACTCCATCATTTTCCAGCTGGCTGATATTGAACCATACACTTAACCTCTCTGAACCTGATTCTCATCTCATAGAAAGACACACTAATATCTACTACACAAGCCTGTCATAATGATTAAATGAGCCAATGCATGTAAATCACTTAGGAGAGGGTAGTTGTTCAGCAGATATTATTTCCTTTCTTCCTCTCTGCAGTCTCATTGATACTTTCCTGCATTCTTTAGAGCAATAAATCCTAAAATCTGCTCTGTCAAATAAGCTGCTTTCAAATGATACACAACTTAGGGTTCTATGTCCATTTTAAAATATGCAGTGTTGGGACTTCCCTGGTGATGCAGTGGTTAAGAATCTGCCTGCCGAGGCAGGGGACACGGGTTCGAGTCCTGGTCCAGGAAGATCCCACGTGCCGCGGAGCAACTAAGCCCATGCGCCACAACTACTGAGCCTGTGCTCTAGAGCCCGCAAGCCACTACTGAGCTCCCGTGCCACAACTACTGAAGCTCGCGCACCTACAGCCCGTGCTCTGCAACAAGAGAAGCCACTGCAATGAGAAGCCTGCACACCGCAACAAAGAGTAGCCCCCGCTCGCCGCAACTAGAGAAAGCCTGCACGCAGCAACAAAGACCCAACGCAGCCAAAAATAAATAAACTTATTTTTAAAAAATTAATTAAAAAAATAAAAGCTAACCAGCAATAGACCTCATGCACAGACTCTGTCAACTTGGTAATCTCTGGATTTCCAGTCTATGAAAGGTTTTTTGAAGATATAATTTCTTCTCCCAGAGAATAAAAGATGAAGGTTACAATAGTGGAAGCATACTTCGACATCATCAAGTGAATGTAACTTATTTGGCCTTCAAGAGTCATTGTTATAGCTGGATAATGAGCCACAGCCTAGAGTTTATACAGTTTCCCAGCAAATCTGCTTTAGAAATCCATCTTGTTGGACCCCCAGGGATAAAAACAGATGCATACAAATAGAGAGGGAAGTAATCTGTGGTTCTTGCTTGCTTTACTTTATATACTTAAAATTAGGCTCCTTTTAAGGGTCTCTTGAGATAGGAAATTTATGTTCACATAGGTCCCGGAAGGAATACACCATCTAAAATGACTCTAGCAGGCTCCTGAAGTACGACAGCAACAATGCCAACTAAAGGATTTGTGTTAAAGTAGGCGGTAGCCCACAGGAGATGAAATTATATTTTTGTGTCAGAGAATGGACCACATTGTTAAAGGCCAGTTGATAGAGGCTAGAATAATAATAGCAGCTCAGTTTTAGGAAAAGCAGCATGAATACAGCAGAGCACAAGAACATGTGGGCCCTGGGGTGACATCGGTTTAGGTTTGGGCATTAGTCATGTTGTCTTCTCATTGTGTGGAACTGGAAAAATTACTTAGAATCTCTAAATCTCACTTTAATTCACTATGCATAAAAAGGATAACAATGACACCTACCTCATACATGGTACATACTAATGGTTAAATAATACTGATTTTTAAAAGTCACTGGTGTGCCTATTCCAAGTGCTATACATGTATTATACCTTCAGTACTCCCTCATCTCTCCAAGGTAAATATACTGTCCTTTTTTTTTTTTTTGAAATTTTGAAAACTGAGGCTATTTACCTATCCAAGGCCTTGCTGCCAGTACATGTGAAAACTGGGACTTAATCCAACTCCTTCTGACTGTACAAAGTCGAAATTTTTTCCTCCATGTTATTGTTCCTCTGAATCATCATGCCTCTCCCAGAGGGAGGTGCGTGTGTTGTATGTATATGTGTAAGTGAGCGAGCATTTATGTGTGTGCTCAACCTCTTCCAAAGGAACAACAAAGCCAACATGCCACGCACTTGGGGGTGCTCTTTCAACAGTGGGGATGCATATGTCGTAACCTAGGAATGCCCTCTTAGCTTTAGTGACCCCTGCACATTATAGTAAAGCAGCTGCTGAAGGAATCTGGTTACATTCATAGTTGCAGAACAGAAGGGAGATAATTAGGCTATGGAGGGACGGAGGGAGCAAGCCCATGACCTTGGCCTCATTAGCAACATGCTTTAATCATCACAGCCAAGCAACCACAAGTGTATGTGCCCCGTGCAAATGTTCTGCATCTCATTTCCTGAAAATGTCAGTGTTTGAGATTATAAATATTACTTATAATCCTGGGATGATTGTACAGGTACTAATGGAACAGTTTTATGGTATTGATTTTCAATAGCTCATTTGCTGTAATCAGCTTAACTTCATCTGCTAGAAAACGAACTTCTAATTCCAGTCTGAAACATTACAAGAAAATGATTTTAGCCTAGCCTGCCACCACCTTGAATCCTTTATGGAAGTAGACTGGGTATAAATCTTAAATAAATAAATCAACTTTAGACTCTCCCAGATTTTCATGATCTCACAAGATTGATTTCCTTTCCTTTAATATGTTTCTAATAAAAGGGATATTTTCCTTTGAGACATGGTCCATAATCTTTTCCATATTTGTTATCATTCTCACAGACTTTCTCTTTTCAATTTCAAGAGAAGCAATGTTTCTCAGAGGAAGGCAGCTTTAATGAACCATTAAATCTGCACAGAATTGGAGGAATTCTAGGGAGAAGGAATGGTCTTTTGAGTGGACTGCGAAGAACAATACATGAAAGTATCAATAACACACCCCCTGCTCCTCGAAAAGTATGATACCATAGTTGTCTCTCTTACTCCAAGTTTTCTCTTATTTATATATCTAAAGAATTGAAAAGCCATTTGTCTATGAGAAGGAAAATGAACAAGAAATGTGGAAGGTGAACTGGGGTAGCAATAGATAGAATTAATAATGAGAGGCATTATTCAGAACGCAGTATGCACTTTATTAAAAGTTTTACCTATATTATGGTGCTGAATCACTCTAATACCCCAAGATTAAGACTATTATGATAGTCCTATCTTACAGATGTTTAGAGAATCAGATAAACTTTCTGAAAGTCGTTCAGCTAATATAACAGTGTCAGGACTCAAACCAAGGTAGTCCCACTCCAGAGCTCACATGTCTAACCATTGGACTTCACTGCTTGTGAGGATGCAGGATGGAGCACAGGTTTGGAGGTTAGTTTTTGTTTCCAATTTTGTCTCTGGATCTTTGGGCAAAGCACATCACAACTGTGAGCCTCAGATCCTCTAGCTTTAAACTGTAGATAATGCCTGTCTCCTACCGTTGAGATAATACATGTAAAACACTAAGGCTGCTGCCCAGCTCATGGTAAAAACTGAATGAATGGTAACTAAATTTGCTATTCTTCTGTTATTAGCTCTGTGACTCTAGACAACTTATTAAACCACTTAAGCCTGGGGACTTTATTATTTAAATAAACATAAGCTTATTGCCTTTTTCTCTTCATCCTGCTGGTGGTTGTGAGGCTCCAAAGAAATAAGCAAACACCTTACAGAGTTGGAAGGTATTTAAAACTAAAAATAAATATTTTACACAGAGTTGGAAGGCATTTAAGAGTAAAAATAAAGTGCATCTCTATTTGCAATAAATGAAAAAAATGATTCCTGTTAATCAAACATCTCTACTCAGTAGGCCTAGACTCAATGGGTTGAGAATGGATTACTTTCAGTGGGGGACAGACATTGAGGGGGGTGTACCATGCTGCCTTTGGAGGTACACTATACACTAGAAGATAAATTCCTTAAGTGTAGTGATGTTATTCCTCTTTATATCATAGAACAGAAGGGGTGTGTGTGTGTGCATGTGTGTGTATATGCGTGCCTTTAAGAGAGACACACACAAAGAAAAATTGAAATTGATCCAGTCAGCTGATTATTGGATGAGTCAGAATGAGTATTCAATTTCATATTTGTCAAATTCCAAAGCATAATAATCATTTCTGAAATGATTATTATGTGCTGAGCTCTCTGCAAAGGGTTCATTCACACACACGTGCACACATACACACACACAGACTTTTTTGTTCAACATACTGTTGTTCTTATCCTCATTTTCTAGATGTGGAAACAGACACCCAAAGTGGTTTACTTGCTCAAGGATTAACAAAAGCATATGGCAGAGTCAAGATTCCAATCTAAGTCCATCTGACCACCAAAGCTGTGCCCTTCCTTACCTCTGGAGCCCACGTGAGCCTTGTTGGTGCCTAATCACTAAGAGCACTGGGTGAAGGATCTCTGAGAGGGGGTGGGGAAATGCTGGGAGATCACTAAGCAGGATAGGGCTTGGAGGTAAGGTGGGTGGGGCAGTGGATGAATTGCTGGCTTCTTAATTTTGATTGTGATAACGTGGTTGTGGACTCATTTCAGGAGAGTATCAATTCCCTCTCCCAAAATCTCTACTGGAAGAGTGAAAGTGAGGTAAATAATTCAAATGCATGTTCCTGAAGATCAGTACAGTAATTAGAGCTTATAATGACTCTTAAGAAGCTCTCATAATATTAGTACTCCGTGGTTAATGTGTACTTGAAGGGAATGTGCTTTGATCCGTGTGATGAACTCAGTCCAGTAAAGGAAACAGATATTTAAACACATGACTTGGACTCCAGCAGGGTAACTGTTACGCCAGAGATGAGATCACAGATAGAGGAAGTGACCACCTCAGTCTCAGAAACTTAAGGATTCTCAGAGGAGGAAACATTTGATTCAGGACTTGAAAATTGTGTAAGAGTTTTACAGAAAAAGAAGGTGTTGAACAAAGGAAAGTGAAGAAGAAAAGGGGTATAGTGCTGATCAATCAATTAAATATGCATGTTTAAAAACTATAGAGAACCTTGTAAATAAAAGGCACAGTAAGAAAGTGCTTTATATTTATTAAAACTATATATGGTGGGTATAATGCCTTAATTTTCAAAGTTATTTCATTTATAATATATCATCTGATTCACACAACCCGATGAATAGAAGGAAATGGTGTTCTCTAAGTGTTCTAGTCCATTTGGGCTGCTATAAAAAATATCTTAGTTTGGGTAGCTTATAAACAACAGAAATTTATTTCTCCCAGTTTTGGAGGCTTGGAAGTTCAAAGTCCAGGCACCAGTAGATCTGATGTCTGTTGAGGACCCTCTTCCTCATAGTCTTCTCACTGTGTCCTCACATGGAGGGGCGGGGAAGGGAGCTCTCTGGGTTTCCTTTTATAAAGACATGAATCTCATTCATGAGGCCCCATCCTCATGATTTAAGCACCTCCCAAAGGCCCCACCTCCTAAACCTGTCACACTGGGTGTTAGGTTTCAACATAAGAATTTGGGGGACACAAACACTCATTCCATAGCACCAAGGGAATTGAAAAACTATTTAAATGACTGCATCATAAAACCACCAAGTAGTAAAGCTGAACTAGAATCCAGAACCCTTAAACTTTGATCCACTGCTCTGAGTAGATTTAATATAAACAACCTAATTATATTTTAATACTAGGAAAGAAAGCATTATCATACTTTTGGAAAAAAAGTGAGAAAGAAATAACGCATTTTCAGTTCTTTAACGACAAAGGAAAGAATTTCTTATGCCATTAAATTGAGTACTTTGTCTGCAGCTCTACACTCAGACTCTTGATTACTCATAACATCAAGATTTCTTTAGTTACTGCAAAGTCCTGTGTTGCATTGTTGACTTTTAGATTTGTAAGTCAGTCTGAAGTTTTTTCTAACATGAATTGCATTGTATTTTTTTTTGTAAAAAGTTTTTGTGAAGTTATTGAACTTACATTAGATGTAATCACTTTCTATTGCTTTTAATGATCTCAACCCAACTGTTTTACTCCTCTGTTGTGTATTTGTCACTGATAATAATGAGCTAGCATTAATTGAGCACTTACTACATAACATGTCCTGTGTTAAGAATTGATTGTAACATTATCTAATAAAATCATCATAACACTTGGTTACTTTGTTGTATTTTACATCTTGCTATCAAAAAAGAATGCCAAGAAAGAGGTAGCTGTTTACAAGCAGGAAAATTTCTGCCCTTAATTGTGGAGATATGAATTTGAATACCAACTCCGCTGCTAACCAGCTATACAGCATTAGGAAGAACATATACTATAAACACAATAAAATCAATTTTTCTAACTATAAAACACATATAGTAGTCTCTGATGAGTATGTGAAATAGTGTATGAAAACACCTAAAATAATACGGCAAAGCAGATAGCTCTGTGTCTAGTATTCATCTGGGGACCAATATTTTCAGTTGGGTTTATTTACCAGTACTTTAATCCACATGAATACTTAGTGTACATAATCCTGAAAATATAAATGAGGGTTTCATTCTCTGCCTAATTAACGGAGTTGACGTTGTAGACCTAATGAAATGATGCACATGAAATGGTTCGTATACTGCAAAGTACTGTGCAGTACTGTACAAATGTAGCTGTTATTACTTTCCCTTGAGCCTCACAGAAGACAGGTAGAAGCTACTTCCTACTTCAAAAATGCATTGTTAGGGAAAAAGTAATGCCAAAGGACCCAGGAATGTGTCCTATGCATTCAAAACGCATAGGAGAGGGCAGTTGTAAGTTAGCTCAGAGAAGATACTATTAAGATGCAACAACTTGGGTGTATGAGCAATGTTCCCGAGAAGGGCACAGAACATTTTCTGTTTTTTGTTCACTGAAAACCCACCTAGAGAAAACAGGCTACAAAAGAGATTTCTGTGGGATATAAAAACGAACTTCTAGACACTGTCAAGGTGATAAAACCCTGGCAAGGATTATTAAATTAAGTTGTTGAGGCTCCGTCCCTGGAGAACTCCAAGAAGAGAACAGACATCTATCTGTTCTAGAAGGCTGAGACATTTAGCTGCTAGGGGGCAAATTAAAGACTTCCAGCTGGACCAGACGATTTTTCAAGGTCCCTTCCAGCTCAGTCATTTTCTTACTCATCAATTATATTACCTCTGACATCTTTTCACTTTTTAAAAGGGACTCACTATATTTCTTAAAGAATAGCTCATTTCTAAACTTTAAAATTATTGCCCCAATTATATTTTTCATTTACTTTAAACATAAAATAGATATAATGCTCTATAGCCAAATTTAACCTAGAACTCACATTTAGCATTCACTGCTATTTAATGAGTAGAGATAGTCAAACAGGGGACTCCACCTGATAATTCAGTATATATAAGAATTCCACAATATAACACCTGAAATGACAGAATTATTGCAGTCCTATGATAATAGTTTATTTGGGATACATCTAGTGGTTCAATTTCCAAGTCATATATGATTAAGCTTTAGCAAGGATTTATGTTTCCTTGGGATATTTTGTTTGTTGGTTTTTCTTACTTGAAGAACTTGAGTGTGACTTGCTCTGAATTTTACTCTACAATGAATCTTGGGAGATCCATCTTTGTCTCTGACAGCATTTCCTCTAAAAGACACTTCAATGTCCGAATCAATGAACCAAAATGCCACAACCCTGAGAAGAAATTAACTCAAAGTTGTTCATCTTCATAATCCATGTCTTTGGTTGTTTCCATGGTGATTCCCTGGCCAGCAGCATCTTTGCTTACCGATGTCTCACTGTTCAAATGCTCATCTGTCTTAGGAGTTTAAAGTTTGAAAACTAAAGTCCAAGTATAAGATTTTTTTTTCTAAATATCACAGGGAAAGAAAAACACAGTAAAATTCATGTACTACTATAAAATGGGAGTGAGATGGACCAGAGAAATTGTCCTGTCACAGTCCAAATCACTGCATGAGAAATGATTCAGATTTGCATTGTGTTCTGAGATCATTGTGTTCTGATATGTTACAGTAATGAAAGGAGGTTTAATTATACTGGAAACAGAACTCTTACCTACTTGACAAACTTTATCTCCCTGTTGGCTCTATGATGTGTAATATGATAAGTTCACATGGTAAGCCACTTATTCTTACCAAGTGCTGATTGTCACAAGTTCACCTGAAAGCTGATATTTGAAAGAAGCTTCAATTCAGAGGAGCCTTTTTGATGAAATGAGAGTACATGGCTGCCAAAGAGATACTACTACTTAAATATTGGCTTCCATGTGTAAAGTTCAGTCGATATCCTGCAACAAAATCACTTACCCTGTAAAATTTCAATTCAGTACCAGTTACCACTGACCTTGCCTCAACTTTGTGCTGCAGAATGAGAAAACAAAGAGCAGTGATACTAGCCAGTGAGGTTGGAAGCAGTGTAGGATCAGGTGTGAAGATGTGGAGAAAGGTTTAAAAACATAGCATGATACCTGGACTCCCATTCAGTGCAGTGCCTAGTGGTTTGTGGAGGCAGGGAGTATGGGAGGAGCTATGCTAGGCTGGACTCACTTGTTCACATTTCTCATCTAACAGCAGAGGAAACTTAGTGACGTAAGTAAATTCTTCAAGGTGAGGAAAAAGTACTGGTAGGACTAAACTAGACTTAAGAATCTATTCTTTTCCAGCCCATGTAGGAGGAAATAGGTAATAGGGATTAAGAGTTTTGTACAACATAACCCAGATCTCTAGCATTTGTTTTTTAAAATCATGCCATTACACTATACTTTTAATTTGGTAATTATCACTGATTATCACCAGGAAGCCTCTCCTCACCACATCCCACCTCAAGTTCCTAAGGTGTCTGTTCCTTGTCCTTGGACTGAATGCTGGGGAATAAGGGAAAGCTGACTTGGAAAATCCATTGCTCTCACGCTAAACGAAATATGAAATATGTGAAAGGTCTTAACTTCATTGACTTTCTGATCAATGTTAACTTCTAAATCAACTGTACAAGAGCTATGTGCCAGTCATACCCAGGAAGAGCACTGCACCAAAGTGTCAGGAAGCTGACACTCTGGGTGGTGGAAAAAGGAATACTCCCATAAAAGGACAGAATAGCATGCTATTCTCATACGACATCCACAGACAGACAACACAATTTGTTAGGAGTCAGCCATAGGAGGTCAGAAAAAAGAGAGATACATTTCAGCTGGAATGAGGAGAGACTCTGTGGGGGATATGAGGCCTGAGAGAGGAATTGCATTGGGGAGGGAGTGGAGCATGCAGAATATTCATATATGTAAACTTGGGATTCCCACCTCCCAGAGTTATTAGGAAGATAAATTTAGGGATTCATATAAACCATTTCAGCACATTGCCTGTCATGTTAAAAACATTCAGTAGGGACTTCCCTGGTGGTCCAGTGGTTAAGACTCCTTGCTCCCAATGCAGGAGGCCCGGGTTCGATCCCTGGTCCAGGAACTAGATCCCACACGCGGCAACGGAGTTCCCGTGTGCCACAACTATGACTCGGCACAGCCAAATAAATAAATAAATATTTTAAAAAGTTATAAAAACGTTCAATAAATGTTATTTTTATTAATTAATGACCCATACAGAGGTAGAGTAGAAAGAATATTATAGAAAGAATCTAAAGCTCTTGGTTCTCAACCCAGTAACTAACTGGGTAAAATGGAAAAATCATGTAATATTTTAGTAACTGTTTTCTCATTGATGATATGAGAGGTTTAACCTAGAATGATCACTAGGATCCACTTTCACCCATAAGTTCTATGATTCTGGGACACTGAACCAATGCTTTATTCATCAGTGTTTGCCCACAGCAAGCATTTTATCTCAGCTAGAGAGAATTTCCTCTGAATCCTGGACTGAGGACTAGTTCAGTCTATGACTTCTGTAACATATGAACTTTAAACAATTACATTCAAACATCAGAACGCTATTTGCTGACATCACCAGCTGCCTTTCTCATTACCATTAAGGTTTTTTTATTCATCATACAAGGGCCATTAATTTGTATTTCATATAAAGCCGAACAACCCAAATTGTTTAAGAAAATAAAAATCTCTATTCTATTTCTTGGTGGAAAAGTTAAGTTACAATTCCAGAGAGAAAGAATTAAGGAAGAGAGTTAAAAATTCCATTTAGTGTGTAAGAGTTTTTTAAAGATTAGCATCAGTGCATGCTGTGAAAATTAAGTATCTTAAATAATGTGGGAGGTTCTCCTTAACCTCCCACAGGAGAGGTTGTCAGGAGATTTTTTTTGTTGTTTGTTTCTACTGAGTAACTATCTTTATGCTTTCCTTGTACCTCATACTGTGAAACAGAAGATTAGTGTTAGGTGTCATTGCATTAATGAAGATTATTATTTACAACAATGGCCAGAAAGTGATTGGAGGATTAACTCCAGTAACTTGAGCAATTAAAACGCTTGTAGGTTCCTTTGAGATTAAAAAATAATAATAATACAGATTGATAAGAGGAATTTATCTATTCAAGATGTATAGGTATTGTCAGTGTGCCTTGTTCAGGGACCCAAAACTGACTCTCATCAAAAACTGCTTTTGGAAAAGACCATGATATTATTATAATTAACACCTTAGATTTAAGAAAATGAATCCCATCTCCAAACAACAACTGGACTTTCACCCTCTTTTCAGATTCTATAATCATAAAATCTAAACATCTTAATAAGAGAATTCCAGGGCAATGTGACATAGAATTTTAAAAAATGAACGGAAATTTATTTTGAGATTTGAGATCGCCCATGACTTTCTGCAACTAAGACATTAATTCTGACCTCCTGAACTTCTTTGATTACCATCTTTCCTGGAGCTTTGGTTGCTTATTTTTCTCTTCTTTTTTTCTGTGAGTCCAGATGACTCCATGGGTGAATTCATCAAATACTTACGGAAGACATACCAATTGTAACTACATTCAGACAACAGAGAAAAAGTGAAAATCTCGCACTCATTTTATAAGGGCATTATACCTAATAATAAAGGATTAAAGGAGATATATATAAAATAATCAATTTATATTTATTATATAATTGATATAATAATATATATCTAATGTTTATAAATATATGTAAATATTTTGCATACTATAATAAGATATAGATATTAAAAGAAAAATCTACAAACCAATACAACTCATAGGCACAAAACATAGGCACAAAAATCCTTTAAAATATAAGCATATCAAGTCTAGTGTTATACACATTGGATAATACACTATAACCAACTGAGGAATGCAAAATTGAATTAATATTTTAAAAAATCATTCAACAGAAATCACCCCATTAACAGAGTAAAGGAGAAAAAATCATCTTAACAGTGAGTGGATGCAGAAAGGCAACTGACAAAATTCCACACCTATTTATACTGAATAAAAGCGTTCAGCAAACAAAAAATAGAACATCTTTGAGATGTAGTGCATTTGCAACTATTCTAAAGCTAACATCATATGCAATTGATAAAGCAAATGCTGTTCTCAAAAAGATCAGGAAAAAACAAAGATGTTTTCCCAGACTACTTCTATTCAACCTTGTGCTGGAGGGCCTGGTTAATATAATAAAAAGGATAAAGAAATAAAAAAACATAAAATAGTGGAAAGAAGATAACATGATTGTGTACATTAAAAAATCCAAAGCAGGGCTTCCCTGGTGGCACAGTGGTTGAGAGTCCCCCTGCCGATGCAGGGGACACGGGTTTGTGCCCCAGTCTGGGAAGATCCCACAGGCCGTGGAGCGGCTAGGCCCATGAGCCCTGGTCACTGAGCCTGTGCGTCCGGAGCCTGTGCTCCGCAACGGGAGAGGCCACAACAGGGAGAGGCCCACGTATTAAAAAAAAAAAAAGAAAAAAAAAAAAAAAAATCCAAAGGAGTTTACAGGGAAGCTAACTGAACTAATACGTGATTTTGGCCTAGGCATAGAATACAAAGTCAATGAAGTACACACGCACACACACACACGCACACACACACACACACACACACACACAGAGTCAACAAACAACTGGAAAGTAAAATTTCTGAAATACCGTTTACAGCAGCATCAAAAAATAAATGAAAATACTGGGACTAAATGTAATGAAATGTGTGCAAGAAGACAATTATACTGAAAATGTTATATGAAAATATATAAAATATCACTGAAAAACAAAACAAATACAGATTTTTAGAACTGACCGAGACATGATTTAGAAGATTCAGTATTAAGATACTGATTCTTTTCAAGTTGATTTACAGTATCAATATAGCCCAATAAAAATCCCAAAAGGCTTTAGAAAAGAATGAGCTTATTATAACAATTATATGAAAATCCAAAGAACCTAGAATGTTTGAGGCAATCTTGAAGAAATATTGCAAGCTTGAAGGACTTATAACTGATTTCATGACTCACTTTGAATCTACAATAATTAGGAGTGTGGTGTTCATAACAGGGTACACAAATAAATCAAGGATACATCACTCAGAGTACTGAAATAGACACATATGAATGGTAAATTGATTTTAACATGTCACTGCAATTCTGTGGATAAATAAAAAGTTTTTCAACAGTTGATGCCAAAGCTGAATCTTGCTTTACACCATGCAGAAAAATTAATTTTAGATTTATCGTAGACCTGAACATAAAACCTAAATCTATAAGTCTTCTAGAAGAAAATATGGAAGGATATCTTTATAACTGTAGTGCAGGCAAAGATTATTTAGAGAATTCTTTAAACATTAACTATGCAAAGAGTTGATAAATCAGACTATCTTAAAATGAAAATCTTTGCTCATGTCACAGATAAGAAAACAAGAGAGTAAACTCTAAACTGTGGGAAATGTTTGTAATAGATATCTGACAAAGGACTATTATCCAGGATACAAGCCAATTATAATAAGAAAATAATCCAATTTAAAACGTGGGCAAAACACTTGTGAATAAATATTTTACAGAACATTATGAGCAGTCAATGAGCACTTCATATGGTGCTTGGCATTACTAGTTGTAATGCAGAAACAAAGTAAAACCAAGAGGAAGTGTTGCTTCACATCCACTACAATGATTAATAGTAAAAAGTTTGACAAATACAAGAGCTGACGAGGATGTGGAAAACCAAACCTCTTCTATAAGGAAGGAAGGTGGAATGTAAAATGATACAACCAAATTAGAAAACCATTTGACAGTTTCTAATACAGTTAAAAACACAATACCTTATGATCCAATAATACTCAAGAAAATTGAAAGTATTGGGTTGGCCAAAAAGTTCATTCAAGTTTTTCTGTAACATCTTACGATAAACCCAAATGAACTTTTTGGCCAACCCAAAATATGTATAAGAATGTTGATAGGAGATTATTTATAATAGCCCATGCTTGAAGTATCCCAAATTTCCATGAACATAATAGATTAGTGTTGTTCTATATTCATATAATCGAATGCCACTCAGGAATAAAAGGAACAAATTCTTTAGTCACAGTCTTGCAATATGGATTAATTTTTTAAATATTATATTAAGAAAAAGTGGCCAGACACAAATTTGTACATACACTATGATTCCACATATATGAATTTTAAGAACAAGCTAGGGCTTCCCTGGTGGCACAGTGGTTAAGAATCCTCCTGCCAATGCAGGGTACACGGGTTCAAGCCCTGGTCTGGGAAGATCTCACATGCCACGGAGCAACTAAACCTGTGCGCCACAACTACTGAGCCTGCTCTCTAGAGCCCGTGAGCCACAACTGCTGAGTCTGTCACAACTGTGATGCAACTAAGCCCGTACGCCACAGTTACTGAAGCCCGTGCACCTAGAGCCTGTGCTCCACTACAAGAGAAGCCACTGCAATGAGAAGCCCACGCACCTCAACGAAGAGTAGCCCCCACTCGCCACAACTAGAGAAAGCCCACGTGCAGCAACAAAGACCCAATGCAACCAAAAATAAAATACTAAATAAATTTTTAAAAAAGAACAAGCTAAATTAATCTACAGTAGTAGAATTAAGGTTATAGGTTGACTCAACAGGTGGCTGGACTGACCAATAAGGATCATGAGAAAACTTTGTAGCATAAAGAAAATGTTCTATATCTTGATTTCAGTGATGATAAAGCCACATATATCCATTTATCAAAACTCAGTGAAATATACTCTTAACATCCGTGTGTCTTTCTGTATGGCAAATAACCATGCTAGACAAAAAACAGCAGATATACAAAGAGAGAGACATAAAAGTATATTTGTAGGTCATAAAATCATTTTCGTTAAAGCCATAAACAATGAAAACACTCTCTTGATAAATGTCTTTGTTAAAGAGATGAAGTAAAACAGAGGGTAGAAAGTTTTAGTTGGAAGAACCTTATTAGTAATAATAAACAGCTGGTATTTCTGTACATCGCTTTTGAAGAACCGACTTCTCTGGATTATGCCATGTTTATAAATGTTCTCAGAATAGATTTTCAAAAAAATAATATTTCTCTTTTACAGAAACTAAGATTTAGTCCTCTGGGTAACTAAGATGCTATATTAGAATTAAAATGATTAGTTAATTTATAGAAGTGGATATCAGTTATTATTAAAATCATTGTGTTATTTATTATTAAAAGAATCATTCCTTGAAAATAATGATGCATATGCTGTATAGAAAAAATGCAATTTAATAAGTGGAAAACTTAAACACTTTATCAATGCAATATTAAGTGTACTCCCTAGAAAATCAAGATAGACCAAAGGTAAGGTTCCGACGAAAATGTTTTTCCCTCAATATCTGGAATGCTAATAAATAGCAGTAAGATCCAAGTTAATTTTTTCCCCATCTCAATATCCTGGTAACTCAAGCAAAGGAAATTGTGGATAATTTGTTTTTGAAATCCAAGTTTATACACTCTGGGTATAAAGATAGTAATCTCTCTTTTTTTATAAGATGAAATATATTTCTCCTTCAATTTGTCAGATAATTTCCTCCACTGTCCCCACTGCTTAGAATGAAAAGGCTGAGTACTTTACTATATGAAAAATAGTGTACTCAGAACACACACAATCACATACACACAAATGCAACTGCTTATATACATATCCAGACTGCTTTGGGGGAGCACCAAATCATAATAAAAATAGCATTTTGGAACTTAGAATCTTGAAACTCTTTTGTATTTATGATTCAGTTACTATTCTATTTACATATTCATGTAATGATTTTTTTCTCTCTTTTAAAAGTCTGAAAAGGTTTCTTTGAAATCCAGGGCTCTGATATTACTTCATGTATCATTATACTATGTATGCCTAGAATTATTTTCTCAACTTTAAATAAGGAGAGCTCTCAAAGTTGGTGTATTTCTATGAATATTATAACAAAAGTGGAAATTCATACAAGTGTAGAACTGTTGGTTTGCTATGTACCTGGTGGGCCTGTTTACCTGGTGACCCCAGGAGAAGTACCTTCTGAGAAAATTCAGAAAGTAGCATAGATCCTTGTACTAAAGTTGAGTTCCAAAGTCAGACCAAAGGAAATAAGAAACAGAACACTTCAGGAAACACATAAGAGCCCCTATTGGGTGAAATGTAAAGATTTCATTTAGTGCTGAAAATGTGCTATGTCATCTGCACCCATAGTGAATGTTTTGTTAGATCGCTGGTGAGGCTGCCTGTTTCTCTCTGTCTTGATTTCACAGCTTTGGTCACTGCTGTCCACAATCAGACAAACACGAAAGGAAGCATTTAGCTGTTCTTCAGCATTGGAAATTTTTCTCCAGACTGAAAAAGGCAGCAGGGAGTGCCATTTGTCCTTCACTTTATTCTGAGCTATGGTAACTATGGTGGAGGGTTCCCTGGTTCCCACTGATCTGTGCAATACAGAATAGCAAAATTGGCTACTGACAGCCAGCTGGGACAATCAGCACCAAGACTTTGAGAGGGCTTCATTTTTCTTCCATTTTTACTAGGTCCGAAAGCCACCTGTGTTGCAACGGCACAAGGGCAGAAGGCAGAACTGTTGTTCACCATTGTAATCCCCAACAAAAGCATCATATTAACGCACACAATACAACTTTGCAAATGATTGAGGAAATTTGTCCACTATATTATTTTATAGTTGTTAATCTTTACAATTATGACTCTGAGTTCAGAGTTGGTCAGTAAAGAGTTGAGAATATTTTCAACTCCTGGCTTAAAATGAAATGTGTTTTGTATTCTTCCCATTGCCCTTACATAAAGCCACGCCTCCTTAGAATGACATACAAGACCCCATCCTAATTTATTTTCTAACCTAGTCAGCCAATATCCAAGGTCCAGACATAACGAACAATGTGTTTCATGAAGGTGCTATGTTCTCTCTGGAGTCTGAATCTTGTGCTGTCTTTTCCCTCTCCTGTAACAGTCCCACTCAATTCCACTGGGGAACTTAGACTCAGCCTCTGAATCTCACATTCAACATCTCTGCTTCTAGTGAAACAAATACCCCGAGCCTGGGCTGGCTTTCCCTTCTAAGTGCTCCCACTGAGCTGTGTGTGCCCCTTATCATCTTTCTTAACACAGTGCCCTGTTATTGCATGTCTCAACCACTAGGTCCTGTGTGTGAAGATGCCAGCACCTTTGCTGGACCTTGTTACTGCTAACACTGTGCTCTCAGAACATCTCTGTTGAAAGGAAGAATGAACAAGTGAGTAGATAGATAGAAGATGGCCCTTTTGAGGGTTAATGGAGGCAATTAAGCTCTGGAATTTGCTGGTGGAGTCATTCAGAGGTGGAGAATGGCCAAAAAAATTCTGTGCTTTGAGACTCCAAGTAGATGTTTATGAATGAAGAAATGACAGAATTGAGTCACAAAAAATAAACTGTATTTTAAAGGTCTGCCTTTGACATATTAACATACACTTAATTGACAAAATGTTGGGAGGAAATCTCAAAATCTAAAAAAAAAGATACTTGAAAAATTTCTGACCCAAGCCCCTTCTGGCCCAAGTCCCTTAATGGAAGTGATTTTCCAGACATGCAGAAAAACACACCCCCTCCAGGCGACACTGAGCCCAAAGAGCCTCTGAGAGCACACAAGTACTCAGCAGCAGCTTAACCTTTCCCTTTCCATAGCCCAGGCCCAAACAGGCACTAAGGAATAGTTACCCTCTCTTCTAACTGCCCTCCTCTCCACACAGAGTCTTCCGGAGGCAGCAGGAGGCCTCCAGCAGTAATTCCACTTGGTAACAAGCTAGAGAATTTTGCTGCCCTACCTATGGCACCTCACCTGGGGTGAAGCTACCCAGGGCTTGTCCAGGAAGAGAGCGCCTTGGGGCAGGAGATGCTGGGGGACTAGAGGGAGCCTGGGAGCCCAAAGACTGAGGGAATTTTTCAGGCCTTCAGGGATCTTGGCATAACCTGTGGGGAGCTGAGGGCCTATGAGGGAGGCCAAAGGGGCCTGGAGGGTTTTGAATGTGTCTTAGAGGAACTCGACGGAATCTGTGGGGAAGATAATGGGGTCTGGAAGTCCTGAAAGTACTGCAGGAGCATTGGGTCATTGGAGGGAGAGTCCTGGGAGAGTCTGAAGGAAACTGATGGGGTCTGAGCATACTGAAACAATTAGGGGAGCATGGAGGGGCATGACTCCTCTCAGCAGACAATACACTGTTCAACATTATTCATTTTCAAAATCTCTACTGATGTAACTTCGAGGTTGACATATTTGTGGTGCTGCACCCAGTAACAGCACAATCCAACTTGCAAAAGTCCAATGTAAGCAGAGCATCACACAGATTAGTTCTAGGAAGGAAATACATGTTTCTGTTTTTATTGTCTTTCCACCTCCAGATGCCATCTGTTCCACCACTGTGTAAGGCCTAGCAGTGTGGAAACCTGAGTGAACTGGCATTTTAAAATTATTCTGGAGATAATTTAGTGCTCTTTTCATTCAGCTGTATAATTTGTGGAGCCCAGTGCAAACTGAAAATGTGAGGCCCCTTGTTCAAAAATAATAAGAATTTCAAGATGGCTACAGCAGGACATTAAACTAAGGGCAGGGCCCTTCTAAGTGCGGGTCCCATACAACTGTACATGTCACACATTCATGAAGCTGGCCTTGTAGATGTTCCTGGCAGATCTCTGGCTAACTTGTGTTCTGGAACTGTGGGAAATGCAGTCGAGGTGGACCTACAGGTTCACTTGCATACTCCCAGAAACTCTGTTCCTCTTTTATCCTTAGGGAATTAGCCAGGCTTTCAGTTATTCATCCATCACTCAATTGTGGGATTCACCCATTACCTTTCTCTCCTCTCAACAGCCACTAGTCATTCCCAGAAAAAAGTCTGGGACACTCAGCAGAACCCTATGGCAGAAGGTGTATAATGTAGTGGTGGAGAATCCCTATTCTCAAGGCCAGAATATTTCAACAGGTAGCATAACTGAGGTTTTGTTTTAAGTAGCTGAAAAACAACTTTGATTCATGTCTCGGCCATGATTTCCCAGAATTGAGTCCCCCGGCCAAGGCTGAATGAAGCAAAGGACCAGATGTTAAGTGAATGCCTGCTAAGTAGGATGGCCTGAAATCCAGGTTGAAGATGAAAGTAGCTAACGGCAGGAAAGAAAAGCATTAGACTAAGCCAAATGTGAAAATTTGCTGGCACATTCCTAGTTACCATACCTTTCTTCCTCTCTACATCACCATGGAGCTGGTGTATAAACAGGTGCATAAATTAAAATCAGGCAATTAGCTGCCATGCTGACTACCACTGCTGCCCTAGAGCTGAGATAATGTTAACACTAGTTAAACAGCAGGAGAAACTATCACTGGCTAAATGTGTTCACTTCTGGAATCTCTCTCTCTTTTTTAAGTGTTTTAATAGATGAATGGCAGAGATTTGCTGTGGGTTTTATAACACAAGTCAGTTAATCACGTTGAAGACCAAATTGACTGGAAAAGGTGTACTTTAAAATGTACACAGAACACTGAAGGACACTAGGGTGTACAGCCAAAATTGCTCAAGGTTTTGGAAAAGGCCATTTACATTGTAACACCCTAGCACAACAGTATGGTTTTTCTTTAATCACAGAAATTGCACAGAAACTGGAACTTTCAAATTATTTCAAAACTGCTAACATTTCAGAATAAAGAATGAGATTCTTCTCTAGTGCTCTTTTAGGGTGAAAAATTAGCATTGGAGATGCACTTCTGTTGGTTCACATCAGTCCTCTAGAATTCCTCTCAATCTGTCATTAGGCTAAAAATATTACTTTGAGATGGAAACTCTAATTCGAAAAGATACATGCACCCCATGGTGCTCTGTGATGACCTAGATGGGTGGGAGGGAGGTCCAAGATGGAGGGGATATATGTATACATATAGCTGATTCACTTCGTTGTACAGCAGAAACTAACACAACATTGTAAAGCAAAATTAATTTAATTTTAAATAAAGAAGCAAAATTAATTTAATTTTAAATAAAGAAGAAAAGATACATGCACCCCAATGTTCATAGCAGCACTATTTACAATAGCCAAGACATGGAAACCCCCAAGTGCTCATCAACAGATGATTGGTTTAAGAAGATATATATATATATATATATACACACACACACATACACAATGAATATTACTCAGCCATAAAAATAATGGAATATTGCCATTTGCAGCAACATGGATGGACCTAGAGAATATCATACTAAGTGAAGTCAGACAAATATTATATGATATCACTTATATGTGGAATCTAAATAATAACACAAATGAATCTATGTACAAAACAGAAACAGACTCACAGGCATAGAAAACAAACATATGGTTACCAAAAGGGAAAGGAAGGGGCAGGGGTAAATTAGGAGAATGTGATTAACGACCTACTGTACATAAAACAGATAAGCAATGAGGATTTACTGTATAGCACACAGAGAAATGTTCAATATCTTGTACTAAGCTAAATAAGCTATAATGGAAAATAATCTGAAAAATATAAATATATGTAACTGAATTACTTTGCTGTACTCCTGAAACTAACACAATATTGTAAATCAACTATACTTCAATAAAAATTCCTTTGACATTGTGCAATGTTTATATTTTAAACCCTGTTTTTCAGCAAAGTCTAAAGAAAGTATTTAATGTATAGGGTTGGGGAGAAGGAAGACAATAAAATCATTAGTGATGTGAACTAACTATAAAATGACACAAACTCAGTACCATTACATTATTGAAATGTCACTTGAGCAGACTTCATTTTTCATCCAGAATCTCTGGGTACTGACCAATTTTACAGTGATGTATGAAGGCTTTTCATAAGACACACTGAATGTCAGGAAAAATTGAGATCTCAGAAGAATTCATGATCTAAATGCATGGCTATAATAGTTACAATGTGAAGACAGAGGTATCATGCTTATTTAGAGAAGCACCAAGGGAGATCAAGATGATTATCACAGTCATCCTCCAGTTTATTGTTTGAAATTAACGGCCCCAATGGACTATGGAGAGATGGTATGTAGTATTGAGAGACAAAACCAGGGTTCTTACCCCAGGTCACACTAAATGTGTAGACTTAGATGGACTCTTTAACTTTTTCCAGCCTCTGTTTTATAATCTCTTTAAATGGAGATAATAGTAAATAGCTTACAGGCTTCTTTTGAAGGATTAAACAATTCATGTAAAGTGCTTAGCACAGTGTCTAACACTGTCATTATGTAAAGTGCTTAGCACAGGTCTAACACTGTCATTATGTATGTGACCTAATAGTTGATACAATGTTACCTCCTTTACCAATGCCTCTCCTCTACTGCATATTGAAATCCTCTGGAGAGGTTTTAAAAGCACTGACGCCTGGGGTCCACACTCAGAGATTCTGATTTCGTAAGTCTTGGGTGAGACCTGAGCATCATGTACTTTAAAATCTCCCCATGTGATTCAGCTCTTCAGGCAAGATTGAGAACCAATGCTTTAGACAATAAATTTTTCATGAATAATCACATTTATTTGTATTATGCAAGAAACTGAGCAGCCAGGCATATTCGAAGAATACTGAGTTGATCACTTCTCTCTAATGCTCATTTTTCTCTTTTTTGCCCTTTTGGAGTTAAAAGAGCAAATGAAAAGTCAAGACCTAGTGATTTCAGCTTAGAACCTAAGGCTCCTTGTAGTGTTCTACTTAATAGTAAATAGCAGAGGAATTCTTTGAAAACTATCTTTAGTGTAGATGCTAAAACCATAAAATGCAGATTGGGTACCTATCCTTTAATGAGATCAAATATATAATTCTTCCCCACCTTACTCCTTTTTTTTTAATCACATCGGAGTCTTTCTGAAAGAGTTTGGGCTAATCCTTGGATCTTTTGGTAATCCTGGGCAATCAGGAAGCAATACACACTCCTCAAGGAAAAGGACAAGCATATTTCCTCTCTCTCTCTCTTTTCTCTCTCCTCTCCTCTTTCTCTCTCTTTTATAAAAAATTTCTTTTCCTTTAAAATTTTTTTCGCTCTTTTTTAAGATGACTTCCCTTCCAGGTGAGAAGAAAAGAATTTCCAAGTGAGGCCAATTAAAGTTGCCCAGATGAATCAAAGTCCCCAGGGATCAATCAGAATGCCTACATAGATGAAAAAGTAGGAGCATGTCCTGTCTTTCTCCTTGTTAGAGTTTAGTTTCTGCCCTGAGGAATACTAGTTATTTATTTTCCATCAGAGAAAATAATAAGCACTCCACAGAGCTTAACTCTTTCCTAGTTGAGAAAGATAAAAATACCCATTTTAAAAATGAAAATATAAAATTCTCACTTTAACCTTGTGCACTTTCCCTCCTTAATTATACAGAACACGTCATTCACTCAGATTCTGCTTACAATTGCACTGTAAATGATGTTAAAGAGATTTACTAGCTGCCTGTTTAAACCAGGAGATTAGATTTATGGATATTCCCAGATTGTGTACTAGGGAACATTAGTGTTCACCAAGATATTAATAAAAAGTTTTGTGGTAAAATTAATTTGGGAAATGATGATTAATAGATAACCATTTCCTTCACACCCCTCTGAACCTTGCTGCTCAGAATTTACCTCCCACACATTGGAGGGGCATAACCTGGTTACCTGTTAGAAATGCAGGAAATGAAGAAGTATCAGGCCCCACCCCATGCTAGTGAATTAAAATGTTCCCTTTAACAGAATCCTGACGTGATTCCTATGTACATTACAGTTTCATAAGCAGTGCCTTAGAGGATCCCAAATCATATTAGCATGTTAGCAAAAAACAAATTAAGTTAATAATTTAAATCTCCTTTTTAATTGTGTTTATCTCATAGTTTAATGAAATTATTTGACCACAGAAACATAGCTATTTTGTTTTTGAAACAGCTGGTAATATCTCATAGCCCAAAACTTTTTCTCATAAGATAGTTAGGAAAAATCTAAGTCAAATTTCCAAAATTTCTTGTAATTCTCTTATCTTTTTACCTTAAGAAGATAGTAAAGGATATGCTTACTTCTTAGACTAGAAATAGTATTTAAGAGCATTGAACATCCTTTGTTGATGAATTGCCAATTAACATGGAAACTCTGGTCAGTGATAAAGAGGCTTTTTTCTAGTTTGGTCTGCTTTCATCTAAAATAGACTCTGCAGATATTGTATGTATGTATGTATGTATGTATGTATGTATGTGTGTGTGTGTGTTTTGGAAGGCAGTGTTCAGCTTTTCCTGGTTCCATCCATCATAGAGGATGTCCTGAAAGGAGGAGCTATATCTCCCTTCAGCCTCAACGATATTACTTTATCCCTGCCCTTCTGAGTTGGGGTGGAACTTGGCACAACTTCCACCAGGGTGGTACCTGGATCTTGCCCCTCATCTAACTTTGATGGAATCAATGGAGCCACTGAGGTATACTTCCATACCTTCCAAAGACCACCAAGATTTGGGATTTGCTGGGTCTTACTCTCCTTCCATTCCCAGGCACATAGAGGCTTTTCATATTATGTTGGCAAGAATTACTCCGGAATTCTTCTTGCTTTCATGAATCTCTTGACCAAGAGCAGACACCAGTCTCTGTTCTCATGTGTTGTCTCCTGAATTCAGGGACCTATTTCGAGCAGCACTAGAACTCCTTCTCAACGATTTCCTCCAACAAATCAAGAGTGGGCCTATGGGTTCTCATCTAATGGGGGAACCAAATATCTTTGTCCCCCCCTTGAAAGATAGGGAACAAGATGTCCTTGTTCTTTTTTGAAAGGATGATTTCTATGTCTATCTATTATCATAAAAAAACAAAGCCAAGTGTGCTTCTCAACAAGCCATAATTTGATAAGTTAATAGACAACAACTTTAAACTTTGTATGAATACATCCAACATATTTTGACTCTCATCTTATTCTTCTGCCTTACCAAGGAACAAAAAAACATATATTTCTGAAAGAAAAAGTGGATTTGAGAATTTAGAGTGTTTTCTTCAATTTTCTTCCATGAAAATAATCTATTTTGGATTTCTTTTGAAGGCAAGTAGACGTTCAGCATTTACAACTAAGTAGAATTTTAAAGTTATGTCTCTAGCAACAAAGCACAGTACTGTATTTCTGAATACATGAATGTATTCTTCCTTGAAATAAAATCACTTACAAAGAATCTGTAATAAGTTGATCTTAGTCTTTAGGTTCACTAAGTCATACTATCTCAATCATGGTTTTAAATACAGAGATCATTTCAAGGCAGCATTTTATGTCTGATTCCTATCTGTACTCATCAGTTTTGAGAAAAATTACGTCAATTAGAGAAGACAAAATAACTACTTTCTGGCTCCTTATCAAAATTTTCCAGTGTTCAGATCAAAAATATAACATTTTTCTCTGAAATTCTAATTTTTAAGAGGTCAGGGTTAGACATGTTTATTTATGGCATATTCATTCCAAAGAGTATTCTTAAGAATGCCCTTGCTGGAAAGATGTTAGGTCTGAGAAATGAAGAAGAACTTGAAATCTATTTTTTGAGCTAGCAGTGAAAGAGCTTTCTATGTTTCAAGGTCATTTCACTGTGGAAGGAAACTGATAGAGTGTAATTAGAGTAGAAATGCTATGAAGTCTGCTCAGTAGAGACTCACTTGGCTAGCAAAGATAGCAGGGAGGAGTCGGAGGAAGTACGTAAAAATTTCTCTTATTGATTTGCATTTTCTATGGCCCAATGTGTTAAATGCATGTTCATATCACTTACAATGTTTTACCCTTGTCAGTGATTAATCTATGAACTTAGGGAGTTTTCTTCTGCTTACTCATTATGAGTATTCAAACAAGCACTGAATTGTAGATTTAACTCCATATGAACTGGCTCCACTTAACAAAATCCCAAAACATTTACTCAGAAGTTGTTATACAAAAGCACAACTGGCCCCAAAGATGTATACGACCTGCACCTCTGGCTTGAAGTGTCTATAATTATAATTATATATCCATATTACTTCTTTTCTTGGAAAGAACAATTTTAATTTAGTGTATTTGTACCTGTGTTCTAAGTGGGGTCGTGTATAATTCATGTTAGTGTTTATATGTATAATATAAATAACTGATGGGAATAGGGAAAAATAATTATAATTTTAGTGCCTCTGCAAATTTTATTTATGTCACTAAATAATGAGACCCTGAGAAGATACCTGTTGTTTAACTGTTGTTAAGGCATCTTAATATCTGTTTCTGAATGTCCAAAAGTATAGCATGCATAATGGGTGACATATTTCCAAACCTATTCTTGTTAAGTAATTAATATTTTGATCTTGTGGATTTTGCTAATAAATAATACTTTGTTTTTAGAAGAATAGTATAGAGTTGAATTCCCTGCTCTAAACCTGTGATGTCTGGTACATATCTCTCATTCCATTTAATGATCCAGCTATCTTTAACTGAGGGAGAACAGAATAAAATTTACACAGGTCTTTAAGATACTCTGTCTCTACCCCGAAAAGAACACCAGTGAAACTACTTCTTTGTAAAACCAGAGGATCACCATAGCCATAGACAATTTGGGGTCATTCATGGAGCGAGCAATCCTTTCTATTCTTGTCACATAGTTTGTTTCTCTTCCCCCTAAGAGAAAGAAAAATTTTCCTATAAAGTGTTCTGATTGTCCCTTTTACAGAGAGGAGGAGAATCAACTTCATTTAACATCAGTATAATTTATCAGAGGGACTCTAGTACTATGCAGGCAAACTCTAAATTACATTAAATCCAAATTCTCCTCACTCAAGATCTGTCAGATTTACTGCCCATCCATTAATCCCACTAGACTTCACAGCGCTGTTTTATCTTCTAATAATGTTTTATGAGATTGCCATTGCACACTAGCTTTTTCTGAGATAAGTGTGCATGGGAGGCAGATTTACTGTAGCTTACCCATTCCTGTTAATATTGGTTTAGACTCTGATTCCATGACCCTTTAAAGTGAGAGGC
Source organism: Neophocaena asiaeorientalis asiaeorientalis (assembly GCF_003031525.2). Taxonomy (NCBI): domain Eukaryota; kingdom Metazoa; phylum Chordata; class Mammalia; order Artiodactyla; family Phocoenidae; genus Neophocaena; species Neophocaena asiaeorientalis. The sequence continues at coordinate 5,051,476 of NW_020173397.1, read as the reverse complement.
AGCCTTCCAGGAAGAGGAAATAGGTTACTTTGTAAAATGATCTGAAATCTTGTCATGTCAGGAGCCTGCATGTGTTGGGATACTTCACAAGGCACTTGTTGCCTGCGGTAACATTTCACTTCAAAAGCATTTTCTTTTAATACCATTTCCCAGTTCAAATGGACTTCAGCTGATGCAGCATGTAAGTGGCAGCAAAAGATTTAAAAATATAGTGTAGTGGTTAAAAGTGAGCATTCTTGAGACAGATCGCCTGGCTTCAAAACGTGCACTTACAGGCTGTGTGATCTTGGGTAAGTTAATACTTGACCTATTTCCTATGTTTAAAACGGAGAGAATAATAATTCCAAGCTTATAAGTTGTTGGAGAATTATGCACGTTTATACATGCTTCACACTTTCAATAATATTGTATAAACTGAGCAGTCGATACTTACTTCTGTTGTAAATATGGAAGAGGTCATGTAAAAAAGCTTCACCATTGTACAAATGAGCAAACAGGCTCAAACGTAAAATAACTGACCTAAGTGTTCTGGCCATTAGAATCCAGCTTTAGGGGATGTAAACTGGTGCAGTCACTATGGAAAACAGCATGGAGGTTTCTTAAATAACTAAAAATAGAGTTGCCATGTAATCTAGCAATCCTACTCCTGGGCATATATCCGGAGAAAACTCTAATTTGAAAAGATACATGCACCCCAATATTCATAACAGCACTGTTTACAATAGCCAAGAAATGGAAGCAACCTAAATGTCCATCAACAGATGAAAACATAAAGAAGATGTTTATATATATATATAATATTATACATATAACTATATATTATGTATAATTATATTATAATCTGTATTATATATAATTATTATATATTATATATAATTATACATATATACACAATTAAACATTACTTAGCCATGAAAAAGAATGAAATAATGCCATTTTCAGCAACATGGATGGATCCAGAGATTATCATACTTAGTGAAGTAAGTCAGAGAAAGACAAATATCATATGATATCACTTATATGTGGAATCTAAAATATGATGCAAATGAACTTATTTACAAAACAGAAACAGACTCACAGACGTAGAAAACAAACTTATGGTTACCAAAGGGGAAAAGGGTGGGGGGAGGGATAAATTAGGACTTTGGTATTAGCAGATACACACTACTATATATAAAATAGATAAACAACAGGGTCTTACTGTATAGCACAGGAAACTATATTCAGTCCTGTAATAAACCATGATGGAAAAGAATTTTAAAAAATAATCCAGCTTTATTTTCTCCTTCTCTGAAGAAAGTGTGCGTATAGAGGCATTTTTGGCAGACCTGAGCTCAAGCTGCATCTCTACCTTGCATTTGTTGTATGACCTTGGGCAAGTCCCTAAATCTTTCTGTGAGACTCAAAAAGGCTGAGTAATCTGTCCAAGCCCATAGAACTAGTAGGCAGAGGAATTTGAATTCAACTTTAGTAGGTTTTATTCCAAAATCTGTGTTTTGTTCTCCAACACCATCAAGAAGTCACTGTATGTGGCATGTCTGTACATATTACTTTTGGACAATGGAGAAACATGTTAAAAGTCTCATGCATGGTTATAGCAAATTTAGAGCTCAGACTAGAAATGAAGTCACTGAGCGATCCACTAAATGTTCTTCCCATTAAATCAGTCATTCTCAACCCTAGCTGCACATTAAGTTTACCAGGGGAGCCCACCTTAGGAATACACTTACCTGGGGCCCCACCTCAGACTGTTTATTCAAAAGCTCACCTGAGACTATTTCTTCTTCATTTTAACATGCCAATGATAAGAACCACTGATCTGGACCCAAACAGTACAAACAGGATCATTTTCCCCAAACAGCCACACAACCAAGTTGCTCTGAAATTAATTAAACTCAGATCTATCTTAACACACAGGTGGCAGTGGTTCTAGCCCCACCTCTTCACTCTACACTCCTTAATATTTTTGGCATACTCTGTCTCACATACATGAGTAGCTGTGAAAAAAGTACTAAGAACAATCCTCTCAGTCCCTCAGGAACACTTTCCTGATTTCTTTTCTAATTTGTCTCCTTCTCTAACCTATTATACTCCACCTTTAGATTAGTCTTACTGACAGCTCTAATCATCCTATTCTATTGGAGTGCCTCAGTGATTCCTCCCTGCCTACAGACTAAGTTTAAGTTCCCCTTATCCAAAGCTACTAAGATCTATATAATTTAGTCTTAAGTGACCTTTCCAAGCTTAACTCTGACTAACTCACCTTCATTTTACATGCTTTAGTGAGAGTTGTGATTTCATGGTTTTCTGAAAGTTCACTGTCCTGTCACCTTTTGTGCTTTTTTCCCTGCTGTTCCCTCTGCCTGGAATGCCTTGCCTTACACTTCTGTATATGGTATTGCACTTACTCCATGATTAAGCCCAAGCTGTTTTCTGCTTTTCCCATCTTCGCTATTTATTCTTGAATGTAAAAATCCACCCAAGACTATTAAAAGGCTATATACTCTTGAATCTTGATCCCATTGATCCATTTTCCTATAAACACCCCCTTTCCGAGTCTCCATAGCATATTTTCTTAATCTTTTTGATGAAATTCACCTCTTTGTAATTTATGTAATATTTAAAGGTAGAGATTCTTTTGAATTCATCTTTACAACTCACACTTCTCAAAACATAGTAAATAATGTTATGAAGGCTTCTAGGTTATCTTCTCCCATCCTTACCCAATTTCAAATGCACATAGGTATACCAGGGCTGAAACCCTAAGGATGGAGCATGTGACTCTGGCGTAAGTCCCATCCTCTAAGCCATGTTGATTAGTTTCTTGGGATTTAAATCTGTAAGTGTATAGGTGTAGCAAGATTCTGGTAATTATCTAGCAACAAAGAGGGAATAAATTATTTCAAGCAAGATTAGGAGATAATCTTAATTAAGAATGCTGTATACTAAGGACATATCTGGGACCTCTCTGTCCAGATGGACCTAAAGCTAGACCTACCTCTAGAACCTCCAGTTATATAACACAAGCCAATTCAAGTTAGGTCTTTTGTACCTGGAAACCAATGAAATAACTAATACGAGACATTTATTCAGTAACTGTTAAATGACCAATCATCAGAATGTATTATCCATTCAACACCATTTCAACAGGGTTGAAGGAGTACACTCAACCATCTCCTCTGGTCTAATGTGACTAAATGTTTATTTTTTCAATTTTTGCTTCTTATCTCAGCCTAAAAGCTATAGTCCACTAAAATTTCCCTGACATAATGCTACAGAACACACAAATGATAGAAAAGACACTTATGTCCCTCTGTTCTTCTATCAACCCCGTGCAGAAGGGGTCTGTGCTCATCATTTAGTTTGACTTTGCAATGTAGTATTTTCTACAATCTCCTCCAATCCACTTAATTGTAAATCAGGATATTCACTAAGGCTCAAAAAAAGATCAAAGATAAAAGAAGGAAAAAGAGAAAGCTTCATGTCCAGATCATGTTCCTTATCTTGAAAACAACTTGAATTCCTTTCAGGTATTTGAAAAGCAAGAGAAAAATCGATGAGAATGAAGGTCAGAGGAAAGGACCAATCAGACTATTACAGGTTTATCGTGTTTTGGGTACAAAGTGACTGTTGCTTACCCTGAGTCCATTATCTGTCTGGGGATGACAGTGAGTATTGTTTTTTTTACTTTCAAATGCAGGACTAAGGTGGAGATAATGCTGTTAACATCGTGAGGCAATGTGAAGGGCTTAACGGCACAAGGAACACAGTATTGCTTATGGAATTGTGGAGGGCAGGAAAAATACATGGGTGGAAAGATGCTATAGGATCACAAGAGGGAGATGGAGGGGTTCTACAGAACCATCAGGGAGGTACAAAGCTCTAGATATATTTAACACACAGCAAAAAAAAAAAAAAAAATCTAAAAAAAATTAAAAAAAAAAAAAAAAAAAAAAAAAAAAAAAAAGGTTAGGGGAAAAAAAAGAAGATGAAGGTTGTAAGAGTGAGGAGGATGAAGAAATGTAGACTGCCTTAAACAGCATATTTTCTGATTTGAATAGATAGCCTCATTTCAATCAGTGATAGAATAAGCCTCAATGAACTGTCTGAAATTTCTCTTTATGAATTAACAATGGTCATGCTGAAGCTACTGTAACATTCACACATTTATCCACTCAACAAGCACCTTTTGATCCCATACTATCCATGTATTGGTGGTGGAGACAAATTTTTGGAACATGTTTAAAAGAAAGCTACTATCGCATAGAACTTGAAATGCCACTTCAATTACTGTGCAAATTCTAATGATGCCAAGAAACCCACTCTCAGCTAAAGTGTCCTATGTGTGATCGATCTAAAATGTGGTCATATATACACTACCAAATGTAAAAGAGATAGCTAGTGGGAAGCAGCCGCATAGCACAGGGAGGTCAGCTCAGTGCTTTGTGAACACCTAGAGGGGTGGGATAGGGAGGGTGGAAAGGAGATGCAAGAGGGAGGAGATACGGGGATATATGTATATGTACAGCTGATTGACTGCGTTATAAAGCAGAAACTAACACACCATTGTAAAGCAATTATACTCCAATAAAGATGTTAAAAAAAAAATGTGGTCTTTTGAAGTTGCCAGTGAAGGAACAAATAGGCTATGAATGCCTAGGGTCTGGTGTACCACTCATCGGCAACTTCTAAGACAAAACATTTGCAGGCCCAGAGATATGTCATAGAATTGCCAAAAGGACATGAAATCCATTACATAAATGGTGAAATATAGCTCATCATTGTACTTGTTTTTCGCCAGAGTTAGAAATTGTTAAATTTTCATCCATATAGAAAAGTGAAGAAAATCTGTGAGTGACATCTTCTACAATGATAGTCCTCTAACATGTCCAAAAAAATGTGTTTCCTTTAAACAATTGAGATCATCATCCGTAGGAAAAAGAAAAAGTGTATACCTCTTATGGCAAACAGGAAAGAAATGAAGAAGGAGGTAAACCCGAAAACATACTAGGTTTTTGACCTGGGAGACTAATTATTTCAGGAAATTTAGTGTGGAATTGCCTGAGATTTATCTGGGTGTTTGATAACTATTATAGAAGCAGCACTCACACTTACTAATGCAACTGCTTTGTTACATACAAGCTCTTTGCTTCTTTCATTTTCTCCCTTAGTATTTAATTTAAAAAAACAACAACTCTGTGTGTTTGTCTAGACAGCCAGATAAAATAGAAAAATAGATAGATATATAAATACATGTGCATAGATATAGGTATAGATACAAATACAGACAGATTAAAATGTCAGCCTATCTCAGAAAATAGGAAGGAACAGGGGTTGCTTAGGACTAGACCAGAATTTAAAAGGTTAAGTAGCATGTCCACTTGGAGTAAGTAGTGGCAGTAACCAGGAATTGAGTAACCAGGAGCTGAGAACCCTTAGGAGGAGATGCCTCCAAAAAGAAGAAGACTGATACCTGTCTCTCACTTTTCAAAGTGATTGTGATTTGCCCTCTAGTGTGCAGTTACAAGTTATTTTCCCCAGAGATAAATAACTGCTGCATTATTCTAACACGTCTACAGGTAACCCTTATTCCTCTCTGCACGCACATGCCTGGAAGTCCCCCTTCCAGGGGTGGTCTCAAGGATCTGGGCTTGGTTTAACACAAAAGCCCCCCATATTTAATAACATGGATGTCCACGGTGCTGCCACAGTACTCTTCAACCTGGACTAGGCCAGGCAATTTTGCCATTGACTTATCTAAGTAGCAAGGCTTAGCTGCTTCTTGAACTAGAATGAAACTTCCAATTCCAAATACATGTTGAAACACTTAAAAACTACAAGACACATAGGTTGTATCTATACGATGTTCACTGTGAAATTCAACTTCACTAAAATTTGAAATTTATCATAATAAAACACTGGGAAAAACTAACAAGATGTTTTTTTAAAAATTAATTCTTATGTCACTCTTTGCCTGGAATGGGGCAAGGAAAACGGCAAATTCTGAGCCACGTCATTAAGAAATGGATATTATAAAACCCCTGCCAAAATGAAATATTTAACATTTTTTATAAAAACTGTGTGCATGATTATGATAATAATTACTATTATTAACTTCCATCTATTAAGCTGTACTATGTGCCAGTCATCTGCATGCATTATCTAATTTAAGTCTGCGATCACTCTATGAAGTAGGTATTGTAATTCTAATCTACTTACAAATGAGCTAGGGGAGGCTTAGGGAGGTTAAAAAACATGCCCAGTGTGCTCAGACTAACCAGAGGAGCCAGGTTTCAAGCCCATGTCCTATGCCCAATTAGGTACAGCATTATTAAAAAAAAATTACTTTCGTATGATGCAGCAAATAGACATTTTTCGTATATAATTGTGAATAAGAAACATTGCAGTAATACCACTGGGACTTGCCAAGTAATGACAGAGAGGCGACTCTAGCAAGTATTTGAAACTATGATTGTATTTGAAACCTGCCAACCACTAAATAAACATCAAAGGCAGCTGCAGCAACCAGATGTGTTCTTTGTTTCTTCACCTGCGAGCCTGTTCCCTGCCCAGGAAGAATGGAGCAATGTCTGGACTAAAAGGCTATCTTTGTGGCCCGTTCACTCGTTGGCCTTTGTACAAACACTGCCAGCAGTACATCACTTAGAATGGAGTGCAGCCAAGATTTCTATAACGGAAATATCAATCAATCAAATCCGGGAGTAAGCCAGCAAACACATTTCACTGAGATCACCAGCCAGCAATCATCACATAGATCATCAGATAATAATGGTTCTTGACAAAAAGAAAAAGAAAACTAGAACAGCTGTGAGCTGCTGACTGAAGGGGCAAGGCCTTTATTTTTGTCCACCTGTTACCTACTGGTATACTAGAATCTTCTCTTGCTTTCGATTCCTTTAGTCATATTATAACTGCAACACATAGAATGAATCTTTAAATTCGTTACTGAATGAATGGTGTGACTTTTATCCTTTTAGCTTCTTTCGCTTTAAGGCAGGAATTTTCTTCCTTATTTTTAACTCAATAGACACCTTATTTCATCATTTGAGCTGGAATTATTAGCCCTATACCTGTTATCTCCCAAAGTAGTCAAATAAAAATATCCATATGTTTCTAACTTGCATAGTGATAAAAACCCATATGTAGTTGGCAAGCCCCTATAATATACCTAGTACTGTAAGAACTAGTATTTCTTGAGAATTTTCTCTGTCAGGCACTATTCAAAACAATTTATTTAACATATTCACAGAGTGGTTAAGTAACCTGCCCATGATCACACAGAAAGTGGTGGACCTGAAATGTGATCCAGGCAACAGTGCTCCTGATCCTACCCTCTGAACACATTAATGAGTGATAACATAGTGACAGTTGTACTTTTTAAATATCACCATATGTCAAACATGTATTCAGCCACTTAATAACTGTTAAAAATTGTTAACAATTTTGAAAGCATGAGTAGAACCCTTTTAATACTAAGACAATACCAATACTAATGTTTGAAAGAAATTATTTATTCAGGTCTAAGCTTCGTACTTGAAAAAGTCACCCTATGACCAAATGAGCCTTTTGAGAAATGGAAGAGAGGAAGGAATAAGAGATTTCACATTAGACACTGTCCTCTTTAGAATGAGAGAAAAACTTGAATTTCATTACAATGGAGAATTACCTGCTGCCAATTGCAAATGTCTCAATTACTGAGCAATTCTTGGTGAGACAGACATACTCAAAAATTTCTCCACGGGCATCTAATCCTGATCAACAATAATGACAGCTCTAATTGCTCCCCAAATGTCCTACACCAAGTAGAAAGAGGGAAAATATCAGGAAACACCTTTTTGTGTCCAAAGCATAATTTCTTGCACTGATGGCAGTAGGGGCAGTAAAACAGTCACTGCTTCTGGTCCAGAACTCAGGATTATTTCATTTACAAGGGTCACAAACCCAACTCAGACTATCTAATCAAGAAACAAAACTACTGAGTCATATAACTAAAGATTCTACAAGCATCTGAGTTTAGGCAACACTAGATCCAGATACAAAAAAACCCCACGTCATTAGATATCTCCCTCAGCCCTACTTCTATCTGTGTTAGCTTTATTTTCAGAACATTCTTGAAGGAATCAAGAAAAAAACATCACCCCCGGTAAAACAATATTTTCACCAAAAGAAGGCAGAGATGCAGGTCAGTATGTAAAAGCAGATAAGAGTGTGCCATGATTTCTTAATTGATAACAGTCTTATTTTGAGGGATCAGTGGTTATCAGAGTTGGAAACTCTTCTCAAGAAGCTGGGTGTTATAAATGACTTTTTCTCATCTTACAACTCTCACTTTGGTGTTCTTTATACCATTAGCACTAGTACACATGTGGTCACACAATCCAGAACCTTCGTGCCACTCCTCATTCTCACCAAGCCCTTTACTTCTTAAATATTGTTCAAATCAATCCATTTATCCCTATTACTGGTTCTCTCAGTTGGATAACAACAGTGGTGTTTAATTAGTCTCTCTGACTCATGACTTAGCCCATTAAACCCATTCTCTATGCGGGTGACAATGAAATCTGTTTAAAACATAAATTCTGCCATGCCACTTCCCTGTTTTAAAATCATCAAGGAAAATAAAATAAAATAAAATAAAACAATCAAGGGTTTTCAAGTGTTGTCAGAATAATATCCAAGGGCCTTAGCCTACTGTACATGGATAGCACGCACTTCTATAATTTTGCTACACTAAATGATAGCCACTAGCTGCACGTAACAATTTAAATGGAAATTAATTAAAATCAAACAAAATTAAAAATTCATTTCTTCAGCTCACTAAACATGTTTCAAGTGCTCAAAAGCCACATGTGGCTAGTGGTTATGTATCTATGTATCAGACAATACAAATATAGAACATTTCCATCATTATAGAAAGTTCTAATAAAACATAAAACATTGCTGTTTTGTGGCCTCATATCTGTTCACTATCCAATTGTTTTCTAAAAATAATGCTGAACCACTGGTAGGATCTGACCAATTCATACATATTTATGTCTCTGTAGCTTTGCTCATTCTATGTCTTCTTGGAATGCTTTTCATGTATCCCTACATAGTAATCAATATATATTCTTGAAGACCCAGCTAAGATGTCACCTTCTTTAGGATGGAAAACCTGAACTCTGGGGTTCAGCGCTAAGTGCTTTCAAGACACCCTGTGCCTACCTGTACCTTACCCATGCAGTGGTGAAACTATCGGTTTGTGCCTGACTTCCCATGTGACAGTAAACCTTGAACTCAAGAGGTTTGGTTCTTTGTTGTTCTTTCAGCACCAAGCACAATGAGAGGCATGTAGGAAGAAATCTAATACAGTACACATTTGTTAAAATGTAATAAATGGAAATAGTAAAGGCAATCCTTTCGACTTGTTAAACAAAATATCCACTTCAATTTTTCAAATTAATGAAATTAATAGATATCACTGACCGTTTCTGGCTGGTCTTCTCTGGTCCTGACATAACCTCAGCTCACCGCTAACATCATACATTGTCCTCAGTTCACTTCCACTTTAGAACTGATTCCAGAATCTACCTACTCAAAATAGGGCACATCTACAGAAGGGGTTGAGGTTCAAGGATGATCTAAAATGAACATCTTTTCCAGGAATAACAATAAAGAAAGTTTAAGAATTGCTGAAGGCTTCCTTAGAGTGTCATAAATTCTATGGAATAATTTTACCTACGTTAGAGATAATGTCTTCGTTGTGTGAATCTCTGATGGATACAGCATTAACAAAAAGAAAAAACAAACACCCCATACCACCAGAGATATAGCCATTTTTCATTTAAAACATGATGAGAAAATAGAAAATCCAGAATTTAAACTTGGAATTTTTCTGTCCCTTTGGTGTTGAGATTTTGCACCTGCCTTAATGCAGATAGGTGCCCTTCCAGGTGGCTATTTCTCCTTCCTCTTCCCTTCTAGATGAACCTGGGAAGGAGGTAGTATTCCAAATTGACTTTGCAGAGCTGTTGGATAAGCTTAGGTCAGTTTTACATGATTTGGAACCTAATAACCCAGCAATACAGTTAAACATTTTGCATGTCAGCCTTTAAATTGCATCTAAATCTTTTGTTCTTTGACATTTAGCAACATTCTGTTTCAGTAAAGGTTGTTGCCTTTTTTTTGCAATGACTTTCTGACTTGTCTTTAAAGTTAGCAGTCCAATCAGTCTCCACTGACAGAGAAGAGTGACATATTGACTTTTACAAGAGATGAATCAAAAGGTGACAGAACATGAATAGAGGGAACCTTAGCACTGAATTTTCCATATAAATGCAAGTGTCAACTAAACAAAGAAAAAGGCTCCTCTTTACATAGTCAATGCAGGTGCTCTATCCACATAATATATGAGTTATTACTGCATAGGCCTGGTGATCCCATGGAATTGTGGGTATTCATTTTTTTTAATATAAAGTTGAATTTTACTCCCAACACTGCCTTACCTTAACTAGCAACATACTTGGAAAAGTTGATTATTAAAATCCGTCTCCCCATTTCTAATTTTAGCTGTGAAATGAAAAATTATTCAGACCTCAGAAATTTCTAATAAATTGCAAAATATAGACAATTTAAGTTACTTTGTCTTTGGAACTTTCTTTCTTCCTGCTTTTTCTTTGGTGTTCTAACATTCTCACTATATCTCTACTAATTCTTCAGTGCACATACCTCGAGAAAGCATGAGACACGCATCTGGTGTCAAATTCTATTCCATGTTTTACTCTCAGAACACTTTGACTGCTTTAGGCTTTCTCTCAGTCTTCTTTCCATAATCCAGGAGACTTGCATTAATCAATAACTCATTAATATTACTCATAACCTTAATATTAGCAACATTTATTGGGCATTTATGTATGTCAGTCTCTGAGCTCTAGGGTGTACCTAAATTATCTCAGGTAATTCACAATATAGTTCTATGAAGAAAATATGTTACTGTATTTATCCGCATTATAGAGATAAGAAAACTGAGACAAAGGATATTTAAGTATCATGTCCAAGATCATGCATCTTGCAAAGCCTTCAAGTCCAGGATTGTCTTAACACCAAAATTCATGCTTCTGACCAGATTATTCCCATTTAGTTTTTGAAACATGAACATATATGTTTTCATGCTTTAATATTTAAGAAAATAACAACAATGTATATGATGTCAATCTTATTTTTAGAAAATTGTGTGGTAAAATACCACACAAATATTGGCTAATATAAAACATATTTACTTTTCATTTCATGCCTTTAGTATAGTCATAAATTCTTATACCTATAAAAATATTCAAATAACTAATAAATATCAAGTATATTACAAGTCAAACATTATATGACAGTAGATAACTTTTTCATTTTTTATTATGTTTTTTATTTTATTTTTTTATACAGCAGGTTCTTTCTAGTCACCCATTTTATACACATCAGTGTATACATGTCAATCCCAACCTCCTAATTCATCACACCACCACCCCTACCCGCCGTTGCTTTCCCCGCTAGGTGTCCATACATTTGTTTTCTACATTTGTGTCTATATTTCTGCCCTGCAAACAAGTTCATCTGTACCATTTTTCTAGGTTCCACATATATGCGTTAATAAACGATATTTGTTTTTCTCTTTCGGACTTACTTCACTCTATACAGCAGTCTCTAGATTCATCCACGTCTCTAGAAATGACCCAATTTTGCTCCTTTTTATGGCTGAGTAATAGTCCATTGTATATATGCACCACATCTTCTTTATCCATTTGTCTGTCAATGGGCATTTAGGTTGCTTCCATGACCTGGCTATTGTAAACAGCACAGCAATGAACATTGGGGTGCATGTACCTTTTTCAATTACGGTTTTCTGTGGGTATCGGCCCAGTAGTGGGATTGCTGGGTCATATGGTAATTCTACTTTTAGTTTTTTAACGAAACTCCATACTGTTCTCCATAATGGCTATGTATTGGTCTATAATTTTCTTTTTTTGTAGTACCTTTGTCTGGTTTTGGCATCAGGGTGATTGTGGCCTCATAGAATGAGTTTGGGAGTTTTCCTTCCCCTGCAATTTTTGGAAGAGTTTGAGAAGGATGGGTGTTAGCTGTTCTCTAAATGAGTGATAGAATTCACCTGTGAAGCCATCTGGTCCTGGATGTTGCTGGAAGATTTCTAATCACAGTTTCAATTTCATTACTTGTGATTTGTCTGTTCTTATTTTCTAGTTCTTCCTGGTTCAGTCTGGAAAGGTTATACCTTTCTAAGAATTTCTCCATTTCTTCCAGGTTGTCCATTTTATTGGCATATAGTTGTTTGTAGTAATCTCTTATAATCCTTTGTATTTCTGTGGTATCTGTTGTAACCTCTCCTTTTTCATTTCTAATTTTATTGATTTGAGTCCTCTCCCTCTTTTTCTTGATCAGTCTGGCTAATGCTTTATCAATTTTGTTTATCTTCTCAAAGAAGCGGCTTTTAGTTTTATTGATCTTTGCTATTGTTTTGTTTCTATTTCATTTATTTCTGCTCTGATCTTTATGATTTCTTTCCTTCTGCTAACTTTGGGTTTTGTTTGTTCTTCTTTCTCTAGTTCCTTTAGGTGTAACGTTAGATTGTTTATTTGAGATTTTTCTTGCTCTTGAGGTAGGCTTGTATAGCTGTAAACTTCCCTCTGAGAACTACTTTTGTTGCATCCCATAGGTTTTGGATCATCGTGTTTTCATTGTCATTTGTCTCTAGGTATTTTTTTATTTCCTCTTTCATTTCTTCAGTGATCTCTTGGTTTTTTAGTGACGTATTGTTCACCCTCCATGTGTTTGTGTTTTTTACGGGTTTTTTTTCCTGTAATTCATTTCGAATCTCAGAGCGTTGTCGTCAGAAAAGATGCTTGATATGATTTCAATTTTCTTAAATTTACTGAGTCTTGGTTTGTGACCCAAGATGTGATCTATTCTGGAGAATGTTCCGTGTGCACTTGAGAAGAAAGTGTATCTGCTGTTTTTGGATGGAATGTGCTATAAATACCAATTAAATCTATCTGGTCTATTGTGTCATTTAAAGCTTGTGATTCCTTATTAATTTTCTGTTTGGATGATCCGTGCATTGGTGTAAGTGAGGTGTTAAAAGTCCCTCACTATTATTGTGTTACTGTTGATTTCCTCTTTTACAGCTGGTAACAGTTGCCTTACGTATTGAGGTGCTCCTATGTTGGGTGCATATATATTTATAATTCTTATATCTTCTTCTTGGATTGGTCCCTTGATCATTATGTAGTGTCCTTCCCTGTCTCTTGTAACATTGTTTACTTTAAAATCTATTTTATCTGATATGAGCATTGCTACTCCAGCTTTCTTTTGATTTCCATTTGCATGGAATATCTTTTTCCATCCCCTCACTTTCAGTCTGAATGTGTCCCTAGGTCTGAAGTGGGTCTCCTGTCGACAGCGTATATATGGGTCTCGTTTTGTATCCATTCAGCTAGCCTGTGTCTTTTGGTTGGAGCAGTTAATCCATTCATGTCTAAGGTAATTATCGATATGTATGTTCCTATGACCATTTTCTTAATTGTTATGGGTTTGTTTTTGTAGGTCCTTTTCTTCTCTTGTGTTTCCCACTTAGAGAAGTTCCTTTAGCATTTGTTGTAGAGCTGGTTGGGTGGTGCTGATTTCTCTTAGCTTTTGCTTGTCTGTAAAGCTTTTGGTTTCTCTGTCGAATCTGAATGAGATCCTTGCCAGGTAGAGTAATCTTGGTTGTAGGTTCTTCCCTTTCATCACTTTAAGTATATCATGCCACTCCCTTCCGGCTTGTAGAGTTGCTGCTGAGAAATCAGCTGTTAACCTTATGGTAGTTCCCTTGCATGTTATTTGTCGTTTTATCCTTGCTGCTTTCAATAATTTTTCTTTGTGTTTAATTTTTGCCAATTTGATTACTATGTGTCTCAGAGTGCTTCTTCTTGGGTTTATCCTGTATGGGTCTCTCTGCACTTCCTGGACTTGGGTGGCTATTTCCTTTCCCATGTTAGGGAAGTTTTCAACTATAATTTCTTCAAATATTTTCTCAGGTGCTTTCTCTCTCTCTTCTCCTTCTGGAACCCCTATGATGCGCACATTGTCGTGTTTCATGTTGTCCCAGAGGTCTCTTAGGCTGTCTTCATTTCTTTTCATTCTTTTTTCTTTATTCTGTTCTGCAGCAGTGAATTCCACCATTCTGTCTTCCAGGTCACTTATCCATTCTACTGCCTCAGTTATTCTGTTATTGATTCCTTCTAGTGTATTTTTCATTTCAGTTACTGTGTTGTTCATCTCTGTTAGTTTGCTCCTTAATTCTTCTAGATCTTTGTTAAACATTCCTTGCATCTTCTTGATCTTTGCCTCTATTGTTTTTCCAAGGTCCTGGATCATCTTCACTAACTTGTGTTGTTCATCTCTGTTAGTTTGCTCCTTAATTCTTCTAGATCTTTGTTAAACATTCCTTGCATCTTCTTGATCTTTGCCTCTACTGTTTTCCCAAGGTCCTGGATCATCTTCACTAACATTATCCTGAATTCTTTTTCTGCAAGGTTGCCTATCTCCACTTCACTTAGTTATTTTTCTGCGGTTTTATCGTGTTCCTTCATCTGGTACATAGCCCTCTGCCTTTTCATTTTTTCTATCTTTCTGTGAATGTGGTTTTTGTTCCATAGGCTGCAGGACTGTAATTCTTCTTGCTTCTGCTATATGTCCTGTGTGGATGAGGCTATCTAAGAGGCTTGTGCAAGCTTCCTGATGGGAGGGACTGGTGGTGGATAGAGCTGGCTGTTGCTTTGGTGGGCAGAGCTCAGTTGATAACTTTTTCTTAAGATTGTCAATGGCTCAGTGAAAAGGAAGGAGCAAGTGTGATACCAAGGAGTTTAAATTAATGAGTTATCAATATACTGAGATGTTATATTGCTGCCACAGATAGAGGATTGCTGTATGATAGGTTCTTTATAAACCACTGAATTATTGATTGATTGATTGATTGGCTGCATCGGGTCTTTGTTGCTGTGCACAGGCTTTCTCTAATTGTGGCAAGTAGGTCTACTCTTCGTTGAGGTGCGCAGCCTTCTCATTGTGGTGGCTTCTCTTGTTGCAGAGCATGGGCTCTAGGCACGAGGGCTTCAGTAGTTGTGTTATGTGGTCTCAGTAGTTGTGGTGCATGGGCTTAGTTGCTCCACGCATTTGGGATCTTCCTGGACCAGGGATAGAACCCACGTGCCCTGCATTGACAGGCGGATTCTTAACCACTGCACTGCTGGGACATCCAAAATCATTATTTCTAACAGTACATTTTCAGATAATACACACAATGAAAATGTCTTCATTTACGGTCACTAAAGAAAACTCATTCAAAAGGACTGCAATCTATATATGTACTTTGCGACAAGCAGAAGTACAAAAAGGATGGGAAAAGGAGAAAACAATGGATAAGAAATGTAAATAAATTTGTGAAAGAAAGAAAATAAATGGAAGAGTGGCAACAGAATTAGCAAGGTGCAATACTTAAGAACCCAAAGCCTACAGGATATTGAGGTTAGACTTGGTGCCAAAAAAGGGGAGAATTGGTTCTAGGAGTGTTCACGAGGAAGGGATCACGTGATCCTCACCTCACACTGTGCAGCAAGGTGACAATGACCCATCCTATCTCCATGCAGCAGGAGACAGGAGGTATACTTTCCAGAGTTACTAAAAGAGATTTCTGGTCTGGGGACACCATGTACAGTAGAAGTCCAGAGTGAAGTATGGCTCAAAAAAGGGAGGAAGGCAGATTACAAAAGAATCTCAATGCCAAGCCATAGAACCTTGTTCCTAGGACACCAGAGAAAGGTTTTCGGAACCACTCCCATCAGCCCTCCTATACATACCATCATCCAACTGACTGAAAATTAGAAAATATTTCTCTGGAAGAACTGAATAGCCTTAGAGAAACAACCTTTCTGTGTTGTCATTGGGGATGCAGCTGATCATGTAATAATTCAATCATGAAGTCTACCAAACAAGAAACCCACCTATGCATATTAACCTCCAACCTTTTAAACATGTTTTCATTTTTCATTTTTAAATACACACAGGCATACAATAATGACCAGACAGTTGATGGAAGTCTCTAATTATAAAAAACAGAGATAAGGACAAGCCAACAAAGGGAAGGCAAAAAAGAAACATAATTATGTGAAATTAAAAGTTTACAGAAACTAAAATTAACATCCTTAACTACGAGAGAGTGAGACAGAGAAAGACTGAGAGAAAGGGAACAAAAGATAACTCATAAATACTGGATAATCAAGTAAAAATTAAGGAGAAAAGTTGAATACTAGTATAATATTGTGGTTGAGGAATGTCCCAGTAAGTAGAGTAAAAAGATCAATAAATGAAAGATAGTGGAACAACATGAGGAAGTTGAAAGTTGAGTTCAAGAACTACAACATTTGAGGGATAGAAATCATAGTAAAGGAAATTATATGTATTTTAAAAGTGGAACGTTCCAGACATGAAGGAATGATTGGATTAACCAAAGATTAGCCCATTCCATGAAATTTCAGAAATCCAGGGATAAAGGAAAGATTCTAAATATTTTATGCTATGGTCTGAATTGTGTCTCCTCAAAATTTATCTGCTAAATTCCTAACCCCCATTGTAACATCCTTGGAGTAAGGCAATGATTAAGATTAAATGAGGTCTTAAAAGTGGGACTCTGATCCAATGAGATTAGAATCCTCATGGGAAGAGTCTTCAGAAAGCGATCTCTCTCTCTCTCTCTCTCTCTCTCTCTCTCGCTCCCTCCCTCCCTGTTATGTTATGTGACAACACAGCAAGAAGGACTGTCTGTAAGCCAGGAAGAGCATTCTCACCAGAAACTGAATTGGCTGAAACCCTGATCTTAGACTTTCCAGTTTCCAGAACTGTAAGAAATACATTTCTGTTGTTTAAGCCACTCATTCAGTCTACAGTATTTTGTTTTGGCAGCCCAGCTAGTTTAATACACTTTCATGGGGGAAAAGTCATATACATATGCTTAGGACCAGACTAGCATACAACTTTCCAACGGTAACAGTAAATACCACAATACAGTAGATGAACATCCTCAAATTTTTAGAGATAAATGACTTTGAACCTAGAATCATAACCAGCTAAATTATTAATTGTTAAAATACATTATATACATTTTGCAGAAATGCAAGGAGAAGAAACCAGGAAAATCTCATGAACCAAGTTCCCCTTTTAGAAAACAAGTGCAAAGTGAGTGTTAGGGAAAAAAATAAATAAATAAACCAACAGAGGGAAGGACATGCAGGAATGCAGGAAAGTTGTAATCCATTATCGGAGAGCAACAAAGAGAATTCCCAAAGTAACAGTGCATAATTTGCCCCAGTGTGAAAACTGCTCAAACTGGAGCATCTCTCAGTGGATTTTCAAGAAAAATCCCCAGAAAAGAAATAAAAATAATGAAAACATTATTTGATTAGTCTGAATATTTGGAAATAATTATTTATAATCATGTAACATATCTGTTAGAGAATCTGAGGAGAAATCAACACAATACATATTATACTGAGCAAGTTAAAAAATCACCTAAAAAAGAGGTGATTATTTACTCCAGGCTAAAAAAAAGATATCAAATAGAAAATAAACATAATAATAGGTCACTTCTTCATCCAACAGTGAATGGTAATTTTATAGATACAAAAATGCACTAACTGTTCTGTAGACAATTGTGATAACTGGGAAGAATGAGGAGAAAATGTGAACAGGTTGGTTTAAAAATGATAAACCTCTGCCTAGGAAGTAAAAGGTAAATGCATGGTATTTAAGATTGATAAATCAATAAATAACAGAATGAACATTTTATTAAATTGTTCGTTATTTTAAAATGTGGAGATAGGGACTTCCCTGGTGGCGCAGTGGTTAAGAATCCGCCTGCCAATGCAGGGCACACGGGTTTGAGCCCTGGTCCGGGAAGATCCCACATGCTGTGGAGCAACTAAGCCCATGTGCCACAAGTACTGAGCCTGCGCTCTAGAGCCCGTGAGCCACAACTACTGAAGCCCGCACACCTACAGCCCGTGCTCTGCAACAAGAGAAGCCACCGCAAGGAGAAGCCTGCATACTGCAAGGAAGAGTAGCCCCTGCGGGCCACAACTAGACAAGGGCCATGCACAGCAACAAAGACCCAATGCAGCCAAAAATAAAGTTAAAAATAATTTAAAAAATAAATGTTTAAAAAGAAAGTGTAGAGATAGACAAACATATACATAGACATTTATTAAAATAAGCAAATGAAAAGTATAAGCTATTCACGTCTGCGGAAAGACTCAGGTGAAGGAAAGATTGGGCAGGGAACACTTGCTTTCATTTTATTTTTACTATTAAAAATCTTTCAAAACATTGCTTTTTATAAAAGTACATGCATGCCTTAGTTTCATGACAAAAATTTTAATTAGAAAAATGACTCTGTAAGAGGAAACTAGTGGAAGGCTGTGTTAGAAACTATTATTATTTACAAATATTTGCTTCTACTCCCTGTCCTATTGGCTACAAATTTGAGCATGTGACTTGCTTTGACCAATGAATATTTCAGAACCAACAAGTAGATCCGTTCTGTCTTTCTCCTCTGTCACGACATGTAACATTGTGTCCAGACTGAGCTTATTTCATTAGCTTGGGTCCCAGAGTGAGCAGATGTGTAGCAAGTAATTGACTTCTGTCATTTTAGCTTGTTTTGTTGCCATAGGAAAAACTACTCTATGCTGACCAGTGCAGAGATGAAACAGAAATTCATCATGTATCAACTAAAGCACTGACTGGGGTATGTTGTGAAGGTAAGCAAGTCATTAATTAATCTTTGAGAATTTATATCATATAATGTTACATTCTTTCTAGACATTACAATATTTCCATTTCTGGTATAAGGTATACAACTTGTCTCCCTATTTGTAACAAATTCACACCACTGTCACATAAAGACATTATCTGAAGAAGCAAGTTTTAAATTGAATAAGGTACTTTCTTTTCATGCCCTATGAGAGATTTATGATCCTAATACCTGAACATCTCCAATCATTTCTCAAGTTTCCTCAGATTTTCAGTTAATTGCTTAACTTTTCACTGTATCACACAGTATTCCCTTTTGGATAGTGACAGAATGATTCCTATCTCCTCTTTTATACTTTATTTTATACCTTCATTAAGAAACTTAAACTTACTGTCCAGCTTATCAATTCAATTATTACTTAATTAACTATAGTTTCCGGTTTGAAAGAGATGATATTTTGACATTTGAAGTGCTCCCAACTAACTTGTAAGCTTGCTTAAGGTAGAGACTATAAATGTTAATTCCTGTTTTGGGTCTTGCAGTTTCAAACACAATTGGTGGGCACAAAATAAGCACTTAATAAACATTTGCTTAATAGATTATGTCTAAGTCTCCACTAAGCACATGGGAATTCGTGTTTATTTACCCATAAAATGCCATTTCTAACTCATGTATTCCCTATCTTGTGAATTATTCCTAGGCTATTTCACCCTTCTTCCCATCATGAATCTGAGTCATCTGACTATACCATCATGTGATGTGACCTGGGAATGAAACTAGTTTTAACACCAGCCCATGAAAAACATAAATATGAAAGTAAAAAATCCCAAGGCTAAATGTCAATGACTTCTTCTTTTCTAGGTTCACGCATTATCTCAGCTCCATTTCCCTTTATTAATTTGCAGGTTGTAAAATTATAGTGTGAAAAGGAAAAAGGGAGAGTATTTAATCCAGCACCTCATTTTGTGGATGAGGTGACATGACTCGTCTGGAGTCACATAACCTAATAATGGTAGCAGAAGTATCAGTATCATTAGACTCCATTACATGAATATTCCACCTTGAGAGTACAGTCTCTTGAGAGTTGGACGTCATCTTTCTTATTGACATTTCTTGCATGTCATGGCCCAGCCTAATGTTTACCATGAAACATATGATCTCATGTTTGTTGGGTTTACCTAATATAATATTTAATTTTAGGAAAATTTATCTGTAGTAATTTAGCAAGATAGCTGAATGCTCATGTATATATGAAATGCTGGATACTGGGCAGCAAATCAAATTTTATTTCTAAATCTAATTCTACCAAATTTTCCTTATATTTCTCCTTCCTATTTTCTATAAGAACAGACTAAAGCAAGAAGGTATAATATCCTGATCAAAATCATTTGTTCAGGAGGATGGGGGACCCCTAGAATTATTCAAACCAGCAATTGGGATGAGATAGTCTATATTATTAAATTAATTTTAAGACATTAATTAAGGTATTTGAATGTTTAAATTTCATGGTAACATGTCCAAACTATTGAACTTTATTAGCTAATTGTCTGATGTAGTATTTATGGAATGCTGTTACTTATCCAGAAATTCAGTATTTATTGCATTTATTTTTCCTTACTTACTGTTGGTTTTTTTTTTTTTTTGCGGTATGCGGGCCTCTCACTGCCGCAGCCTCTCCCGCCGCGGAGCACAGGCTCCGGACGCGCAGGCGCAGCGGCCACGGCTCACCAGCCCAGCTGCTCCGTGGCATATGGGATCTTCCCGGACCGGGGCACGAACCCGCGTCCCCTGCATCGGCAGGCGGACTCTCAACCACTGCGCCACCAGGGAAGCCCCTCTGTTGGTTTTTAATGAATCTTACATCCTATTGTTAGACTTGCTCATGTTTGAAAAAGGGTGGAGTAGGAGCTACCTTTTTATTCCTTTAATTAGTCTCTTTCCTGAGGTTCATTAGCTGGCAATTCTTTCCTGTTAGATCAATGGCAAAACAATAATCTGTAGTCATTTTGCCTTGAGCAATAATCTGAACATCCTTCTTGGAAATGATCCATTGTGGCCACTGGAACATTTGAGCAGTAGTTTTAATTGTGTTTTCATCAGATTCTGGTGTTGCTGAGCCCTGTTCTGACGGCCAAGACAGTATAGAAACAATAGCATATGTGACATTGCAGTCTGTGAAACTGGTAACAGACTGCACGTTAGTTTCAATGCTCTTTCCATACAGGTTTAATAATCAGAAAAAGAATGTTAACTCTTTAATAATTGAATATGTGTTTAATATTTAAACAGCCAGATCCTTCCAGTTGTTAAGCTAATATCAAAGTAGGATGGAAGCAGGCTACTTACTGGCAACTGTCCATCTTACAAATGTCTTTTGAAGTTCAGTGAGGTAATGGTATAGACTGCCAGACTCAGGCTGGAGGGTGTGACTTCTAATAACGAGAACCAAAGACAATGCAGAAACTTTCTTTTCGTAATTATAGCCATGTAATAAAACCTATATGTATTAAAACTATAGTATAACTCATGATTTTTTTAATCTCACATTTTGTTTTTTCATTCTTTATAACTATTGAATGCAGGAATAATTTTCCTGAAAATGAAAAAGAAAATAGGCAACGTTTACAGCAGATTATGTGGTGGGAATGATTTCACTTGTAATTTATGTTCAAAATACAAGGAAGATCAGCGTTTACTTAAAATATTTGTTATCCTAAAGTCTCCCTTTATTGCCCATGGTAATTTAACAATTATATTGAGGGGTGAGGGAAAGGAGTTATACTCTGGTGGGCACTGGCAATGCTCATATCCTGTGACTTCACTTTAGTGACCCCAGCCCACCTTCCAAATGACCTCTGGTGCACCAGAGACCCTCAGTTTACTCAGTCACAAGGCCTTTTGTAATGTAGCAGTTAATTTCACATATTTTATAAAGATATTTGACTACCTCTGCTAAAGCCTACTCCTAATTGAATATAAATCATAGGGTTAAAAAATCTTATATTTTTTCCTAAAACATCTGTTCTTGACACTTCTGTTCTAAAGTCTTTTTTTTTTAAAGACCAAGGTGACTTTCAATTTCACTTTGTTGAATTCAGGCCCTATCTTTTCCACTAATGATTTTAGGTGACCGTTGTGTAGCTTAAAAGTTCCAGATGGACTTCAGTTTTCTTGATGTAGTTTCTGTTTAGTTTTGCATAAGGAAATTTAAATGACTGTTTTATTCTTGACAGGAATTTCAAGTCAATCTTTGAGAAAATATATATCATTTTAAACTTTTAAAACAAGTAAAGATAGATGCTCCACACTCAGGAAATCTGATTCTGTAAGCTCTGGGTAAGGCACCATTATACTTTTTTTTTTTCAAGTCATTCTACTACCTACCATTGTTTGAGAACCGCTGTTATAGACAATTGTTAGAGATGAATTCCACCTTTATTTTTCTGTTCTCCTAATCATGTGAATAGGAAAATATAAAATCATAAATCAAATATTTCATGAAAAGAATGGGACAGCAGAATTGTAAGAACCTTAACCTACCATTAAAGTTCGATAAGACAGATAAGATTTATTATGTGCTAGGGCCATGTGACCCATGACCATTCTCTTCTTCCTTCTACCTTTATTTAGGACACAGTGCTCTAAAGACGACAGTGTTGAACTTTGTTTCTTGGTAATCCTTTTTATTTATTTATTTTTTAAAGGTGATAATGACTTTTTAAAATTTTTATTTATTTTTGGCTGCATTTTGGGTCTTCGTTGCTGCGTGTAAGCTTTCCCTAGTTATGGCAAGCAGGGGCTACTCTTTGTTGTGATGTGCGGGCTTCTCATTGCAGTGGTTTCTCTTGTTGCGGAGCACGGGCTCTAGGGGTACAGGCTTCAGTAGTTGTGGTACATGGGCTCAGTGGTTGTGGCTCACAGGCTCTAGAGCACAGGCTCAGTAGTTGTGGCGCACAGGCTTAGTTGCTCTGTATAGCATGTGGGATCTTCCCAGACCAGGGATCGAACCCGTGTCCCCTGCATTGACAAGTGGATTCTTAATCACCGTGCCACCAGGGAAGTCCCTTGGTAATCCTTTTCAACACTGCAGTATTTTAGAACTGCCTTATCTGGAAAGGCTTTCTTACAGTTTTTCCAAATCACTTGTCATGATATATGCCCCTTACTACTCTTCCCATCATTGGAGTAGGGGAAAAGCTATTCTTCACTCCTGTATTTTATTTTTATGAAGTTACGTCTCAAACTTCCCTCCCAGAGAAGACATACAATTTATTTGAGGACAAAAGAATCCATAACTGAGATTTAATTTTTTCTGCAAACCTGAAAATATATTTATGCTTTGGTACTTCTCTTAGGTAATAGGAATGAAAATTTCCTAGTAAAAGATCATCATTTAAGTGGCTGTAGGAGAAAAATACTTCACGTCTGTGCAAACAGTAGTAAGTAGCATTTGATAAAATACATTCTCACCTTTCTAAGCTATTTTTTCCCTCCTGTTATGTGCTTAAAAATAGCAAACCGTTGGTGTTCAGTTTTTTCAACTTACCAAGTGATCCTGAAGGTCCACAACTTATGAATATTCTTCCCTTCTTCTGGTGCATGAATTTGAATCCTGAGTGCTTCGGGGTGGGTAAGTGCAGAGTGAGTCACTTAGAAGGTGACTAGTCAGCACCAGCAACAAGCCCACATGAAGACATAATTTCAAACATGTATTTGCTTCTTCTTTGCATTTTTAATATGGGTCTCCTCTGAATTCGTTCTGGATTATCCACTGCCTAAGTGGAAAGAGAGGATGGTTAGAGCACAAATGAAAAAGAAAGATTCAGTGTTTAGCTTCTGAGCTCCAAAATAGGCCTTTCAAGCTCATTTTGAGGACAATCTTTGCACAAAAGCTGTTAATTTGTCAAACCCCGGCTCTCTGAAAACAATGAACGAATATATATCTATATTGATATACACTGAGTTTCTTCTATAATGAGAGAAAACTTGTGTTCTACAAAATCACATACTAAAATAACTGTATACTTTTAGAAAATAACTGAAGGTAGAGCACTAAAACCTATGTAACTTTGTAGCCAAAGTACTAATAAAAGCAATAATAATCTTAATATAAATATTATCAGAGTTAAATCTCAACTGGCCTTGACACCTAAAGTGAAAATCCATCAGTTTTTTTCCAAGGTTCCTGCCTCTTCCCCCAAGATAAACTTACTTAGAGGGATATACTCCCAATTGAGACCAGTTTTATCAAAATTTAAAATGTCACAGTGTGGACTTCCACCTCAGTTCTTTCTAAACACACAGGAAATATCTTTGCAGATTCATTTGGATTTGCAGTTTTGGCAGAGACATTACGGAAAGCTTAGCAGTTCTTAAAGCCACTAAACCAGCTAGTATTTGCACTAATAGAAAGCACTTATGTAGTATTTCCTACTTCCTGAAGGTTTCTCTTTTAATTCTGGGAAAGCATGTCCCAGACGGCTTCAAAATATTGGCATGTTGGGAAAATCAAGCACAGAATAATGCAACTTCCACATTTTATTAGTATTTTTCTGCTATATGTGAATTGTATGTGATCTAGTTTACATTATAGAAATACACATTGTAACAGAAAGGACACACATACATATATATACACGCAACCCTCCACATACATCATACATATATGTAAGTCACATATGCACTGCGAGAAGCAGATGCCTCACTGAGGAGATTTAGTGGAAAAAACACCTGTGATGGAGAAAGGGAGAAAACATAGGAGGAGGCAAAATCTTCAGACCACAAGGCAGGTCTGAATCCTATGAAAGGAGAACGTGGAGGAAGGATTGGGTAGGAAGAGCCTCAGACCACAGCTCGGGTCTGAAAAATTTTCTGCCAGAACAATGGGGCGTCCTTAAACAAGCTGCCTGTTAGCAGAATCCTTCACTGAGCAGGAATCCAACCGGCACTAGAAGCCCACCCTCCTTTGTCACTGCGGGGAGGCAACCCTTGGTACGCGAGGCTTCCGAGTTCTCTGGATTGGCAGCTTGAGACTCTCAGTCAGCTGCTCCCCGCAGCAAGTCCTCTTCAAAGACATGTGAGTAGCGCAAATCCATGGCTTCCTCAACACTTACATATTCTCTGTCCCTCAGCCTCCCACACTTTTGGTCCAAATTGGAAAACTCTAATATAGCAGGACACAAAGGTTACCCATAACCACTATACTGAAAAGCAGATAGAAGAAAACATTTCTTGTTGGACAAAGTACAAGAAGAAGGAACATGAAGAGGATGCTTTTAAAACCTACTTGGATTCAGAAAAACTGAGTTGAAACCACCCAATTTTTGCTCAAGAGAACAACTGATTTCACAGCTGGTGTCAGGGATGACAGCAGGACCTGAGCCTTGCTACAAAAACCCATCCATCATGATTTTAAAGGATTCTACACATTGCCCCCAAGAGAGGAGCTATGTTAACCACACTCACCCTGGTTTCTGAGAAGAGAATACCTGTAACAGCAGCTTGAATTTTGATCTTTTAGTACAAATGCTGCCCCCATACTGTCTTTACAAAGTCTACCAACAGCTAAATATTAGGCAACCTCCTTACTCAAATGGCCCAGGAGACTCGCTATGGTGGGCTTTAGACTCATGGGTCTGGTGGGGTTGGGAGGAGCATTGGTATGGAAGGAAAACACCCCCCACCAAATAAACTCTTTACCTTGGTGCAATTGAACAAGAACACCTTGACATTCCTCTCTATAACCCTCTGTTTCTTCTCAGAGTTGGCCATGAATTGAAGTGGCAGAGGGGGCTTTCGGCCCCATCGAACGGGACACGCACAACTGAGCTGACCCATTACACTCATTTATGTTACCTCTCTTGTCCTTCTAGACATTTGTGTCTATCAAATAATCAAAAAGTATGTAATCCAAATGGAGCTGCATTTTTCTTTCCTTTTCCCAGAAGTTTGTCCTTTATAATTATATTTGGATTGAGTTAAATATTAAAGATCACATTCCCAGAGCACACATCCTTGCAAAATCTGATCACAGAACTGCTGCTTAGTGGGACTAGACTAATATTAAAATTTTCTGCACAATGAAGATAACTTACACATATCTAATTGAGAATTTGTGGAATTTGACATCCCCAAAAAAGTTCTTAGTTTAGTGGATGAATAAAAACCTAATATGCTATTAAATTTTTTTTCTACCTTATTTTGGTATTATACAGAGAGAAGCAAACCTGAAAACTACCTTGTTTTCAGAAAGAGAAGGTTGATATTTGTTGTATATGTTGTTGTTGTCATCAATAACCAATGAAAACTATGCTGGGAGTTTTAAGACATTGAGATAGCCAAAAGTTAGTTAATACACAGCTGCCTTTCCAATCCTCAATTTAATTTTACCTTCATCCCCATTCTAGCATCAAATCCTGGGAATCTTCAGTTCAGACACCTTTGCAGGTGCTACACATAACTAACCTTTCAATAAGATTAACTGCCAGACTGTGACATTTGATGTGTGATAATGCAAGGCTTTGTGAATTTTATATGAGTCTGCAGATGAAGCTGGATACAATAAAGCCTTCTTAAAATATAATTTGAGGACCAGCCAGTAGCAAACATTAATTGTAGGAACTTCTAAAGATATAAGCATAAAAGAGTTAATTTGTGGAGGAGAGTCAAATATTTGGACATATTTCATGGGGTGTTTTAAATAAAAGGATTTCTACAGATGGGGTAACTTTAACTGCCATCATTATTATGCCACACTTCATACTGAACACTTACTGGGGGAGAGAAAATGGTGCAATAATCTTCCTTTACACACTGAAAAAGTAATAGTAACAACAACAGAAGTAGCAAGGACTGATTGAAAAGAGTTTTTCCAGGTACTGTCTTAAGGACTTTATGTATATTAATTCCATCCCCATAATTACCCAATCATCCAGCTTCTTTTGAGTATTCATTTTAGAGATGAAGAAACTAAAACCCAGAAAGATTAAAAAACTGGATCAAAGGGGTGCAACAGAAAGTCTCATTCAGTCTGTTCCTCTGGTTCCAGGGCTGATCTTTTTAATCCCTGAACAAGGTGTTCCCCACATTTTCCTGATGTAAGGAAAGAATCTTCCCTACAGATTCTGATTTAGTAATTGCTTGGGAATGCGAATTAGTTCAGGCAACCCGGAAAGCAGTGGCCAACTTTATAGGGCCACATAGCTAAGAAGTTTACCTCCAGAAAGATAATCCTAACACTCACTTCAAATCAGGGCAAAAGATAACCATTTCAATATATAAACACAGAGCTCATTTCTGACTGAGGTTTGAGGGATGTTTACTTCATTAGGGACTAGCCAAGTTTATAACAGAAAAATATTTAAGAATATCTTTTCAGATTTACATAATTTTATTTTCTATTTCTATTCTATATGCCAAGAAATTATAGATGTGTCTCTCAAATATATATTATCTGATAAAATCCTCACATAAGTCCTGGGTTGATGTCTTTTAATTCCCGTTTTATAGGTGAGGAGGAAGGTATATTTGATTAATTTCAAGCAGGAATAAGAAATAATTCACCCGAGTGCGCCCTTGTTTTAATTTATTCAATGTTAAGGAAAAGTCAAACAGTGCACCTCTAGGTGGCAATTTTGAAAATGCATTGTCACAGTCCACTATAATCCATGCTTGGCCCTTCCCATACCAGCTACTCCTACACTGCCGACCTCCACTCACCATGCTTAGCAGAGCCTCAACCAACCAGCCAATTAAGAGTCCACTAATAAAATGGACAGATACTGCCCAATTGTTTCACGCAAAGCAGAAGAAATCTGTGTTTAAAATAGACAAACAATAACCATAGTTGAGGACTCTGACTCTAAACTAGCACTCTACAGAAAAGGATTAGCAGTCATGTAAAGAATAAACATTTTTTGGATGTCCCTGGGTGCAGTGGATAAGAATCCGCCTGCCAATGCAGGGGACACGGGTTCAAGCCCTGGTCCGGAAAGATCCCACATGCCTCAGAGCAACTAAGCCCATTCTCCACAATTACCGAGCCTGTGCTCTAGAGCCCATGAGCCACAACTACTGAGCCCGCGTGCCACAACTACTGAAGCAAGTGTGCCTAGAGCCCGTACTTTGCAACAAGGGAAGCCACCTCAATGAGAAGCCTGCACACCGCAACAAATAGTCCCCACTCGCCACAACTAAAGAAAGCCCGCACGCAGCAACAAAGACCCAACACAGCCAAAGATAAATAAATTTTTAAAAAAAGAATAAAAATTTTTAAATTATATTTTATATTTAATAATCAAGACAATGCTCAACATGGAAAAATCAGAAGGTTTGTTTAAGTAGAAATATACAAATGAAAATCATTCATGGGTGAAGATACAAACAGGTAGCCATTGTTTAATACTTAGTATACTTCATTATTTCATGGATAGGATATGTTCTGCGCACAGAAATACACGGGGAATTGTGTCGATACTGTTTATTTTAAATTTTACAAGTGAAGAGAAGGATATATTTGTCATGCAGGTATGGAAAATAAATCCTTTCACCGATTGACCCCTTGTTTTAATTTGTGCCAAAGAAGAATGAATATTTTTAACAAAAAAATTAATTCACATACCATAAAAGTCACCCTTTGGAAGTGTAAAATTCAGTGAAAATATTTTTAAACACCAAAAAGTAACTCGTTTGTTTATCAACACCTTTTCATGCTGCTAACTGTGTTCTACATTGTCAGTGCTTTTAAAAAATGCTTTCATACTATTCCATTGATGGTATTCCAATATTTTATTTCGTTAATTCCATTTTTTAAGACATTTAGTATGTATCATGTTTTTGCTTTTAGATACAATATTTAAATGAGTATCTGTGTAGCATAATCTTTTTTTTAAAATAACCATCCTTATTACTTTATTATGCATTCTTATGCATGAATCACTGTCCCAAAGGTTTACACATTTTTAACCTAAGGGGAATAATGTTATAGTCTTAGATTCCATTTTCAAAACTGTCAGAGACTTCTGGCAAAAATGAGAAAATATGCATTTATAAAATAGATGAAGTGATGTTAAAATATGAATTTATGTTGATTATTTTATAATATGTAGAGAATAGGTAACTTGTAATATCCAATAATACTTTAGAGCCCAGTATTTAATAGTAAAGGTTATGTATGGTGTTAGGAAAGTTAGGATGAATCTAAATTTTGGCTCTGCCACTAACTAATTGGCTGATCTTGAGCAAGATCCTTGTTTGACTAAGTTCTACTTTTCTCACGTATAATATGAATAGAAAACAAGGCCATTTCTGGAACATAACAAGCACTCTAAAACTTGTAGGGGTTTTTTGTTAAATCTTAGTAATAATAATCATAGGCATATAGTTAATATTGAAATACATGCTTTCCAAAGATAAAGCTATATTCTGTAAGCCTTCCTTTTATATTATGCTTAACACTAAGGATCTCTTGGAACAAATCCAACAACTATTTTACATTCTTTTTTCATGAGCCAGTTATCCAAGTGATGAATGCAACTTTTGTGAGTGAACTATTAGGAGTTAATATAGCAAAAAGGAAAGAAAAATTTTAAATATGGCCTGATAACTTTAATATGCATGAAAAGACATGCTTTCTAATACAGAAGCAGAAAACCAAAAGAAGATAACAGATTGATATGAAAATATTACTTCATGAGATGAAAGGATGATGAATGTAAAAAGAAACACTTGCAAGGAAACCAAAAACATACTAGATGACTTAGAACACCATCGGAGGCAGGACTGAAAAGAAATATCAGTGCTGTAAACTAAGTCAATGACATAGGGACATATGTTGGCCACTACTGTATTTAATTTTTTAAAACCTATGTTTATAATGCAATTGGCTTTTAATTCAGTTATTTTACATTATCCTTATCTCAGTTTGGCATTAGAACTATGTGACTTCATAAAATGAATTTATAAATGTCCCATTTTCCTGTAAATTCTGGAACAACTCATATAAGATAAACTCTGAAATTTTGGTAGAACTCACTTCTGAAGCCACCTGAGGGTGATGATTTTTCAAGCGGGAAATTTTAGACCATCACTTCAGTGTCTTTATTTATTTATTTTTGGCTGTTTTGGGTCTCTGTTGCTGTGCACAGGCTTTCTCTAGTTGCGGTGAGCAGGGCTACTCTTCATTGCAGTGTGCAGGCTTCTCATTGCAGTGGCTTCTCTTGTTGTGGAGCTTGGGCTCTAGGCGCGCAGGCTCAATAGTTGTGGCTCGTAGGCTCTAGAATGCAGGCTTGGTAGTTGTGGCGAACGGGCTTAGCTGCTCCATGGAATGTTGGATCTTCCAGGACCAGGACTTGAATCTGTGCCCCCTGCATTGGCAGATGGATTCTTAACCACTGCACCACCAGGGAAGCCCACTTCAGTGTCTTTTATAGGTTTTTATTTGTTCAACATTCTATTTATTTGGAGGTTAAATGTGGTAATTCACAATTTTCTAGAAGGTTATCAATGTATTCTAGGTGTTAAAATTTATTGGTGTAACTAACTAATCAAATATTTAAAATTTTAATATATACTGCTTTTCTTTCCTTTCTGCACTCTGCAAAATATTCACATCTGCTTTTTCTTTTCCCTCGGTGAGTCATGTCCAAGGTGTCTATAATACAGTATTCATAATCATCTCTTTTGCTTTTTGTCATTTCAAGCTATGATATTAATTTTTGCATTTATTGATTTTTTAATATTTTATATAACTTTAATATTACCTTTTTTGATATCTGTTTTGTTTGTTTCCTCCCCTGTTGTTTTCTCTCTCAGTTTTAATTTATAAGTTTAATGCAAGGGGCACCTTCAAGATGGCGGAGGAGTAAGACACAGAGATAACCTTCCTCCCAACAAATACATCAAAACTATACCTACGTGTGGAACAACTCCTACAGAACACCTACAGAATGCCAGCAGAAGAACTCAGACTTCCCAAGAGGCAAGAAAATCCCCACATACCTGGGTAGGGCAAAAGAAAAAACGAAAAACACAGACAAAAGAATAGGGATGGGACCTGCACCTCTCGGAGGGAGCTGTAAAGGCGGAAAACTTTCCACACACTAGGAAGCCCCTTCACTGGTGGAGACAGGAGTGGGCAGGGGGGAAGATTCGGAGCCACAGAGCAGAGCACAGCAACAGGGGTGAGGAGCACAAAGTGGAGAGATTCCCTCACAGTGGATCAGTGCCGACCAGCACTCAACATCCTGAGGCTTGTCTGCTCACCTGCTGCAGTGGGTGGGGCCTGGGAGCTGAGGCTCAGGCTTCAGAGGTCAGATCCCAGGGAGAGGACTGGGGTTGGCTGCGTGAACACAGCCTGAAGGGGGCTAGTGCACCACAGTTAGCCAGGAAGGGGTCTGGGGAAAAAAGCCTTGAACTGCCTAAAAGTCAAGAGACCATTGTTTTGCGATGTGCGAGGAGAGGGGATTCAGAGCACGGCCTAAATGAGCTCCAGACATGGGTGTGAGCTGCACCTATCAGTGCAGACCACAGAGACGGGCATAAAATGCTAAGGCTGCTGCTGCAGCCACCAAGAAGCCTCTGTGCAAGCACAGGTCACTATCCACACCTCCCCTCCTGGGATCCTGTGCAGCCAGCCACTGCCAGGGTCCCGGGATCCAGGGACAACTTCCCTGGAAGAACGCATGGCGCACCTCAGGCTGCTGCAACGTCACACTGGCCTCTGCCGCCGCAGGCTCGCACTGCATTCTGTACCCCTCCCTCCCAGGGCCTGAGTGAGCCAGAGCTCCCTAATCAGCTGCTACTTTAACCCCGACCTCTCCGGGTAGGGAACAAACACCCTCAGGTGACCTACACGCAGAGGCGGGGCCAAATCCAAAGCTGAACCGCAGGAGCTGTGCGAACAAAGAGGAGAAGGGAAATTTCTCTGTGCAGCCTCAGGAGCAGCGGATTAAATCTCCACAATGAACTTGATGCACCCTGCATCTGTGGAACACCTGAATAGACAATGAATCATCCCAAAATTGAGGCAGTGGACTTTGGGAGCAACTGCAGACTTCTGGTTTGCCTTCTGCATCTAATTTCTTTCTAGTTTTATGTTTCTATTCGTTTATTATTTAGAACTTATTAACACTGGTAGATTTGTTTATTGATTTGGTTGCTCTCTTTCGTTTTTTATTTTATTTATATATATATATGCTTTTTTTTTCCTTTTTCTCTTTATGTGAGTGTGTATGTGTATGTTTCTTTATGTGGTTTTGTCTATAGTTTTCCTTGCTATTTGTCCTAGGGTTCTGTCTGGTTTTTTTTGTTTGTTTGCTTGCTTAGTATAGTTTTTAGCTCTTGTAATCGTTGGTGGATTTGTTTTTTGGTTTGGTTGCTTTCTTCTTTCCATCTCTCTTGTTTTTAACTACTTTTTATTTTTTCATTTTTAATATTTTTTTTCCATTTTAAGAACTTTTAAATTTTATTTATTTGTTTACTTACTTACTTATTTTTCTCTCTTTTCTTCTGAGCCATGTGGCTGACAAGGTCTTGGTGCTCTGGCTGGGTGTCCGGCCTGAGTCTCTGAGGTGGGAGAGCCTAGTTGAGGACATCAGTCCACCAGGGACCTCCAGCCCCACGTAATATCAAACGGCAAAACATCTCCCAGAAAACACCATCTCAATGCTAAGACCCAGCTCCACTCAACGACCAGCAAGCTACAGTGCTGGACACCATAGGCCAAACGACCAGCAAGACAGGAACACAAACCCATGCATTACCAGAGAGATTGCCTAAAATCATAAGTTCACAGACAAAACACAGCACCGGACGTAGTCCTGCCCACCAGAAAGACAAGACCCAGACTCAGCCACCAGAACTCAGCCACCAGTCCCCTCCACCAGGAAGCCTACACAACCCACTGAATGAACCTTACCCACTGGGAGCAGACACCAAAACAATGGGAGCTACAAACCTGCATCCTATGAAATGGAGACCCCAAACACAGTAAGTTAAGCAAAATGAGAAGACAGAGAAATACACAGCAGATGAAGGAGCAAGGTATAAACCCACCAGACCTAACAAATCAAGAGGAAACAGGCAGTCTACCTGAAACAGAATGCAGAGTAATGATAGTAAAGATGATCCAAAATCTTGGAAATAGAATGGAGAAAATACAAAAAACGTTTAACAAGGACCTGGAAGAACTAAACAGCAAACAAACAATGATGAACACCAAAATAAACGAAATTAAAAATTCTCTAGAAGGAATCAATAGCAGAGTAACTGAGGGAGAAGAACAGATAAGTGATCTGGAAGATAAAATAGTGGAAATAACTACCACAGAGCAGAATAAAGAAAAACAATGAAAAGCATTGAGGACAATCTCTGAGACCTCTGGGACAACATTTAATGCACCAACATTCGAATTACAGGGGTCCGAGAAGAATAAGAGAAGAAAAAAGGGACTGAGAAAATATTGAAGAGATTATAATTGAAAACATCCCTAATATGGGAAAGGAAATAGTCAATCAAGACCAGGAAGCACAGAAAGTCCCATACAGGATAAATCCAAGGAGAAACATGCCAAGACACATATTAATCAAACTATCAAAAATTAAATACAAAGAAAAATATTAAAAGCAGCAAGGGAAAAGCAACAATTAACATACAAGGGAGTCCCCATGAGGTTAACAGCTGATCTTTCAGCAGAAACTCTGCAAGCCAGAAGGGTGTGGCAGGACATATTTAAAGTGATGAAAGGGAAAAAAAACTACAACCAAGGTTACTCTACATAGCAAGGATATCATTCAGATTTGACGAGAAACTAAAAGCTTTACAGACAAGCAAAAGCAAGAGAATTCAGCACCACCAAACCAGCTCTACAACAAATGCTAAAGGAGCTTCCCTAGGCAGGAAACACAAGAGAAGGAAAAGACTTACAATAACAAACCCAAAACCATTTATAAAATGGTAATAGGAACATAAATATCAATAACTACCTTAAATGTAAATGGATTAAATGCTCCAACCAAGATATAGACTGCCTGAATGGATACAGAAACAAGACCTGTACATATGCTGTCTACAAGAGACCCACTTCAGACTTAGGGACACATAAGACTGAAAGTGAAGGGGTGGAAAAAGATATTCCATGCAAATGGAAATCAAAAGAAAGCTGGAGTAGCAAGTCGCATATTAGACAAAAATAGACTTTAAAATAAAGACTATTACAAGAGACAAAGAAGGACACTACATAATGATCAAGGGATCAATCCAATAAGAGCATATAACAATTGTAAATATTTATGCACCCAACATAGGAGCACCTCAATACATAAGGCAAATGCTAACCGCCATAAAAGGGGAAATCGACAGTAACACAATCATAGTAGGGGACTTTAACACCCCACTTTCACCAATGGACAGATCATCCAAAATGAAAATAAAAAAGGAAACACAAGTTTTAAATGACACATTACACAAGATGGACTTAACTGACATTTACAGGACATTTTATCCATAAACAACAGAATACACTTTCTTCTCAAGTGCTCATGGAACATTCTCCAGGAGAGTTCATAACTTGGGTCACAAATCAAGCCTTGAAAAATTTAAGAAAATTGAAATCACATTAAGTATCTTTTCTGACCACAATGCTATGAGACTAGATATCAATTACAGGAGGAAATCTGTAAAGAATACGAACACTTGGAGGCTAAACAATACACTACTAAATAACCAAGAGATCACTGCAGAAGTCAAAGAGGAAATCAAAAAATACCTAGAAACAAATGACAATGAAAACACGACAACCCAAAACCTATGGGATGCAGAAAAAGCAGTTCTAAGATGGAAGTTAATAGCAATACAATCCTACCTCAATAAACAAGAAACAACTCAAATAAAAAACCTAACTTTACACCTAAACCAATTAGAGAAAGAAGAACAAAAAAACCACAAAGTTAGCAGAAAGAAAGGAATCATAAAGATCAAATCAGACATAAATGAAAAAGAAATGAAGGAAACGATAGCAAAGATCAATTAACCTAAAAGCTGGTTCATTGAGAAAATAAACAAAATTGATAAACCATTAGCCAGACTCATCAAGAATAAAAGGGAGAGGATTCAAATCAATAGAATTAGAAATGAAAAAGGAGAAGTAACAATTGACATTGCAGAAATACAATGGATCGTGAGAGATTACTATAAGCAATTATATGCCCGTAAAATGGACAACCTGGAAGAAATGAAGGAATTCTTAGAAAAGCACAACCTTCTGAGACTGAACCAGGAAGAAACAGAAAATATAAACAGACCAATCACAAGTGCTGAAATTGAAACTGTGATTAAAAATCTTCCAACAAACAAAAGCTCAGTACCAGATGGCTTCACAGGTGAATTCTATCAAACATTTAGAGAAGAGATAACACCTATCCTTCTCAAACTCTTGCAAAATATAGCAGAGGGAAGAACACTC
Organism: Neophocaena asiaeorientalis asiaeorientalis; assembly: GCF_003031525.2. Taxonomy (NCBI): domain Eukaryota; kingdom Metazoa; phylum Chordata; class Mammalia; order Artiodactyla; family Phocoenidae; genus Neophocaena; species Neophocaena asiaeorientalis. The sequence continues at coordinate 5,016,167 of NW_020173397.1, read as the reverse complement.
CCAAACTCATTCTACGAGGCCACCTTCACCCTGATACCAAAACCAGGCAAAGATGCCACAAAAAAAGAAAATTACTGGTCAACATCACTGATGAATATACATGCAAAAATCCTCAACAAAATAGTAGCAAAGAGAATCTAACAGCACATTAAAAGGATCATACACCATGACCAAGTGGGGTTTGCCCCAGGAATGCAAGGATTCTTCAATATATGCAAATCAATCAATGTGATAAACCATATTGACAAACTGAAGGAGAAAAAACATATGGTCATCTGGATACAGAAAAAGCTTTAGACAAAAATTCAACACCCATTTATGATAAAAACCCTCCAGAAAGTAGGCACAGAGGGAACTTACCTCAACATAATAAGGCCATTTATGACAAACCCACAGCCAACATCATTCTCAATGGTATAAAACAGAAACCATTTCCACTAAGATCAGGAACAAGACAAGGTTGCCCACTCTCACCACTGTTATTCAACATAGTTTTGGAAGTTTTAGCCACACCAAACAGAGTCAAAAGACAACCCTCAGAATGGGAGAAAATATTTGCAAATGAAGCAACTGACAAAGGATTAATCTCCAAAATATACATGCAGCTCATGCAGCTCAATATCAAAAAAACAAACAACCCAATCCAAACATGGGCAGAAGACCTAAACTGACATTTCTCCAAAGAAGATATACAGATTGCCAACAAACACATGAAAGGATGCTCAACATCACTAATCATGAGAGAAATGCAAATCGAAACTACAGTGAGGTATCACCTCACACCAGTCAAAGTGGCCATCATCAAAAATCTATAAACAATAAATGCTGGAGACGGTGTGGAGAAAAGGGAACCCTCTTGCACTGTTGATGGGAATGTAAAATCATACAGCCACTATGGAGAACAGTATGAAGGTTCCTCAAACAACTAAAAATAGAACTACCATACGACCCAGCAATCCCACTACTGGGCATATACCCTGAGAAAACCATAATTCGATAAGAGTCATCTACCACAATGTTCATTGCAGCTCTATTGACAATAGCCAGGACATGGAAGCAACGTTAAGTGTCCATCGACAGATGAATGGATAAAGAAAACACGGCACATATATACAATGGAATATTACTCAGCCATAAAAATAAATGATATTGAATTATTTGTAGTGAGGTGGATAGACCTAGAGTCTGTTATATGGAGTGAAGTAAGTCAGAAAGTGAAAAACAAACACCGTACACTAACACATATATATGGAATTTTAAAAAGCTGTACTGATGAACCTAGTGGCCGGGCAGAATAAAGATGCAGACATAGAGAACGGACTTGAGGGCACGGGGTGGGGAAGGGGAAGCTGGGATGAAGTGAGAGAGTAGCAATGACATATATACAGTACCAAATGTAAAACAGATAGCTAGTGGGAAGCAGCCACACGGCACAGGGGGATTAGCATGGTGCTTTGTGTCCACCTAGAAGGGTGGGATAGGGAGGGTGGGAGGGAGATGTAAGGGGGAGGAGATATTGGGATGCATGTATATGTATCGCTGATTCACTTTGTTATAAAGCAGAAACTAACACACCATTGTAAAGCAATTATACTCCAATAAAGATGTTAAAAAGGTTAAAAAAAATAAACAGGGTACATTAAAAAAAGAATTTAAGATAAAAAAATACAAGTTTAATGCATTTCATAACTGAAAGTCAAGTTTCAGGGTTTTTTCTTTAGTGTATTCAGAGTTATTTTTGTCAGTGACAAGTACTAAATGAACTGCATCTGTCATTTCTCTACTCTGTGTCTTCACTGTCATTCAGCCTGAAATAGTTTGTGTTTTCTCTCCTATCCCAGTAATTATTTTTTAAAAATTTATATCTTATTTTATCTATTATTTTGTTATTTGTCTCTAATTTCACTGCAGTGTGGTAAAAGAACCATAATCAGTAGTGGAGCAGCTTTTGTTGTTGTTTTGTTTTATTTTGAGTCTTTGGAATTCACCAAGGCTTTCTTTGTTGTCTAGCAAATGCCTGACTTTTCTGTGAATGGGCCATGGGTGTTCGAAACATAGTTAAGTTTTCTCTGTTGTACACAATGATCTCTCTCTGTGTCTTTCTGTCTATATATCTACCAACCAAGAGTGATACACACAGACTAGATGACACAATTAATCATGTTATTTGTACTTTGTATCTGTGCATATTTCTATTTGATCATACCAGGTTCCAAGCGGGATTCACTATTATAACTACTGAACTATAATTATTGATTTTGTCTGTCTCATATATATACAGAATTTTAGCATATAATTTGATAGTTTATCTATTTGGGACTATATTGAGATAGGCACAGTAGTGTGCTAGAGACAGTTCATACCATCTCATGAGAGCCAGTTGTTAATTATCAGGAATCTTGTGAGCCAGTGGTCAAACCTAACTATTATTAAATATTAAACTATATTAACTTATGATTAAATGTATTATAGTAAAAGATAAACATTCAAAATTCATACTTCCTAACTATTCACCTACATTTATAAGAGAAACAATACTTTTATGATGCATTGATCCAGCAGACCCCAATGTATTCAAATGGTCAAATTTAGCATCACTAACAACAGAACAAACTAACAGTAGGTACCTCTGCGGTGATACAATAGAAAGTAATCAACAATACCTATGTGAAAGCATCTATGTCTTTACACTGAATCTAATCTTGAGAAAACAATCAGACAAATGCAAACTGTTAGACTACAAGACAACTAGCCTAGATTTTGAAAACATCAACCTAAAGGAAAAAGGAAAGAAAACTGAAACAGAACTGTTCTCAGGTGAAGAGATTAAAAAGGCATGATAAACAGCAGCAAAAAACTATGTGATTTTTGATTATCTAAAAAGAGAAGAGAAGAGAAGAGATGAGAAGAGAAGAGAAGAGGAGAGAGGAGAAGAGAGGAGAAAAAAAGAAAAGAAAAGGACAAAGTAGCAAGCCTGAAGGGCTCACACTAACCAATCCTGACATAGGTATAGTAATAACTGATTCAGGTCAAGAACACTTTTGAATACTAAAACCAATGGGTGTATAGTTTTTGAGAAACAAAATATTTACAGAGTTGCAAAGATCAACCCATACACTACTAATTAATTCAATTTGCTATAATCTATGCTCTTGAGGTTATTTCTATCTATTACGTCAGTATGATGGAAATGCTAAGTATTGGAGGGTTATTGCACATCCCTTCCCAGCTCTATGTTCAGTGACATCATGATGATAGCTTAAAATCATCCATAATGGAAGCTTTTACATCACCAAATTAACAACTGCTACACATCAGGGCTTGATTTATTGTTTTGTTGATTATCTAGCCTTACATGTAAATTGCAGATAATATTTTATGAATGTTAAATTTCTTGGATGTGCCAATAATATTGTGGTTATGTACGACAATGTCCTTCTTTTGGGAAAAATAAATGCTGAATTATTTTCTGGTGAAGAGGCGTGATGTTTGCAATTTTCAAGTGAGTCAGTAAAACACACACACTTTTATCTTTTGTGTAAAATCCCCCCCATCACGCACACAGACACATACACACACACAGTCTTTGAGCTTCAGTATAGGAAACTACCCTATAGCTATGCTTCATCTCTCTCTTCAGCTGTGTGGCAACTTCTCCTTAAGGGAGAGCGCTACCGGCCCATGACCATATGACATCTTTTTCAGATTTAAAAGTTTGCACCACTCTTATATTCAAACAATCAGCATATAGTAAGTGATTCATACCATATGGTCTCAATTGTGAGAGAAGAGCATAGTACACCAGGATGAAATGTATAAGCTAAAAGATTTTAATTATAGTTATTTTAATTTTGAGATATAAATTATACACAGTGAATTACAAACATAGTAAGTGTACTGTGTGATGAGTTTTGACAGTTGTATAAACCAGCTCAAACAAGATACAGAATATTTCTATCATTCCAGAAAGTTCTCTAGTTTGGTTCTCAGTCAATCCTCTTCTTCTTCCCTAGCCCTCTATAGCCATCTCTCCTAGGAGGTGACTTCCACCAGTAAAGATTATTTTACCTGTTCTTGGATGTAATGTAAATGGAACCACATAGCCTGTACTTGTTTGTGTCTGTTGCTTTCAATCAACATAGCATTTCTGAGATTCACCCATGTCAGTTGTATGTATCAATGTACTGCTCCTGTTTACTGTTGTGTACCATTCTATTACGTCAGTGTAACATAATTTTTAATACATTATCATATTGCTAGACATATGTATTTATTCTAATTTGTAATTACTGTAAATAAGCTGTCATGAACATTCCTATACATACAAGTCCTTTTGCTGGCAGGCTCCTAATAAATGTACGGAATAAGAAAAGGGCATTAAATGACATCAGGCATATCCCTCAGCATCTTAAATATCACACTTTCATTTTGCTATCAATTCAATACAAAACTCATGCACAACTAGACTGTTCTGAGCTTCATTAATAATGTTTGGTGGTTGTCAGGTGGCACGAAAAAAGTCAATATACCTTACACAGTCTCCCAGCTTTCAACTAGACAAAAGTAACACGTTTTCTCTTCTTTGCTGATTTTTTTAGCATTAAATTCGCAGAAGTTCTTCCCAGCAAAACCTATTCTTAGAACTCACTTATCTTCCAAAACTATAACTACTGCTATAACTAGGGTTAAGAAAACTCTTTCTGTAAAGGGACAGATAATAAATATTTTATGCTTTATGGACAAGACTGTCTCTAATGAAACTATTCGACTCTGCTACTGCAGAGCAAAAGCAGCCACAGATCATACGTAAATGAATGGGTGTCACTGAGCTCCAATAAAACTTTATTTAAGAGAACAAACAGTGGGCAAGATATGTTCTGTGAGCCATATTCAGTTAATAGCTGCTATAGACTAGTAACCTTTGATCTTCTAGTAAAAACTGAAGTTGCAGTAAATTACATCCTAGAATTTGCAACATGAGGAAACAAAGCCCTCAAAGCATTATAACTGTGCTATTGTAACAGTGGCTTTTAAAGAGATCTTAGGTCCTCAGTACATGTCCCTAATGGTCCTTGATTCAGATCCAGCTTGTAACTTCTGTGTCCAAGACCCAAAACCAACATTTTCTTTAAAAAATTTGGTTTAACCTACCCTTCCCTCTTCCTACCCCTGCCACAGGTAATGACAGTGTAAGTCAAGTTCTGGAAACTAGACATTCTTATTGTTACTACACTTTCATTTCCTGTAGAGCTAAGAAATGTTTATATTTTCTAATACATATCTAACAAATTTATGTTATCACTGCCAATTCAATTCCAACAGCAGTTTTTCCTCCCATTCCCTAATAGTGAAAGTACTGGTTCCAAAGCACAATGGTGCATTTATTCATTTGCTCTATCACTTAATTCATATAAAATACTTTCCAATTTAATAAATTCATACCCTCTAATGACAACAAACCTCCTAAAGTTCAGACCTTCTTTTCAAAGAACCTAAAGCTGTACTTTGATCAAAAATAACTTGAAATACTTTTTTCCTGTGTGTTTACATTATACATATATATTAATTTGCTTTAGTTTGTATTCAATTTTAGGAGGTTACTTTTTTGCATGTCTTGATTTTATTTTATATTTGACTATGTTCTAAAGTCATCACAGTATAAAAAGATAAAGTCCTGAAGGCCTCATATCCATCCCTATTCCTTCTACATTGTCCTCACTGAACCAGCTACAGGTATCTATTTTAATTTGTTTTTGTGTTATCATTTCTATGTTTCTTTATAAAATAAGCAATATGCATGTATAGCTACACACACCCAATTAATCTGATTTTATATATGTATATATGTAACATACATATATGTACATATGTATGTATGTGGGTATATATATATGTGTGTGTAGGTACACACACACACACACACACATACACACACACACACAGCCTTCTTATTCTCCTTTATTTTTTTCCACAGATGGTGGATTACTCTACATACTTATTTTCACCTTACTCTTGTTTTGCTATTTGATATTATATAGTGGAAATCACTCCTTATCAGATCATAGAGGTCATGCTCACTCATTTTTTTATGACTGCACAGTGCTCTACTATGTGGATATACCATAGTTTACTCAACCACTCTCCAGTGGAAGGGCATTTAGATTTTTCCAGTATTCTATTATCAAAAATAATGCTACAATGAATAAACTTGGAGGAATGTGGTTTTGTATTTTTGAATTTATACTGACAAAAATCTTTATTTTAAAAAGTGGTATTTTAATTTAAAAACTATTTTCAAGAGCCCATAATATCTTGGAAATTAACCCATTACTATACATGTTGTCAACATCACGTGTTAGGAAGAAATAACTGGCTTGCCCCTTTTAAGTGTGTTTAAAATAAATAAAAATATACAATTTGGGTAAAACTGGTCATAAAACTAGAAATCAATTTGCTGTTTACTATGTTTCATATACACAGACACATATATTCAACTATCCAACAAGTAAACATGTTTCTTACCTAGTCCACTAAGAAATTTTAAATTATGCTACTCAACCCTAAGTCTAAATTTCTGGCAAGATTAAACTTGATCCCATACCTATTTCTTCATGTAATAATTAAAATGATATGAATTATTCCAAAGAAGTACAAGACCATGCTGTGACTGGTTAGGGTACAACAAATTGAAAAGAAAAAAGAACATCTAAGGGGAATTCAGGGAAGCAGCAGCAGCAGTAGTTGCACTTGACATGGTCATTACCCTGGAGGATAAAATTACTTTTCTTGTGTGTTTTGATTTATTTTTTTTAAAGACTGATTAAACATTGTGTGTTTTAACTGCAACAATTCAATGTTTGCCATTGCATCTACAAATAGGAAAAAAAAAACTTTCTGTAACTGCAACCCTAAAAATATCATTTTAACTTGGACAGTTAAGGGATAAAAATTCCCTTTCTTACAGGCACTCAGCAAATGGGAGAAATGAGCGAGGTGGTAATGGTAAAATTAATATTATCAGAATCCTATTATTTTCTTTAATTCCAATAATGTGAAATTATCATGTGAGAATGTTATTCCAGCCACATGTAATTCCTGTTTTTTAAATGATTTATCTGGAGAAAAATATGGCCCAAATTCCAATAATTTCCTTAATAAAAGAACTTTGGACATGACTTATGTAAATTTGCAATTGCTCACATATAATTTTTTACCAGTGGTTCTCAAATATGGCTGTATATAAAAATACAACAAATGATATTTTTAAATAATATAAATTCCTGAGTCTCATTCCAGACAAACAGAGATGGATTATCTGGAATTGTAGGCTAAGTAATTTGGTTATACCACAGTTGATAAATTCTATATGCTAAGTACACGGAGAGGGTATAGGAAATTAAATAAATTATCATAGGCAGAAGTGGTCATGAAACCTTCCTACAAGGGCTTCCCTGGTGGCGCAGTGGTTGAGAGTCTGCCTGGCGATGCAGGGGACGCGGGTTCGTGCCCTGTTCCGGGAAGATCCCACATGGAAAAAAAAAAAAAAAAAAAGAGAAACCTTCCTACAGACAGTGGGCCGTGGGCCTTTAGTTGAATCTTAAAAGGAAAGAGAAGGAGGAGAACATGGTAGTTTTATATTATGTTTCCAAATTCTTTGACCCTTCTTCCATCAAAAGGTAGAGCTTAATTCATGACCCACCCTTAAGTGGAGTTCTACCTAATGACTTGCTCTTAATAAATAAAATATGGCAGAATTGATGGCATGAAACTTCCAGAACTAGACCGTAGAATGGACTGCATCTCTTTTGAATTCCTCCCTGTAGGAGAAGTTGGCTGCCATGTTATGAGGACCCTCCAGCAGCCCTATGGAGAAGTCTATATGGTGAAGAACTGAGGTCTCCTATCACAGTCAGGTGGAACTAAGACCTTCTTATGACAGATACGTTGGTGAGCCTTGTAGGAGGTGTATCCTCCAATTCCAGCCAAGCCTTCAAATAACTAAAGACCCAACTGATATCTTGATTGCAACCTCGTGAGAGATCTTGAACCAGAGCTGCTGTCACTTTACTGGCCCACAAAGAAGACCTGAATAGACATTTTTCCAAAGAGAACATGCAGATGGGCAAGAGAACGTGAAAAGTTGTTCAACACTGCTAATCATCAGGGACATGCAAATCAAAACCTCAATGAGATATCACCTCACGCCTGTCAGAATGGCTATCATCAAAAAGAACACAAATAACAAATGTTGGCAAGGACATGGAGAAAAGGGAACCCTCATACACTGTTGGTAGGAAGGTAATTTGGTACAGCCACTGTGGAAAACGGTATGGTGCCTCTCAAAAAACTAAAACAGAACTACCATGTGGTCCAACAATTCCACTCCTGGGTACATATCTAAAAGAAAAAAAACAAAAACACTAATTCAAAAGGATACACGTGAAAAAAAAAACAAAAACACTAATTCAAAAGGATACACGCAGCCCAATGTACATAGCAGCCTTATTTATAATTGTGAAGATATGGAAGCAACCTAAGTGTCTATCAGCAAATGAATGGATAAATAAGATGTAGTATGTACATGCTATGGGATACTAGTCATCCATAAAAAAGAAGAAGGAAATTTCACCATTTGCAACAATACAGATAGACTTGGAGCATATTATGCTAAGTGAAATAAGTCAGACAGAGAAAGACAAATATTGTATGATATCAGTCATATGTGGAATCTAAAAAAATACAACAAACTAGGGAATATAACAAAAAAGAAACAGACTCACAGATATAGAGAACAAATCAGGGTTACCCCTAGGGAGAGGGAAGAGGGAAGAGGCAAGATAGGGGTAGGGGATTAAACAGTGCAAACTCTTATGTATAAAATAAGCTATAAGGATATACTGTAGAACACAGGGAATATACCCAATATTCTATAATAACCATAAATATAGTATAACCTTTAAAACCTGTGAATCACTGTATTATATACCTATAACTTATGTAATATTGAACATCAACTATACTTCAATAAAAATAAATATGCAAATAAATAAAGTTACTGGCCTTCAAAAAATAAGATTAAAACAGTGTAATGTTTTAAGCTGCTAAGTATTGGGGTAATTTTTATGCAGCAATAAAAAAAATAATACAGTTAACAAGGTTTAGAGTATGTGGGGAGAGTAAAACACTGGACATTATCTAGAGTAAAGGAAGAATATGTTATATATATCTAAGCTTAAAATCTTAGCAAATGAGAATATAGGATAATATTAAATTATAAATTATATTAAATTATGCTTTGGGGCTGGTTTTTTTTTTTTTGCTTTTTTTGTCTTTTTCGGTACGTGGGCCTTTCACTGCTGTGGCTCTCCCGTTGCGGAGTACAGGCTATGGACGCACAGGCTCAGCAGCCATGGCCCACGGGCCCAGCCGCTCCAAGGCATGTGGGATCTTCCCGGACTGGGGCACGAACTCGTGTCCCCTGCGTCAGCAGGCGGACTCTCAACCACTACACCACCAGGGAAGTCCTGGCTGGATGTTTTACTGAAGCTAAATACATGAGAAAGTTCTCTTATTATCAATTATTTTTCCTTTTTGTAAGCTACTTTAGAATTTACAAAAATATCTTGATATATTTTGTTTTATTTAATACTCACTATAGACCGGTGAGGTCTATGTTACCATTCTCAGTCCATACAACAGGAGATAGAAGTTTCCTTTATACTATAATGAGATAATTATGCTAATTGTCTGAAGTGGCTCTGGCTGGTCAGGGCTAGAGTTTGATCTCAGGCCTTGTTATGAGTGATTTATTGATCATTTCTTTACACTGGTTTTTACCAACCTCTACACTACTACTCTTTGCTGTGGGGTCTGTCCTGTACATTTTAGTATGTTGGGCACCCACTAGATGCCAGTAGCAACCTCACCCCAGTTTTGACAATCATCCAAAACTGTCTTCAGACACGGTTAAATGTCCTCTAGGAAGAAAAATCACCCCCATTTGAGAACCATAGCTTAATATTTTTCTAATCAGGGGATTATGAAATATCTGTTGAACTTATGAACGAGCAAAAAATAATTTACCAAACCTAATATAATCTGATTTTTAAAAGCTAACTGAAGGGAAAGTTTTATTATAATGACTATAAGCAACAAAAGCATTGTGCAATGTTTATAATGATTTGTTCAAGAAAAGGCACTCCACAGAAATGGAAAATAATACTATTTCAAGGTATAGAAGCAAGTAGGGTCAATATGGTTAAAGGAAGACCTACACTGAATGCAACAGGGTCTGAAATTTTTATTCATTTTAGGGCAATACGTAAAAGGCATTAAATCTTTATTGTACAAACTTCCAGTTATAAAATAAATGTCATGGGGATGTAATGTACAGAATGGCGACTATACTTAATAATACTGTACTGTATATTTGAAAGTTGCTAAACTTAAAAGATCTTAAAAGTTTCCATCACAAGGAAAAAAAACTGTAACTATGTATGATGACTGATATTAACTAGACTCATTGTTGTGATCATTCCATAATATATACAAACACCGAATCATTATGTTTTACACCTGAAACTAATGTTATATGCCAATTATATCTCAATAAAAAACTTTGTTTTATTAACTTAATTTGTACTTCCAAATCTCAATATTTATGATTAATGTGCAGAAATGGTTATAAAAGTAGTTTGAAAATTGAATTTGTAGTTTTACTGAGATTATATACTGTCATAAACCTAAGATTAAATTATTTTTATCAAGTTTTAAGTAGAAGTCTTACTAAACCAAAAACTGCAACACCAAACATCTTAATTGTTCTCTAAATAAGATTATGTAAGCATTTTCCCAATTCATTTCAGGTTTTTTTTTGTTGTTGTTCTGTATTTCAGCAAGGAGGACTGTTTTTCTGGATAAAGCGCTTTTGCAGAACATGATGAGCAAAGTGCTGTCCTTTATCTCGTTAGAAGCCTCATATGAGAGATTTAGGAAAATTTATCAGGAATACCACCTGGGGCAACTTGAATTGAATCTTAGTTAGCTGAGACTTTTGACTAATTTATTCTCCCATTCTACTTGCATGATGGATACAGTTTTTACAGTATGTTGACATTTTGCAAAGCAGTGCCAGATTGAGGAATAAATGCTATTGGATAAAAAACCACGGTTGTACTGTAATAAGATATTTGTTATGAATATCATACAAATGCATGTTGACTGTAAAACTATTTTAAATGAGTTGAATGGTCATTTTATAAGAAAGGCAGATTCATTTAATTTGAGTCCTGCTTGGGGAAAGTCAATACAGAGATTGCCAATATAAGCAATTACATATTAAATGGAATTTGTACAGTACATTTGAGTGTAGATCTTGCTTTTCATTTTTTTGCATAATTGCAAATGATTAGATTCCAATGAGGCAATCCATGCTGCAAGTCATGGGAAACAACGGTGCTTCTCATTATGAACCTGTCGGAGTGAAAACTAAGTTGAAAGTATTGGATGGTAATAATAGAACCAAAGGATAAAGAGGACAGTGAGAGACAATGGTCTCGTTTCTAGGCTGACACAGAATTACTTTTAATGACTGAATGAATATCCCTATTAAAGAAGGTTCTTATCTCAATAACTTATAATTCTAAATTTTTTCTAACTGGAAATTCTCCTATGCCTTGAGTCACTCATGTCACATTTTCTTCTTCCTCTGTTCCTCTTAATAAAAACGGGAATTCTCAGAGTATAGTTCTCATGTTAGAGGGGTACTGGAATGCTAATATACCCTTTAATGTCTAGAATAAGTTATTTAAATCCCATAATGTTTCATTCATTGAGGGGCATAAGTTAGTACTCAATAATTGTTGGCCTGAATTCTAATTTCATTCATTAAGTGTTAATGAGTACTTACTATGTATCAACTGCTAACCTAGGTTCTAATATGAAAACTATACAAAAATATTTGAAAAGCAAGATCTGAGGTTAAAGGTATTGAACTATAAAAATATGAATAAAGTACCCTCTGCATTTGCAGAGTTCCTTACAGCCTGAGAGAGAAAACAAATACACAAGAAACTACTTGCAATTTTGTGTAACCATATTGGAGGAGGTCATGAAGAGAATGTGACTCTATTGACACGTCAGCTGGGCCCACACAACTGGAGGCTCCTCACCAATCCCCTGTCCTCGTTATATGCATCCCACTTGCTTTCCCTGCACTAGAAGCTGCCCCAAGAACTCAGCCTGGAGATAGTGATGTGTTCTTGAGACCGAGCTGGATGGTACACACGAATGAACCCAGTTAAGGCCTCTGTATAAACTTTCAAGATTCTGGCAGGTGGGTGAGAGATCTACTCATCGTGCTACCGCCCAAGACAAACCCTGTGTGTAAGTCCCTTGCTTATTAAAACTGCCCCCTTCCAATCTGGAATGTTCTGCCACTTTCTTTGGTCTCTCCTTGCCTTCCGTGTATGGGGGCCAGTTTCAGATTTCACAGGAGAAGCTCCTGAGGTTTTTAAACCAACAAACCAGTACTCTGACGGAAACGACAGCCGTACTTCTAATTCTACTTTGAATCTATATGCTCAGTCCCAGGTCCAGATAATGACTCGGGAAAAACTCAAACTGGGACTTCCCTGGTGGTCCAGTGGGTGAGATTCCGCGCTCCCCATGCAGGGGGCCCGGGTTCAATCCCTGGTCAGGGAACCAAATCCCTCATGCCGCAAGGAAGATCCCACATGCTGCAACTAAGACACGGCAAAGCAAAAAAAAAAAAAACTTCAAACTCACCTCCTCCCCTGGACACCCGGAATCTATAGCTACCTATTTAATAATGTCTTCTGAAAAGAGCCTAAAACTGGTGGAGTGACCCCTTCACACTGGGCCGAGAGGGAAGCCACATCTAAGCTGCGACCCAAAATCAGGAGGGTGCTCCATACCTGAAGCTTCTTTTTTTTTTTTTGCTGAGGAAAAGCTGGGGTGTCCAACACTGGGCATCTCAACTATTAAGACCTGCACTTGGGAGACAAGGCCCCCAAACCCCTGGCTTTGAAGACTGACGGAGTCCACACGGACAAGACCCGAGGGGCTGAGAGGAATTGAGAAACTCCTCGCACAGACTCACCCGCTGCTCCAGCGCCCAGCGCAGAATCCGTCCTTTAAAAGGTGCCCAGACTCTATGTGAAAGAGACTCATTTGCTAATTTTAAGTGTGGGTTTGAAGGGCAGGAACCTGCTGGGATACTCTGCGGACCAGGCTGGTGGGCGCCATCTTCGCGCTCTTCCTCCGTGGTGCTGAAGCCCGCGGGCATCATCTTTATTTTTCTTTTTCCTTTCCTTTTTCTTTTCTTCCTTACTCAGAGGGTGCCTCCTTGTGCTCTGCTATGCTGCGCAAAGTGTGCCAGAATCTCCTGGAAGGCAGCTTCTCCACACATCCGGGGCCCAGCTTTTTTAGCTGCTGCCGAGGACACGCCCCTTGAATCTCAGGCTCCAGAGATGCGGGTGGGGTCGGGGGGGGGGGGTGCTTTCCTGAGTCCCTGAAGCTGTGGCATAACCAATCACGGAAGGCGCAATTCTCCACAGGCTGCCCCCGCCAGGGCTCAGTGCACACAGCTGACTAAAATGTGCTCCCATCTTTCTGAGGAAGGCCTATTTGACTGTGAGGAGTTCCCGCCTGAGGGGAGCTCAGGTCTGATGCGAGCGGAGGCTGCCGACGTCCCTCAGGGCGCTGTGCCGCCATCTTGGCGGGCCCTCTGCCCGCATAGTTCGCCCGTGTGCCGCGCACGGGAGCTTCCACGCTCCTCTGGAACCCTGGTATTTGCCGCTGCCGCACAGGGGGCACCTCCAGACTGCCTGGCTCCGGCGGCTTCTGCGCGTGGCCCCACAGGACTGCGTATGTGCGCTTCTTTAAGAGCTGCCGTCTGAGGCTGGGCTTCCAGTCAGCCGAGTCGGTGCGGGCTGAGACCTCCCCTCCCTTCAGGACGCTGACAGGGCTGGGCAGAGCCTCACCCACTGGGAGCCGCGAAAAATAAAATAGGCTGCTGGACGGTCACAAAGCCTGAGAGACAACCGAGAGCCGGGGCAGGGCTGCAGGATAAAGTCCGTCTACACGAGGCCTCTCCTTCCAGACCAGCAAGGTGGCCGCTTCACTTAATGCATGGAAGCCGGCACCGAGAGTCGAGGAACATGAAAAAACAGAGGAATATGTTCCAAGTGAAAGAACAAGATAAAACCTCAGGGGGGAAAATTAATGGAACAGATAATTTACCTGATAAAAAGTTCAAAACTAACCTATATTCTCAGATGAGAAGGCAGAGGCTGAGTCAAAAAGTGAAGATTCACTGTCTTCCGTAGCACTGACAGTTTTATCCGAAATATTGAAGGTATGTTTTTCAAAACCTTTTTTCTTCTGTCGTGGTCTTATTCACAAGTGGCAAAATATCACTGTATTTGGTTGCCATATGTAAATAAAAACAGGATAACTGGGTGGAAGAGTACATCATTAATGCAGAATCTGGAAGTTTCTTAATGTTAGGAGAGTTCAAGGAAACAAACTAAGCTTAGAGTTCTTTAAATGACAACAGATGCCTAAGAATTTCAACTCCTCTAATCATAACTGTTTGTTGACTTCTGTCTATACAACTCCAACTGGTATTTGCAAAGCATTCAGTTCAGTAGGTAAAAGAAACTTGAAGTTTCCTTTTTCATCTTGAACATAAATTGCTAAAGAGGTCTGAAGAGGCGCTGGTTTACATTATCACCATAGTAACTACAGTTGGTATTTTTACATTTAGGTTTGTAGATGTATTGCCTACAATAAATTTAAAACCAAAATATTTTTAATAGAAAAACAAAATATCTATGCATAAATTCTTTAGAGTTTGTCGCCTGGTTTGAAGTTTATGGAACAGGACTAGAAAGAATGAACAGGTTTTATCTGACCTACCTTCTAGCAATCCTGCTAAAATCCAAAAACATGGATTTTAAGTCAATAATTCTGAAAATAATACAAATAGATAGTTGTTCCCAGAGGAGAGAAATACGTGGTTGACCTAAAATCTAGAGCATCATTCAGGTTAGTTTGGCCCTTTTCCACCTGTCAGAGGTGATAATGCAATTGGCACCCACCAGTCAATGTGTTCTTACACCTGGTTCATCCCTAGTTTAAGTGAAGTTGTAGTTTCTTCTAGTATCTGGTTTATATCAGAAAACAATTTTTCTGGTAATTCCTATATCTGCTGGTTTTTCAGAGTAATATAAAAATATTTTCTTCAGTATATACAATAGATTAAAATTTAAATCTCATTAAAAAAAGGCAATAATTTGGCTGCACATTCCCCTCATTAAATGTGGTCACAGATAAGAAAATATCTCCTAAGAGCATTTGAGAAGGAACTCCCAAATTTCCTACTTCTAAACAGTGTCAAGCCTGGTATGTAGCAGAATTAAAGGTGCCACCTTTGATCTGTATCTCCTGACAAGTTTTATCAGCCCACTTAGATGATAAAATATTTAGAACTCCCTAGTTGCTAAGTAAGTTTCTAACTGCACAATAGTTGCTTTAAAGAAATGTACACTGATGCATAGTGATTACATTTTTTACTAAATGAAAACTATGAAAGCACTTTGATTTTGTCTGTATGCCTTAGGTCTCCTGAACTCTTCCCTGTTCAAGTGAAGGCTTGACCTTTTCCACACAGTACTGAACCAAATTAATGCCTTATAACATGCTAATTATGTCTTACGGAGACTCTCAATTATTCCCTTTTAAAAAAACTTTTTTGTATTGTGTCATTAGAAGAACTATAACTCACATTTTATGAAAGACAGCTAAAAGACAATGTTTGGGCCTTAGATACTGAGATTCAATTGTGTGTCAAAGTTCTAGAAACTTCTTGACTTCTGGTGGCATATAATAAGAAAAAAAGAACCAAACAGACATAGGAACTATAGTCAACTGAAGGGCCTATGAAAGAAATATTTTAAAGTGTTAACTGAAATGCTATTTGCAAATTGTTTTTATTTGATGATCTCAAGTAAAAGGTTAACAAGAAGGGAAGAAAATGGGGAGGGAAGCTATGTGGAGGCAACTCTTGAAAATCTGTCATATTTGTTTCTGGGTTTGTTTTTTTTTTTTTTTTTACATCCCCCTTGCTTTTGTGCCAGGCATCTTCTGTATCCTGGGCCCAATACTCTAAAATGAAAAACAGAAGATATATAGACACCAAAGAAATTCACGTCAATAACAAGACACTAATGACATTAAATCTGAAGTTTTTCATGTCACGATGGCATGGATGCAGTTGACATTTTATTAATAAAGTGCAGAATTTTCTTGATAAAAATATGTAAGTGGAATGTCAGTGTGGTAACATTTTTGACTGAGGTAAACAACAGTAAAGTGGAATTTGAGAACGGATAAGAAAAGCTATAGTAAATGTCACATCCCTAGATCACCCCGTATACTCTTTAATGTACATGTTCTTTTTTTGCCAATGTTTAATTATAATGATATCGTACAAGGTGGTTGAAGGGAATATTTTCATAGTGGCTTTGACAGTTCCTCAGCCAGCAGAGAACTTTGTGGTGCTTGAATTTTGCAAAATTAATCATTCAACACAATTAGCATAGGGTCTCTTGAGATAAAAGCAAGGTCTTTCTTTTATAATTCAAGGTAGATCTTAATAAGAAATGTTATTTTTGTACTGTTTATGATAATTATGTTTATGATTCTAGATGCATACAAGAATATTTTGTTGTATGGGACAATAAGACAGTACATTAAGGATGTTTTTGTTCTGTATTAATCTATTTTAAAAATCTACTTTAAGCATAATACAAAATGTCTATGTAAGAATCATATCAAGTCAACCTATGGTTATAAATACTCATAAGTAATTCCACAGATCATTCAAAAACTCTTTTCCAAAGTCATTGTTCTATTATTTGAGAGGATGAATTCATTGTCCAAAGCTATATGTAAACATGAGATTTTCTACCCCAGTACGTATCAATCAATTCTGGTGAGGTTAGGGAAAAGGCAAGTCTGAGATTAAGTATTTTTAAAGGATAATGTAATTATGGGCAATAAAGAGTTGGATGTTCTTATGTATCCTGAGTGTACGGAGAAACAATTATGATCAAGAAAAGTGGAAGGAGCTTTTTCTTCTTACATGCAGTGTCTCAGGTGTTATGGAGAAAACAACACAGTCTGTAAAATCATGTTTTGTTAAAAACAGTATTGCACAGTGAAATCCTGGGTGATACATCTATGAGGAATCTTGGAGATCACCCAGTCTAAATCTTCCATTAAAAATAACAAGCTTTTATTGCTAATTATCATTAGAGATGATAATTGGCATATTTAAGATGAGAAAATTAGAACTCAAATCTCCTGGCTCTAATTGCAAAACACTTTCCATGTTACCATACTCCTTGTTTTGATTTAAATTTAACACAAGCATTTGAGTCAAGTGATGGAAACATAGACAGGGCTGAAGATATTTCCCCCCGTTTTAATACCTTCCCTTTGACACCTCCAGCTGAAATCCAGTTGACATATACTGAGTGCTCTGTAAATTTCCAGGATTACGTCATTATCACAATTTATTATTCACCAGTCAACTTCCCCTGTATGGTAGGGCTACTCCAGTTTCTAAACTAATCATAGTTGGACAGAAAGCTTTAGCACCTCCCAAAAGTAAGGATTAAAATTATAGCCTATGAGCTTCTACCTTGATTCCCTGTCTAGCACTATAGTAATACTCTGTAAGCATTACAGCTCTCTCTTTGAAATCACTCTACCCCAGTCCACAAACTTGTTGCTTTTTATTTTAGCATTGCATTTGAACAATTTAATAGCCTTTTATTTTCATGGATGCTTGTCTTACTAATGCAATGCATTAAGCAGTTCTTTCTTCTCCCCTCAAGTCCCTCAAATCACAGGATTGACTTGTTGAATTAGAAATGCTTCATTTCCCCTGTCACTTGCAAAGTAGCTTCCCCGATGACATTTGGTAAACGAAATGAGTAAATCGACATTTTGGTGGTGTTCTTGAATTTCATTCATTCTGGAATTAGCAAAACAAATCACTGTTTTGGAATATATTGTAAATAACATATATCTATAGATGGGGGAGCGGTGGGGGGGGTGGGGTGGCTGGCATTAAGGTACAATATGACATCAACAATCCTAAGAAATACTGACCCAAAGAAGTCTGTTGAAGAGAGAGTTCAGTTCTAACTAATGATTGAAATCACTATCCAAGGTCTCTTTAAAAACTGAACTGAAGTTCTCCTTTATCAGAGAAATAAAAAGTGGTTTAGTTAGGGACAAAGCCCACTTACCTGAAATCTTACTTGTATTAAGTGTTACTAGTTCCAAGTAGAAATAGGACATAGTCTGAATTCACAAATGTCATAGTGAGCTCCCTATGTTTTTCACCTTCTTCAATGAAGGAACTCATCCCTATCCAACAAAGTAGAAACCACAGTTTGTTCTTCAAAAACAGGTACCAATTTATGTCTGGAGACAGGAGAGCATAGGGGTTTAGAAAAATGTGGTCTCTGGAATTAGACCTCCTGTGCATGTCTCCTGAGTCTAATTTATTCTGTCTTTATCTTGGGCAAAATAGCTCAACTTCTATGGGGCTTCCACTTTGAGTTGTTGATAGAATTAAAAGAAACAATGAATGTAAATTTCTTAGAACAGTGCCTGGCCACTGGAAAGCATTCAATCATTAATAGCTATTGTTATTCTAGAATTGAAATCATGTAATTTTTTTTTTTAACAAAGAGCAAGTCAGAAGTAATAGGCAAAGCACAGTTATAATGCTTTGAAGGCTTTGTTTCCTCATGTTGCAAATTCCTCTAAAGGATTTAAAAATACATGCTGGAAGTGTTAGGTTGTAACTATGTATAGAAAAGAATCCAGAGTAATCCAGTTCCCACTTTTTTCTATTTCATTGCAATGATATAGTGCTACCAAAAAAAGTCAGCAAAGAAGGGAAAACGTGTTACTTTTGTCTAGTTGAAAGCTGGGAGACTGTGTAAGGTATATTGACTTTTTTCGTGCCATCTGACAACCACCAAACATTATTAGTGAAGCTCAGAGAACAGTCTAGTTGTGCATGAGTTTTGTATTGAATTGATAGCAAAATGAAAGTGTGATATTTAAGGTGCTGAGGGATATGCCTGATGTCATTCAATGCCCTTTTCTTATTCTGTACATTTATTAGGAGCCTGTCTTCAAAATATCTTTAAGTTGGGCTTAATGTCAAGAAGATGGGGACTAATATTACATGAAATAAGAATAAAAGGATAGAGGGAATTCAAGGCCTTGGAGAGGCTGAGAAAAAGGAGGGTGTAAAAAGTCAAAGTATAGACAAAAGGTCATCTAGGTAATGGAATGTTTGCACTGTTTTTCTACAAATTGTGATCTTTCAGAAAGTCCCAGAAGCAATTCATATCCTGATCTGCCTTGCTTCCCTTCAGGATAATCTGAAACTTAAGTATAAAAAATAATATCATCCGTGGAAGTCACAGGCAGTGTAAAATGTATAGTTATGTTCAAGGGGCATTTATTATCAATCACTAACAAACAAAACAACAACAACAAAAAGAAGACTGTAATGCTAATGTTTGGAAAGACAAAAACTGTCAGATGTAGAATTGAAAAAGAGTTCCAAGTAAGTTTCATTCAGGAGCTCTTCACTCCCTTCTTAGCACTAACTAATTTTATAGAAGAGCAGAAGCAGCACTACCTACATGAAGCAGTTTTCAAATAAGCCATGATTGTTAGCATGAACTGAGAAAAGAGATGGAAAAGAGAATGAGTCAAAAATAAGGCAAAGAAAAACTATAGTTAGTAGGAGAAAATGGAAAAAAAAGGAATTGGCTGGGGGGAAATATCTGTAAAGTTCTGTAGGGAATTGAGATTTCAACTTCCTGTATAAAATAAAGCACAGCTTTGACGATTATCAGTTTAATTTGGTCTTTAATCAAAGTATGTTTTCCTTTCACTTGTTTCCAGGGATCAAATGAACTGGATAATTTCTAGAGTTTCCATTTTGGGTATTCATACACAGCATTTAGATTCAAGTGCATGGGCCATGTTAGGAAAAAAAAAAAAGTTGGTAGAAAAACCTGTATTTGAACCATAAAGGATAAATGAGTTTATGAGATAAATCAAAGCAGCTACATAAGAGGTGATTTGCATAGACAGGGGAGACATAATAAACAGACTATTTGTCTTTCAAAGTCCAGTTCAAAGACCTTCTCCTGATATCCTGATGGGAATTAATCATCCTTTCTCTTCACTCTCATTGTCCCTCTATTATAGCAATTATTTCATGTTTGTTTTATTATTATTTACGTGTTATGTTTATGACATTTTAATTTTAATGTCCTTGAGGATATGACCTAGGTCTGACTGAGTTTTGTTTCTTCCCTCCTCTGATTTCTACACAAACAGACACATATCCATTTTCCACCCAGGGTACAGGGCATAATACCATGCAGGTATTAGTAAATTGGACTCTAAGCAGAGAAGGACCCAAAATTCAGAACTTGGCTCACTGCATGAAGTCTGATCTTAGTCCGTGACTCAGGCTTTTTAATTCTGCTTCTTATTCTGTGAAATGGGATTATAACTCCAATTTAACCAGTTACTGTAGGGTGAAATGAATTTTTTTTCCTGCCTCTGTTGATTGGGATAGATATACAACTTGAACTCTCTTAAGCAAGAATAAGTAGAGATGGAGAGGGTAAGCTTTGATGAGGGAACTGTACCTGGGGAAGCTCACAGATCAAAGAGAACTCTAGGATCAGGGGAACCCCCTGAGTCTTCAGGTATTTCTGAACTCATTTTCAACGAGACTGTATTGATGCAATCCTAATTTCTTCATTTTTTTAAAATGTTACCTTTATTTCTTCAGTCTTTGTATGTGTCACAGAATGGTTTCCCAAAGGAGAAAGAATTTACCTTCCTTTCAAGGTCTAGCAGAAAAATCCCAGGGAAGGACTTTGGTGGTCTCACTCTCTGTCATGTGCTCACTTTTGACTAGAATCAGAGAATTACCAGAAAGAGATTCCTGACAGAAAAAAAGACAATAACTACCAAATGCACTCCACACCAAGTGCTTAGCACAATGCTTTGCACATAACAAATGCTTACAAAATATCTCATTTTTATATATAATTTTAATGAAGAACCAGTGAATTCTAGAGAAAGAATGATCCTCTGTACAATAGGTTGTTCAATAAGAATCTGTTACATGAGTAAGTGTCTGTGACCATAAGGTGAAAAAATAAATCATCTGGATTATTATAACATCCTTCTTCCCTGTATCAGTAAATTGCACTATCCACCCAAAACCTAGGAGATTTGCAGTTGATTTCTCTCCAGAATAGATAATGACCCTGTGCATGTATCTCCATTTCCATGGATACAATCCTCGACTAAGCCACTGTCATCGTTCAATGGATTGCTGAAATAGGCTTCCAAAAAGTTCTCTGCTTCCACTTTTGTCCTCTTAGTGGCTATTTTCCCCAAAGTAACCAAGATAATTTTTTATGAGTAAATCTACCCAATCAATCTTCTGTTTAAAATGAGTGTCTTCTCATGGCAATAAGAATATAGTCTACACCCTTAACCACGTATAAAATCCCTTCTCCATCTGGCTTTTCCCTCCCACTGTACCTTCATCACATACTACTCTTATGTCCCTGCACCACCGACCTCATTTATGTCAATCAGGAATCAAACTTCGTCCTAGCTCAGGTTGTTAAAACTTCTTCTCCAGAATGTTCTTATTCCAGACCTTTGTATGGCTGCCTCCTTTGCTGTGGATCTGTAATGAGATGCATCATCATAGCCAAGAGCCTTCTTTATCATCCTTAGCTAATGTAGTGCACCCTCACCTCATTGCTCATTTCCCCCAAGTAGAATATGAACTCCAAGCATTCCTCAAACGCAAATCAAGGGTTTCCAGAGCCTTGGAGGCCTTCCTTAAAATCTGTAAGGAAGGGATACCAAGAAAAAGTATATCAATTGCCAAGGAAGCCTCTCCAAGGTACAAACTAGGATAGATGTTGTAGTCACCACTATGGGACTGTCCTACTTATTTTGTCAGCTCAGGAGGGGATAAACGAGGAATGTTAAGATGAAGCTAGTATGCGTGTGTGCCTGTGTTTTTGTGCCTATGTATTTTTCCATCTTTTATTATACTGATATATCCTCCTCTAAAAATTAACAAAAAAGAAAGTCAATTTTATTTATTAAGTATCACTGATATAGGTCCCAAGAATCTCAGTTGGGACTGGAGCTGCAAAATCTTTGTCTTGGTTGTAGCAGGTATTACAACCTTCATGTGGGTTATGGATTCTACCTCAGGGCTACAAAAAGACAACAAAGTGAAAGAACTTACATGCTTGACTCATTTCTTTCCTCTGATACACTCTGAGTACACCAAAGTGGTGACTAATTTTCCAACTAAACTCTGATGTGCCTTAGCATTTAAAACAGGATTTATCCATCAAGGATTTCGGGTTAGATTCCAGTAGACAGTGGCTGAGTCTGACAAGCAAAATAAGGGATCTCCTCTTTGAGGGAGAAATCCACAGAAGGAAGGATTCTATTGCATTTATTGTGGGATGAAATGGAGCTTGCTATTGGAAACAGGTCCCATGAAGAGTACTGACAGCAAAGTTTTTTATGATATTAGAAATGGGTGCTGTAAAATTCCATCTTTATTGAGAATATTTCCTCTTTGCCATCTACAAAATGTAACTGAACTAGGAAAAGGCAGGGAAAAATGGCTTGATCCTAATACAATATGCAAACCTCCCTCTGCTTTCAGTCCTCTGTGTCCATTTCCCAAAATGAGTTCAGGAAAGTAGATATGTAATGTTTCTTTCTGTGTGCAAAAAGTTGGAAGTTGAAAAATATAAACAACCTGTGTTTGCTATTTATTATATAAAGAGATCCCTAATTTTCTTTGCACTTAGACTGTGTTTTACAGAGCTGTATAAAATTTTCAATCTTCTCTGAAAACAATAGAGCGCACACACACACAGATAATTTATCTGATCAAAGAAAAATAGTACCAAAGGAATGCAAGGAGGCTTAAAGGAATACTAAATGTTACAAGCATAAGAAGAAAATAAATTCATTCTGGTTCAAATGATCTAGAAACACTTTTGGAATAATTTGAGTTTGAGCAGAGACTTAAAGTAGGAGTAAACCTTTAATGAATGGACATTAGGTTGTAAGCAAATGGGAAAGGTAGGAAACTGCAGAACACTTTGAAAGAAAGCAAGCAGTCTCATGAGATAGAGGTATGCATATGTGAAGTTGTGGTTCAGTTTAAGAATATAGCAAGTTATGGGCAGACCTGGGATTATGAATTTGACTTCATGAGAGTATAAACCCTTTGTTGCAGCATTCAGTACATAACAAACTCAAGGAACAATTCAAATCCTATACCTTTAATAAAGCCTTTCTAGTTATTGTGACCCTTAAGGATATCTCTGCACTATGACACTTTTATTATCCAACATAGAGTTTCATCTTAATTGCAATCTGTCTTGTCTCAATTTCTGTTTCATCTGTGTTTATACTGTAACTCTCAAGAAACTCAGAACAACTTGAGTCCTAATATTATGTAAAAAAATAGAGCCTGACACAGTTTTAGATACAAAGTTACCACTTAATGAGCACATTATTGATTACATATGGGAAAGGAAAAAAAACATACTCCCAAATTGAAACAATGGCAGTCACAACCTCACATGTTTTGCTTAACCTATAGGACAGATATCCATCCCATCTGACCACAAGAAAAGGACTTGCATAAAGGGTTTACTTTCTGGACACTTCAGTCATATTCACTCTGCTGTGTGGTCAAAAATCCATTAGTGGAGTGCCAGCAATGCATCAAATGTGCTATTAATTTCACTCGCAGCAGAGGTTCTGCACTTTTGATGAGGACCACTTAAATTTAATAGAGAAGCAAGCTGCCCCGTGCCTGTTCTAAAACAGGAAAGTGACCCAAAATCGAGGAGACAGATTTATGTGACATGCCCAGAATGTGATGCATGCCTTTTGGCCAGAACCCTGTGAGGTGAAATGGCAGTTTTGGGGACAGGAGCTCCAGGGTGATATGCAAGAGCAGACAGGCTTGCTTCTTTCACCAGGACTCAGTAAAAGGATGACCCTCATATTAGAGAGCCTATAAATATGTAAAACATAATTTCATCCAAGACAGCAGCCCTCTGGACACTGAGGCTGTGAGGAGAACTGGAGGGAACGTGCAGGCTGCCAAGGCAATTGTCAGAAATGGCTGCCAGAGAATCGGATGCTGTGGCTGCAGAGCTATTATCTGTGGCTTGGCATTTGGAGCCTACCCTAGAAGTTCAAAGAGGAGCAGCAATAACTGAACCAACTCTCAGGGGAACACAAGAGCTATATTATCTATAATTTTTAGGACTTTAAAGACAAACTTTGATTTTGAGGGGATACACCAGGAATGATGTTTCCCCTATAAGGGAAATTGCCTTAGAGCGTGTGTGCTGCAGATTTCTCTGAAGACGAGCATGCAAATTAAAATGACAGAGAAAGCTTTTCATGAACTGTCTTGATTAGGTAACTTCTGGTCATATTTGAGTCAAGCCATGGCAGTATAAGCATAACTCTAAAGGTGAAAAGCCTAATCAGTGCAGCGGAATTCTAACAACTGTAGAAAGATTCCCAGCCACCATTTCTAATGACTTGAACAGTAGAACTGCCCAACAAATAATGGGGAAGCTTACAAAGTATTCAGTCAAGAGTCCACACAGCAGCTGTTGAAATGTTTGTCTCCAAATTGCAGCCAGAGTAAGGATGGGGTTAGATAAGTGATGACGACTAGAATTTTGTCTCACGTCAAAATGTAGGACTATACTCACCTAGCTAGTATCCTCCAGCATTGTATTAGGGCTTATTATTACTTCTAATGTATTATGACTCATCCATTATGTATAATGGATGAATTGATTCATTTATTCATTCACTCATTTATTCAGTAAGTAATTATATTCAGTAGGTAGTTATTGAGTGCATACTATGTATCAGGACTGGATCTAGTTGTTGGGGATACAGAAGTGAATATAACAGACAAGTTTCTCCTCTCTTTACCTTCTAGCAGAAGTAGGCAAAAAATAAACTAAATTAAAAAGAAAAACATACTGCGAGTCTTTTAGATGGAAAGAAAAAAACAAAATAGGGAAGAAGCAAGGCACTAATGGAAATGCGATTTTAAATAGGATGTCCGTGGAATACCTCAATAAGATGGTAACGTTTGAGGCAAGAAGTGAGTCATGTGGGTATCTGAGGAAAGAACAAGTGTAGAAAAGAGCAAGTAAAGAAGTCCTGATGCTGCTTTGTGTTGGGGAGTTCATGGAGTAGCAAAAAGTCTGTGTATGACTGGAATGGAATAGATGAGAGGATGAGAAGCAGAAGGGAGCAGGGACCTAGTTAGAGGCCATGGAGGCCATTGTGAGAATCTTGGTTGTTACTCCAAGTGGATGGGAAACCAGTGGAGAGTTTTGAGCAAAGGAAGGAAATGATTAATCTTATGATTTTAGAACATCACTCTGGCTGCTGTGATTAAAACCCAATGGGACAAGGACAGAACAAAGGGTCCAGTTAGGAAGCACTTGGAATAATTCAGACAGGGGAGAGTAACAGCTTTGGAGCCATAGACACGTTGATGATGAGTTCAACTAGGTGTTAGTGAGTCTTCTTTAAAATCCATAGGGAGTATACAGAATGAAATCAAATAGTTATACTGCAAAACTGATTTTTTAAAATGTTATAATTGAGAGACCAAATGCTACGTAGTGCAGAGAAAAGAACTGATTTAAGCAGGGGCAGGTGAGAATCAAGTAAGCAAAAAATCAGAAATGGCTTTCTGAGGGTCTGGTGTAGATTTGAACCTGGACAAATAGACATTTAAACACAGCCTGTTGCTCCCTGCTTGGCAGCTGTAGGGGAGAGCTGAAGGGAGATGTTGAAAAAGGCTGAGGAGGAGATGGCAAATATATTTTAAGTACAAACATTGAGAGTAGCTGCATAGAATTATTCTAATACTGTATCTGAGATCAAGCAGGGGGAAAGTGAAGATGGTTAGTAATACTTTCTAGGAGCACAGAAAAGGGTAGGTTAGGGAACTCCAGAGGGTGGAGGTGACAGTGAGCAAAAATATAGCAGCAGGAATGTGTGAACCTTATTCAAGAAAGAATAGATTCTCTATCGTGCCTGGAACATAGGACATGTGGAGGAAACAATGAGAAATGATAAATCAAGTTTCAGCTACTCATTTTATTTTTATTTTTTTAATGAATTTATTTATTTTTTTATTTATCTTTGTCTGCGTTGGGTTTTCATTGCTGCGCACAGGCTTTCTCTAGTTGCGGTGAGCAGGGACTACTCTTTGTTGCGGTGCGTGGGCTTCTCATTGTGGTGGCTTCTCTTGCTGTGGAGCATGGGCTCTAGGCGCATGGGCTTCAGTAGTTGTGGCTTGTGGGCTCTAGAGCGCAGGCTCAGTAGTTGTGGCATGTGGGCTCAGTAGTTGTGATGCACAGGCTTAGTTGCGTCGCAGCATGTGGGATCTTCCCGGACCAGGGCTTGAACCCGTGTCCCCTCCAACCAGTATGTTGAATAAATTGGTTTTGTTTGAAACAGTCATTTAACCTATAAATTACACATGTTCTTCACTTTAAGAAGAAACAGGGTATTTGAAAGTTAATGTGGAATCTCAATAGTGATACATAATCATGTAGCAAAGATATTGAAACACATCTATCCAAATGGTTTAGAAAGTCTAAAGTAATTGCATTCAAAATTCTTAAAAAATGAATATAACCACTTAATTTTATTTTATCCCTAAATCTAGATTTTTCACAATTTGTAAATAAAGTATATACAATTTATATATATTAAAATATTGAGTACTTTTCAGAAGCTCTAGTAACATGTTTAACATATTGCAATAAAATTAAATGATAAATAATTTGGTTCTTATATCTTGCTTTCTTCCTCACCAGTTATGTGACTTAAGCAAATTACTTAATACCTCTGTGCATTAGTTTCGTCATCTGTAAAAAAGAGTTATTTTAAGGACAATCAAATTATCGATGTGAGTGCAGTTTGGAAGTGCTGTGATCTTTATTCATGTCTTGCAAAGTGTGTGTGTGTGTGCTGAGAGTGTAATTATTGCAGTAAGCAGTATAGCACCCAAACATCTTGATGTTTAGCAAATGTGTAGAACCTGTCAGCCTATATAGCAGTTGGATAGTCTAGTACCTGTCTAACAGGATACCTAGACTATAGGAGATGAGGTTGGAATAGTTACAGGCACAACCTGCCTGTGACAACATTGGTTGCTATGATCAAGACTATCCTTAAAAGAATGAGCTCATACAAAAAATTAACCTTGATACCTTCTATGCTACGAATGCAAATATGGTGGAAGGTACATCAAACATGAGATCATTAACATATTTTAACAGTGATCAGTTACCAGCAAGAATATAGCACAAAATTATGATAACTACCAATTATTTTGGGGGGTTACCCTGTGATCATAGCATATTATTTTTAGTCAGTTCAGCAACCATATATGATCTTATTTTCTCATGATTCATACACAAGGAAATTAAGGTGCAGTGAGGTTAAATAATTAACCCAATAAGATGCTATTTTAAACAATATCTCTGTGTGGTATACAATGCTTTGTGTGATGTCCTACTCCTTTGTTCCCCATTAATCTCTTACTGACGTGAGAAGGAAGATGTATTTTGTAGAAAAGAAGAAATGTATGCTAAGGGGGAATGTGACAAAGATACCAATGATTAGATGTATCTATGTCAAGATTCTTTCTAATAACGTAAGTAAGTTATACACACACACACACACACACACACACACACACAAGATTCTTTCTAATAACATTAGTCAGTTCAGCAACCATATATGATCTTATTTTCTCATGATTCATACACAAGGAAATTAAGGTGCAGTGAGGTTAAATAATTAACCCAATAAGATGCTATTTTAAACAATATCTCTGTGTGGTATACAATGCTTTGTGTGATGTCCTACTCCTTTGTTCCCCATTAATCTCTTACTGACGTGAGAAGGAAGATGTATTTTGTAGAAAAGAAGAAATGTATGCTAAGGGGGAATGTGACAAAGATACCAATGATTAGATGTATCTATGTCAAGATTCTTTCTAATAACGTAAGTAAGTTATACACACACACACACACAAGATTCTTTCTAATAACGTCAATTACACACACACACACACACACACACACACACAAGGTTTGCAATGGGTTTCAAATATATTTCCTTATACAATGGCCCTGTAAATTGCTCTGTTTTGCATTTTACAGATGTTGAAATTGCATAGCTCACAGAGGTTACGTGACTTGCCTGAGGTCAAACAGTACAGTATGTAGCAGATCTGGGTCATAAGCCCAGGATGCCTGAGTCAAAATCTATTTCTTTCCATTACACCACTTATCAATCCTCAGAGCATAGCTGTCCCCGTAATGTTGGCCTTGGATATTTGGTATCAAATCATTTCAGATGCCACATTTAGATTATTACAAAACTATTACCTACATAAATAATGTATCTGTTATCTTATTATTTATTGTTATTTCTTGGCGTACATGACAGGGGATATATAGGCATTTGGATTCAGAAATGCTGATAACTTCTTTCCAAAGAGGTTGTAATTGATTTTTTTCCTGTGTCTTGTTATCAATGCACAGTTAATAATATGTGTCACTCCAATGTAACATCTAAATTTACTGAGCTTAATGGGATGTTCCTGCATCATCAAGCTGAAATCCTGGTATTGCAGTGAGGAGAATACTGTATTGCAAGCAAGTGAAATGCTTTGTAAAGTTCATGCTTACATTATTGTAGGAACTTTATGAGTTCCAACTACATTGTGACTGACATGCCCTTTACTGTCTCAGGCCTAATCTTGTCACTTTTTTTCCAAGGCACAATGCATTTTAACAAGGATTTAGACCCAGCAATGCTGTAGAATGAGATTTTTTGACAATACAATAGTTTAAACACTACTTAGGGACGCATTACATCATGAATGCAGTTATTTATATTCAATGTCCATTATCATTAATGAACAGATTTGCTTGTGATTCCAGTGTGGAATCTATAAAGAATACAAATTTAATAGCAAACAATGGCATTGATCCATGTTCAACCAATAAATAACTGAGAAACAAGGGTGTGAGAGGTGGGTTTTCCATTTCAAGATGCCTGTATTCAGCATTCTAAAATACTGATAGTATGTACCTAGCAGAATTTATGTGTGTGCACTCTTAAGTTTTGTGTAGTTGCTCACTCTGGTATATTCTACAATTTGGGTTATGTAACTTTATCCCTTTCTGGTGTCATTGTATCCCTTTATGGTGTGCCTACCAATCCTACCTACTACTCAAAAGAGTAGTTCTGACTTAAATAAACTGTAGAATATAATCAGGTATAACCAGGTATGACCAATGTAAAAAATATTTCTAGTGCTGAGCTTTTTTCATAGAAATGTGAAAACTTCATCTGTACTAAAAAAAAGAAAAATCCTAAGTAGAATAGTAGCATTTTACTCAGTCCCAACATTACTGTAAATAGAAAGATGGACAGAGCTCTTATGATTTCCATTCAAATTGACTATACAACTGGGTAAGGATTAAGATACTATGTAAAAAAGAAAGAAAAGATACTTATTTTGGTTATGGATTTTTGCTTTGACTAATTCATATTTTAGCTATGCTTAGATATATTTGGAAATATATTTGGAAAGCTGAAAGTTATTAAAAACATAATACTACTATGTACAATCAAAACTTTATTGCTAAATAAAAATGTGCCATTTGCTTTCCTCTCTTTTTTTAAACTTTAAAAAAAAAAAGCAAATAAATTGAAAGAGAACAACAATCTACAGTGAAAGCCATCACTGAGCTACTTTAATGATGTACAATCTGTTAGCTATATGAAGACTGTAAACAGACTAATATTTCGAGAAGTGTAGGATGAATCACCCATTTAGAAGCATTGAAGAGAAAACGAAGAAGCTATGAGTGAGTTGTGAAGCAATGAATAAGAACGTATTATACCACAGGAAGCCATCAATATTTGTTTATTATGTCAGATGAGGAATAAATCTGTTAGCTAATTTGTATTCTCCACAGTTAATTCCAGTGTTCCTGCCTGAGTGTTTTTGTTCCAGAATGAGTGTTGCACAGCTGTTTAATGATGCCATCAAAAATTCAGAAAGTCATGGTCCCTTGGAGTTAGAAAGGCATTACAAAGTATGATATCAAACCAGAAATGATATAACATTACCTTCAGACATTCTATACTTCTTTCTTGCTCTCTCCTGTAACTCTCTCTCTCTCTGTCATATTTTACATCTTTTAATATTCTCTCCAGTTTTAAAAATATCTGCTCAGACAAAAAGCAAAATAATTACTAGGTTAAATGGTTAAAGCACTATTTTTTTTTTTACACTTTAAAATGTTTTTGGGTTTACTTTACTTTAGCAATGAGTTATTCAATATAATTAAACTCAGAAATTAAACAAACAGTTAAACAATTTCATGTTTAGAAAGATCTATACTTACAAATTGCTGATAGGCATATCACAATATAGAGATTATAGCTTATATTTACACATATACCTGTATTAAAGTAGTAGTTTTAAAAATAATATTAATCCCTTTCAAATAATATTGTAAACAACAAGACAGCCTACTTAATGGGAAAAATATTTGCAAATGATATGACTGATAATGTGTTAATATCCCCCCAAAATGTAAAAAAGTATACAAGTCAATATCAAAAAGACAAAAAGCCCAATTAAAAAATGGGCAGAAAAACTGAATAGACATTTTTCCAAAGAAGATATACAGATGACCAACAAGCCCATGTAAAAAAGATGCTCAGCATCGCTAATCATCAGAGAAATGCAAATGAAAACCACAATAAGATATCACTTCACACCTGTCAAGATGACCGTCATCAAAAAGTCTAGAAATAACAAATGTTGTCAAGGATATATAGAAAAAGGACCCTTAGTACCTGGTTGGTGGGATTGTAAATTGTTGCAGCCACTGTGGAAAACAATATGGAGGTTCTCAAAAAGTTAAAAATAGAACTACCATATGATCTAGCAATTCCACTGCTGGGTATATATCCAAAGAAAACAAAAACACTAATTTGAAAAGATTCATGAACCCCAGTGTTCGTAGTAGCAGTATTTACAATTGCCAAGATATGGAAGTGCCCATCAATAGATGAATAGATAAAGAAGTTATGCTATGTATCTACAGTGGAATATTACTCAGCCCTAAAAAAGAATGATGTTCTGCCATTTGGATGGATGTAGAGAGTATTATGGTTAGTGAAATAAGTTAGAGAAAGACAGATACTCTATGTTATCACTTATATGTGGAATCTAAAAGATAAAATAAATATATATAACAAAACAAAAACAGACTCACAGATATAGAGAAGGAACTAGTGGTTACCAGTGGGGAGAGGAAAGGCGGGAGGGGTGGGATAGGGGCATGGAATTAAGAGACACAGAGTACTATGTATAAAATAAATAAGCAACAAGGATATATTGTATAGGACATGGAAATATAGCCATTATTTTGTAATAACTTTAAATGGAGTATAATCTATAAAAATACTGAATCACTATGTTATGCACCTGAAATTAGTATAATATTGTAAATCAACTATACTCAAATTAAAAACAAATAAATAGTATTTTAGATAATATTTATTACTTTCTAGATTTTAGAAAGCATTTTCTGTGTTCTGTAATGCCACATTCCTTCCCTTCTTTCTGTTTGTTTTCCTACAAACATGATTAAACTTGGTGCCTTCTCTTACTTCAGAGGAAAGTTTAATTCTTAACCTCAGCCTGAAATTATGACAGGAAAGTGACAAACTGGACTTGTATTTCTGAACTCTCCTTAAATAAGTTTGAAATTTGCTCAATTCAGTGTCACAGAAGGTTCCAGATGAGAATCTTACTTTAGTGTTCATAATATCTTACATGCACTCTAGATTTAAAGGCTGAGAAACTACAGCCATGTTTGTGTTAATTTCTTTTTTGTTTTGCTGATAAACTAATGAATAAATTAGTGTCCATCTACCAATGGTTTTTACCAATGGATTCAAAGTCTTTGAAAGTTGGGGAATAATAGAATACAAAATCAAATATTCTTCCCCACACCAAAAAACTCTTCTTAACTAAATCTAATATATGCAATTTCAAAATTAACATAGTTATATTCTGTTTGCAAACCCAGTCATCAAGAGCTTGTCTTGTCTTTAAACACATGAAGTTCAATGTATGATAATATATTTTTCTTCTTCTTAATAGTAGTAACGAAATTTCTTCCATTCCGATTGCCTTTATGTTCTTGCTTCTTATATTAAATTCAGTAACTATTAAATTGCTTTCTCTCTGTAAGAAAAAATTATTTTTCTTTAAATTGTATTTGACCTAAATACAAGAATTCATGTCATTGCACATATATGTATATAGTGTATCTATAGCAAGCATAAGATCGTGTATAGTTGTATTTATGAAGTATCAAACTGATTACAAATACAAATTTAATCAGTCATATTGATATTTTCCTGCTTGATCCAAAACGTTTGGTCATCTGATAGCCAGATGATGAATGGGATACATTTTAAAATTTTTGTGAGTATATACATGACTAGTTCCACTTTTAGAATGAGGAAAATATAACAGCATATAATAATGTATATAGACTCTCTGGGTGTTAAATATTGTTAATTAAAGATGTAGATGAAACGGTTACATTTTTCAGGACAGATTTTTCCCAGCTGTAATTTACTAAAAATATTTAGCTCCTCTTTTCTGGGGTTTCTTTGGAGGGGAGATAGTAAAAGGAACATTTTTATGCATTGCTCAGTTGAGAAAACAGACTACACATTTCACTCCATAAGTCTCTAAAATGTGCCAGCAATCAAGTGAAAATCTCAATTGTTTTTTCACTAGAGATTTATAAAGGTTTTCAGAGTAGAACTCATTTCAGAATCATTCCTCTGAATATAAGGAAGGTCTTAAAGGTTTTCTGTTGACTTTCACTACTTACGTTTCATTAATCATCTGGTTCAATAATTTCTAGTTTGCAGCATTATGAAGTTAATTCCTGATATACTTTGAGGGACTGAAGTTATATGTGTTAGAAAATTGCACATCTGAGACAAATGATTAAATGTGTAATTAAAAGTGAAGTAACATACTTTGCAGCCTATATTACATGTTATAAATTTGTTTGTTACACAAGAGATTTAAACAACTTTCTTTCCTCCAAAAAGATTAATATTAGAATTTTCCATTCGAACCACACAGGCTTAAAGAAAGGTTTTATGAGCTGCCTTTGGTTCTGAAAAAAAGTCATCCTCTTCTGTCAGCCAACTGTACACATCAGAGAACTCATGGCTTACTAATGTAATTTGCTCATGCAATAGCATTAGAGTTGACACAGTTGCACAATTTGCTTTATATTTGCTTCCCTAGAGCTACTCAGGCATGGATTCTTTCCAAGCTTCACTTATGTACTGGGTAGAAGGTGTACCAAAACTCAGAGGATAGCAAGAGTCAGATGCATAAGAAAGACACACCATTTAACCTGTGCCTGTAGCAGCAACTCTCTATCAGGAACCAATGTTCTGAGAGTATTGTGGAGCACAGGCTCCGGACCCGCAGGCCCAGCGGCCATGGCTCACGGGCCCAGCTGCTGCCACGGCATGTGGGATCTTCCTGGACCGGGGCACGAACCCATGTCCCCTGCATCGGCAGGCGGACTCTCAACCACTGCGCCACCAGGGAAGCCCAACATAACTATTTTTAATATGAACTTTGGCACCGGCTTAAGATCTAGGAAGTAGAGGGTTAATTGTTCATTTGTAGCTTTTGAGGGAAGAAGTCTGCGGTTCTCTTAGCTCTGACTTTCCCAGTGCAATTCAACAGTGCATGCCCACTAAGCTAGCAGGTGGGAAGAAGAGCAAAGCATGAGAAACAAATTAATTGTATCAAGAGAAATAGAGACAACCACTTAATGGATTATTACTAAGGATATGTTGTGAGAGTTACCACAGTGGTTATGAAGTGAAAGAGAGAATGATTAGAAAAAATAGTGGACTAGAGGTTAAGAACCTTATATAATTGTTCTTAACATATTATTTACACTCACATACAATTCTAAGGATGATAAATAGCCAGATGGTGGTAATTAGCAAAGGTGACTTCCATCTGTGTTACTTAATGAAAGAATAATGAAAATTTTAAAGTAGTTCTACTAGAAATTTAATATTTGTACACTATATTATTCTTGATATTCACATTCAATAATTGACAACTATTCATTGAACACCTACTTCATAGTCCTTGGCACTATACTAGGAACTGGAGACACAATAGTTGTACTTGTGGTCCAGCAGAAGAGGTAAAATTAAATATGATTCCATATGGTATGATAAATGAGAGAGAAATGTGGAATACTGTTCAAGCTTTTATTATGGAAGCTTTCAAATGAACACACAATAGCATGTTAAACCCCTAGGAACCCATCATCTGACTCCATCAGTTATCAATGTGTGGCAAACTCTTGTTTTATTTTTTACCTCTATTCTTCCCTCAACTTTTGCTTCCTATTTCAAAGAAGATCCTGGGCACAATAGCACTTCACCCATTAAAAAATTTCAATATCTTTGTCTATAATATTAGTCCTTTAAAAAAAAATCACAATATTTATTAAACTATCATGCCTTAAAAAGTTAATAGCACTATTTGCTTAGTATCAGCTAATATCACTTCAGTGTTCATATTTCCCTGGTTTATCTAAAACAATATTGTTATAGTTCCTTTGTTCAGATCAAGTCAAAATATATTCTCTACATGTCATTTAGTTGTTTGATGGCATTTTTCCCAGCATTTCATAAGAAAAATTTCAAACTTACCACGCTGATTAAAAAAAGACAACAAATGTATATTTACCAAGTAGATTTAACAGTTAGCATCTTATTATATGTATTCTAGCAAATATCTATCCATCTATCTATTTTTGCATTCAAACCATATTATTTTTTGAAGCTTTCCAACAATATGAAGAGAGTGAACAGTGTAAGAAAGGCTTTAGGGATAGGTATAGCTGGAGGAGTAGACTGAGAACACATTACAAAGAGCCTACTTTTTCGGTTAAGAAGTATGGACTTTATCTTATATTCTTGTGCAGAAGACAGACAATAGGCCTGGTAAACAAATGAAAGAGATAATATGTTATATAGTAATAAGTGGTAAGGAGAAACTTTAAAAAGGAAAGTGGAAGTAAGAACAGTTGGCAGGTAGCGAGATTTGTAATTGTAAAAAGGGTGGCCAGGGTAGGCCCCACTAGGAAGATGACATTTAAAGATCTGAAAAAAATGAACGAGAAAGCTGAGTAGATATCTGGAGGATGAGGAGTCCAAGAGAGAAAATAGTGAGCAAAGGCCCTGAAACTAGAATAGATTGGCATTGTTTTATCATTTTAATAAACTAATTATACCAAAATTGTAAGGATACAGTAAGAGGAATAATAGGCAATCATTGAATGAAAAGTCACCCATAATTCTGGTACTCTTGGAAGTCAAATTATTTTCACATTTTATCCTTAGTCTTTTTGTTTTTATGCACTGTGTTCACCTAAAATTTATGTGTGTATATATATATATGCATACATACATAAATACAGTTAATTTTGCCTGTTAATTTGTTATAAACATTTTCCATGTTACTGTATAGTCTAAGTAGTTATTTTAATAGCTACCTGTTACTCCATGAAATGAAACATCATGAAATTTTTTTTACCAAGCAATTCTATTGTAGTTATATGTCTATTTATTCTTACAAATATAGTGACAAATATTTTATATATTTAATTGCTTTTTATTTTTATTTTCAAAATATTTATTTTGGAAAAATTAAAAATAGAATTATAGTATGAAGGTATAAATATTTGAATGATTTTGCTTTCTCAAAATGTTCTATTAAACTGCACTTCCAGTCAACAGTATGTGGCTTTACAAGTGTCACAAATAGGATAGTCAAGGTAAGAATTAGAGGATGCATTTTGATCATTTAAGCTCTAAAATGGAATTTTCTTGTTTTATTTTGCACTTTTTCCTATTATCAAGCTCTAATATTGTAGCATGTGTTTATTTAGCAGCTGTTTCTATCAATATATAGATTACATGGCCTTATATTTTTGCATGGCTTTAATTTTTTATTTGAAATACTTTACAAATGTTATTTGTCAGGAAAAACTGATAGAAGACCGTACCCACTGTTTGTCCTTTGCTTTACTTCTGGAAATAAGAACAAATATCTGTGAAATATAGATGAAATTTTAAATAATCATTATTAAAATATTCAAATATATGAATTTTCTGATTGTCAAAGAAATATATTTTAATTTTTTTTAACTTTGTATTGAAACTTAAAAAGTAAGACAATAAAAATCAGCTCTCTTTAGATGAAGTGGGAGGTTGGGGTTAGCAGATGTAAGCTAGTATATATAGGATGGATAAACAAGGTCCTACTGTAGAGCACAGGGAGCTACATACAATATCCTGTGATAAACCATAATGGAAAAGAATATGAAAAAAGAAAGTATATATATATATATATATATATATATATATATGTAAAATATAACTGAATCACTTTGCTGTACAGCAGAAATTAACACAACATTGTAAAACAGCTATACTTCAAATTTTTAAAAAAGTGACCTTCCTTAAAAACAACAAAAATCAGCTCTTTGTGTATCAGAGGGTAAATGGGACCTGTAAGCTCTCTCTCCCCCCAGTCCCTTCCCTGCCCCACTCTCCATTTAAGGAGCATTAACACCTGCTGACTGGGCAGGGGTGATAGAGGGTATGAAGTTTTTATTAACATATGGAAAGCCAAAAGAATAATTTCAAACAAGAATGGGATTCTGATAGACAAAAGAGAACAGAGAGAATCTCTGCAGATCAGGCTTGGGAGAGCACTGCAGTGAAAATGAGGACAATGTTACATGGACTAACACACTAAAAATTTCCAAGTTAAGAATCAGTGATCACTGAACAAATTGGGTTCTGGAGCAATATTTAGGGGATTAAATGACTCTCACTGGAACAGCTATATCTGCTCCTTTTGTTTTATGTTTCCGCAAAGCACTGACGCAAGATCAATCTATTCATTTCCTGACACCCTTCATCAGAATGCAAGCTCTCTCAAAACAGGGACATCACCTGTTCTATTCCAGTGCCTAGGAAGTGCCTGGCACATAGTAGGTCTCAATATGCATTGCATAAATGAGCCAATGTATTATGTAAATGAGCCAGATCCCAAAATTTTCCCCACAACTTTCAAATGGTCGAAGTTCCTCTGCTTCTGGATATATATATTAGAGGTCTCAACTTTGATATTTTTCTATTAAATTTCATAGGTCATAGGCCTGAGTTCTTTCTGGAAATTCTTTCTAGGGAGACTGTCAGACCTGTATTTCCAAGATGCTTTTGTGTTCATCTTTTCTAGAACCTTCAAAGGCATTTTGGTGGAAAGTAGGAAGAAGGTTCATCAGGACCTCTAGCCAACTGTAATGGTGGTCCATATGTGTTTTGTTTTAATAATTTAAAATTGTATCCTTGGCCTTTATGACTACAGTACAAGGCGTCATGTTTAATTGCTTATGTCTTTTGCATCAGTAGAGTGGAGCCAAGAGAACCTCTATAAAATCCTTCAATTACACAGATTTTCCCAACTACTTTAATGGGATGCACCTTTGTGTCCTCCTACACTTATTTTTTAATCAACAACAAAGCGGCAGTTTTGCTTGTGGCCACACTCTAACCATCCCTGAACACTCGTCTAACTTCAAAAGCATTAAAAAGTATATGCTGCGTTTTGAAGGCTGGCAGAGAATGCACACAAACATACCCTAAGAGAGTACCATTTCTAAAAAGCCATTTGCTATTACGCAGTTTCAATTTTTCTTTTATTTCCGTTTTTCTTTTTAAAAAACGTTTTTTTCGTTCACTATTCTCTTTTGGTTTTGCTTGTACCTAGTTTATTATAAGGGGGGCTTTTGATCTTAAAGTTTTGTTTTCCTACATTTATTCCAACATTGTTTTTGTTTTATGCCATGTAGCCAAAGCATTTCTGCTGTTGTGTTCCTAAGAGTGGTTTTAAATGTGAAGCTCTCAATAATGTTTATTTAACTGTTCAATCTTCATTTAGACACTGGATAGCAGCCCTACTGAAGGCCTGGTATAGAGCAATAGGGAATCAAGCATCTGATTTAAAATTTTTAAGAGAAAGTGAAAGTTAAAAGTAATTGGCGAACAAGGGAGAGTAACAAAGAAAAGAGCAACCCAATGAAATTCCTGTGTTGGGGTGAACTGAGACCTATGAGGATGAAAAGGCATGAAGAGAGCAGTATATCTGACATCACAGTCAGTACACTAGAGACAGACACCCACAAGAGGAATAAGAGAATACGGTACATTATATCTTCACAACAGACCCTAGGGTTTCAATATGAAAAGCTTTCCAACAGTTTGATAACTGGAAACAGCCAATTAGATGAAGTTCAACATCTTTTACAAAGAGTTATTTAGTTTGGATATTGGTCAGTGGGTATTTATTAAACATCATCTGTCTGAAAAAGGCTTTTTTTTTTCCACATACTTTATCTCAGAGAATTCTAACAACAGTAATAGGGCGTAGAGTGTTACCATTTCATATAAGAGGAATTGAAGTTCAGATATTGTAAGTAACTTACAAAAATTACCCAGCTAGTAATTGTTCCAGTTGGAATTTTATTTCCAGATGGTCTGATTCTAAAACCAGTGGTTTTTTCCTTCCATTTTATGCAACTTTCCCTGTTGGACCTACGTGGCCAAAATGAATGAAAAATAGCTGGATGTCTATTGTGTGCTTCATAGAAATACTCTTGTAGATAAGAATCAGGGTAAGCAGTGGTCATGAAACAAGATAAGGGAAGTCAACAAAACATTTTCTGATTTCAGAAAGGAAAAGTGTATCTCAAAACAGAGTTTACAAATGCTACATATATTTCTTATCTACCCAGTCCTGTTCAGTTGTTCCTGATTTAAACATTTTGCTCATCTTCCTGGTCTCAGGTTAGAAAACAACTAGAGTCAACAGTAAATGAGAGTAAGCTCTTTTTATTGTAATAAGATTCTTTATAACACATATATATATCATATACATATATACATACAGATACACATTAAAAGCATAAAAATACATATTTCTGAATACAAATATGGACACAGATTTTTTTTTTTTTTTTTGCTGTACGCGGGCCCCTCACTGTTGTGGCCTCTCCCGCTGCGGAGCACAGGCTCCAGATGTGCGGGCTCAGCGGCCATGGCCCACGGGCCCAGCCTCTCCATGGCATATGGGATCCTCCCGGACCGGGGCACGAACCCGTGCCCCCTGCACCGGCAGGCGGACTCTCAACCACTGTGCCACCAGGGAAGCCCTGGGCACAGATTTTTTAAACAATTTTGCTGTTCAGACTCTTTCAAATATTTCATCCAAAGCAAAAGTGGAAATATACCAGAAAACAATAGGCTAGAAAGGTACCTGTCTTGTACCATTCCCATTGTAAGTTACACTGTGATTACTTTCATTAAGTATGTGAATAGAATAGATTGATCAGTGTATACAAAACATAAATCATGGAAATAGGTACTTCTGAAGCCTTTGAGTAATATTTTTAAACTTTATTTTACTGAGACGTCTGCATTTAGATCAACCAACTGCAATGAAGTGTAAATCTATTTTTTAATATTTATTTTCTGGCTGTGTCGGGTCTTTGTTGTGGTGCGTGGGCTTCTCGCTAGTTGTGGCGGTGCTCGCAGGCTCAGTAGTTGCTGCACGTGGGTGCTTAGTTCCCGACCGGGATGGAACCCGAGTCCCCTGCATTGCAGGATGGATTCTTAACCATTGGACCACCAGGGAAGTCCCTCTGAAGTGTATATATATTCTTTACTAAACAACAACAATTTGGTTTTCTCTCTGAAGTGTATATATATTCTTTACTAAACAACAACAATTTGGTTTTCTGTTTATTCTACAGTCTCCTTAACTTGCATTCTTTTTCTTCCTCCCCCCTCCCACTTTCATGTTTTTGAAAGGCCATTATGGATCAAGGATAGAAGTAAATTCTTTTTTGGTACCCTGGTTTACTTTTCATGTGCTTTGTGGATTACATCGTTATCATTGACCCCATCAATAGGAAGTAAGGCCTCCTCTTCTGCTGTCAAAATTTCACACATCCAAAATGCATTTAATCTAAAACTTTTTTTTTTCTTCTAATGTAGTTTACTCCCCCTTCAATGTCCTAACCAAATAGTTTTCTGTCTGTATTCACTAAATCCAGTGTATACTGAAAAATGCATCTCTGAATCTCATCCTTGCTCTCACAGCATCTCTCTCTTTTGTACAGTTGCTAATGTTCTCAATGATTATCTGCACAACAATTGAAATTTGTAATAGATTATGAGTAACTATGGGCATATGTTCTTTGTCATATTTGAGGATGGTGACTATCATTGAAATCACTAGTAGATGCAGACTATCTAGAAAGAAAATGTAAGAGCGAATGAGAATACAAATCCCAGAAGCAGACTATTTGGGTCTGAATTGTGGTTCCATCACTTACCAGCTCTGGGCAGAGCAGCAAAGGTCTCTGTGCCTTGATTTCATCACCGTGAAATGGACATGTGATTTATGCCCATGTGACACATAACTTGTGTCAAGTTAGAGATCATATGAGCAAATCTGAGTACATGTCAATCACAGTGAAGAGTACCTGACATAAAAGTGCTCAATAATATTATTTTATATTATTGTTTTTAAATTGATACACTGATGATACTCCTTGGGATTTATGCATTCTCAAATATTATGCTGAATTTATCGAGTTCATGGATTTTGGATGTGGCTTGCTAGAGTTAAACATAATCTGTTGCCTCCTGGGATCTAATCATAAGAGAGTAGCCTTGATCTCATTCATAAAAGAAGCTAGGTTTAGGGCTTCCCTGGTGGCGCCGTGGTTGAGAGTCCGCCTGCCGATGCAGGGGACACGGGTTCGTGCCCCGGTCTGGGAGGATCCCACATGCCGCGGAGCGGCTGGGCCCGTGAGTCATGGCCGCTGAGCCTGTGCTCCGCAATGGGAGAGGCCACAACAGTGAGAGGCCCGCGTACCGCAAAAAAAAAAAAAAAAAAAAAAAAAAAAACTAGGTTTAATTATTTTTTTTTCAAAAAAAAAAAAAAAAAAAAAAAAAAAAAAGAAGCTAGGTTTAAGTCAATTGGTGACTGTTCTTATTAGAGTAGTTATTCTATATGATTCTGAGCTTATCTTTGGTCTAAGAGGATAAAACATTGGTATTTGTTTAACACCAACACAGTATCATGTTACAATTCAAATTTAAAAGATACCGACTGATTATAATTATTCTTTGAAACTTAATATATTTAGTTTCTTTTACACCACTCATGTTATTTATCAGACAAAATTTGACACCCTTTGTGTAAGTGGGAAAAACAACTCCATTTTTGTGAATGGAGAAATGAAAGAATTAATATCAGAGGCATTCTCCTTCTGTGTTCAAACAGTATGAGCAGTCGTTTGTTTCCTGCATGTGTTGTTAACTGGACACCTTTTTGTTAGTGTTTTTAGTAATTGGGAGTAAAGGATATGCTAATACACTGTATGTTATTGAAGACAGTCCCCTGCATATTCAACTGTGAACTGTTGATAAGTCGTGATATTGGCAGAAAGAAGGAGGTATGACTGCACAGGTATAATTTATACATCTATTTCTGTGTTTTCTCCTGCCATCTGTACAGTAGCAGGGAAGCTGAACCACATGCCTCAATTTATTTAACGACAATGTTTATGTTTAACTCCCACACTGTTCCCAGGATGCACTAAAAGTATATTAATGATTACAAGGAAAATATTAATAAGGAAACAAATCAGAGAGCTCATGGGTTCAGCCAAAATGAACTTCCTTGTCCATGCCTGCCCATGTAAATACAGGTCTGATTCAGGCTGAATTTTCATTACCTTATTTCTCCATTGCAAGGCTGCATGAATACTAATGAAAGAAAGAGGTGTCAAGATAGGTAAACATGCAGAATCTAATACTGAGAGGTTTCCAGTTCCACATGGAATCATAACATTTCCAGTCAACACAGTGGTTGGATATTAATAAGTATGTAAATGATTTACTCTTGAAAATAGCTATTATTCAAAGGTGAGGAGCATTTATTTAATTATTTTTGCTGAGTGAGTGATTTGGAGAAATGCTGATTTCATTCTTTATGTGATCCTTGGGAATGAGGCAGCCTGGTTAAAATAAAAACAATACAAATAAACAGCGCAACTATGTGGGTTATTGGAAGTTATTTGTTTGCTTGCATGCCGATTTACAAATCTGAGCAAAATGAAAAAAGCTGAGGGTTCAGATCCATTAGAACAGAGCCTCATTTTGCAAATAGGCCATGATTTATAATATATAGTGATACGGTGTTGGATATAGATTCTCTGAAATGAAATTAAGTCTCTTCGGGCTCATTCTCATTACTGAATTTTATGGAAGGAAGTGAATTCTCTAGTTGGACTGTTAAGGCCTGTATTCTAAGGAAATGAATGAATATTTAATGAGTTCCAACCCTGTGTGAGGCCTCGTGTTAGGCACTCCAGAAAATAAAAAGTAAAAGACATGGTGCTGATGCTCAAGGTACTGAAACAATTAAAGGTATAAACCTGTAACACGTAGTCTTAGAAACAATGGGATCTTTGAAGTTGGGCTTGTACTTGAATCCTGGATCCCTTAACATCTCAGTGAATTAAGCAATTTATTGAAACACTTTGAGTTTAACTTTCCTGTCTATATAATAAGAATATGAAACCTAACTTGCAGGATTGATATGAATATAAACAATTATTTGCATGATGCCATAAGCCAAAAAATGTACTTGCATTTTGCACATCACCTGTCAGTTTCTCCAGATCTGTAGGTTCATTATATTACAGGTGAGCTTTTGAAAATTTGAGTAAACAGTAAACTGCTGTGATCAAAAGACCTAAAGATGCAATGACTCCAACAGGATAAAAGTTTATTTCTCTAAAGTGGTGGGTAGTATCTGGCAGGTAAGCAGACTGTGTCCCCAAAAGTCATCCAGGGACAGGTGGGTCTGCTGTAGTTCTCATTGTACCTAGTTTCAGCCACTTTGAATGAGAAGGATAAACAAGTACAGGTTTTTTATTATGAAAAAAACCTAGAAGTTGGCTCCATCAATTCTGTAACATTCTGTTGGTAAGGATTTACTCACATGGCTACATTTAGATAGAAGAGTGTCTGTAAAGTGTAATCACTAGCTTCATGACCATATGCCCAGCAATAAGGAAAAAATAGATTTGGAAGAGTCTTAGTTTGCTACATTTGTCCACTGTTTCACAGTAATAATAGAGCTGAATTGTGACGTTTTATTTCTGCTTGTAGTTAACTCCCAAATTTATCTCTCTAGGCTAAAACCCTCTTCTGAGCTCCATACTGATAATTCCCTCTGCCTTACTTAAAATCTCCTCTTGTAGGTTTTAAAGGCACATTTAACAAGCACATGTCTTATCTCTTAATCTTCTTTATAAACCTGATTGTTTTTTGTTGGTTTGCTACAGC
The DNA here is from genome assembly GCF_003031525.2 of Neophocaena asiaeorientalis asiaeorientalis. NCBI lineage: Eukaryota > Metazoa > Chordata > Mammalia > Artiodactyla > Phocoenidae > Neophocaena > Neophocaena asiaeorientalis. The sequence goes on along the minus strand of NW_020173397.1, from coordinate 4,972,304 downwards.
AGTGGAATATTCAGTTAGGCAAACCAGACAGATCAGTCTCCACTACCTCATATCCCATAGCCAACTGAACACCAAGCCCTGGAGTTTTTACCTTCTAAATATGAAATAAACCTTCCCACATCCCTCTCTTACCACTGTTTCCACTCGTGGTACCCTCATCTCTTACCAGATTTAAGGTGCTAGTTTCCTAAATAGTTTACTCAGGTCCATCTTTGCACCCTATCAGTGTACTCTACACCCCAGCCAGAAATGATGTGAGTTTTCTTTTCTTCTCTTTTTCTTTTCTTTTCCACTCTGAAAATATGCCATTAGACCTGTACTTAAAATTCCTCAATGGCTTCCTAATGCCCTTAGTTTAAGACCAAAACAGGAGTCTTCAATGTCTTCCACAAAGCACTCCACATACTGGCTCCTGCCTACATACACAGACTCATTTCATATCTTACATCCCTTGCTCTTTCACTTCTCCTTTACCAATGTCTTGTCTATTCCTCCTAAGTCCCATGCCATCTCCTGTTACAGGAGATGGCATGTTTTTTTTCCTGTTTTCATATGTCATTTTCTGTGCAGTTGTTCTTTCCTCCCATTTTCAACCAATTCACTTCTCTTTATCAAGTAGATTTCAGCTCAATACTTAATTCCTAAGGGAAACTTTCACTGACCCTTTTTGATATTGTCAAATTTCCTTCTTATGTAGACTCAAGGTACCAAGAACATGTCATTCTAATAACACAATAGAAATACTATATTTATTTACCTGGTTATTGTTTAATTGTCTTTTATCTGTACTTTGTGTATGTGCAACAACATTTCCCCCCTCACCCTGATATTCTAAGACCTAATATAAGTATGTGGTCCATAATTATCATCCTATAGGTATTTTATAATTATTATTAAAATACATCTTCTTTCAAAATCAAAACACCTTATTTGTTTCAAATGAGTAGTAAAAATAATGAATATCATGAAAATTCAGAAGATTAAGAAATAATATCAAATGGGTAAAGATTGGCTTCATCAGAAATGCAGTTTTTAAGGTACGTAATAAATGAAAAAAATTTCCTAAAAGGAGAGAAGAATATATAGAGATTTCAGATAACAGGAAGGGCTAGAGCCAGTGTGGAAAGGTAGTAAAGTATTGGTGTGCACGGTGATGGTGTCTGGACCAGATGATCAGAAGAGAGAATTTCTGTGGGAGAATTATGACTGTGAAGATTTGGATCAGAATCCAAAAGATCATTTAAGTGAAGCTAATAAGTTGGAAAACTTAATTCACTTGAAGACCCCGTGAAGAATTTGTTGGGATGTATAGAGAGAGGAGAAAGAATGTGGGATGAAAAGATCTTTGGGCTGTTTACTGTGGCATTTGGTACCAGTGGAAACAGAACAGACAGCTGAGAGGACTTGTTAAAACGATTTCATTTTCAGAATGGGATCAAATTGAAGTTGTCTACAATACAACTAAAATATGGAAGTAGAGCCCAAGAAAGTGGTCAGACATAGGTTATGAGTTATCTTTGTGGAAGATTGAAACCCAAGAAAGAAGAAAATAGAGAATAAAAGAAGTAGAATACATAGACTGAACAGTTGAAACACCTGTATCAAGGATGTCAGAGAAAGCACAAGATATAACAAACTTATAAACAGGTGTATTTTGGAGATGTGGCTCTCAAATCCTCCTTAAAGGAAGGATTGTGGGGAAGTAGTCAGCAGACACATTCTTTAAGATGTCAGCTTCTTCAAGATCTACCTCAGTATCAGAAAGCTTGGTCTACCCAAGGTCACACCATTCCAAATACAGCCCAAACACAGTGACTGAGCAAGGCAGGCATATAAATATCTGCCAGCTTGGCCAGACAGGAGACAATTCTAACAGATAATACTTCTTCCAGAGCTCCCTGTGCCCACACCTGGTGGGACAAGGCTATGTCAGTCAGGCCTGCATTGCAATTTGATTTCTTCTGCTCAATCCTGCTTCTTCCTCCTTCCCTTCCCAGCTTTTAGTTTAAAAAAATATAATAATAAAAAATAAAATCTTGCACCCCAAACTCCATCTCAGCATGTGTTTCCTAAGTGCCCATCTGTAATGAGAGTTGAGAGAAAGAGGTTGTGTGGCCTCAAGAAAGTATTTCATAATAATCATGTAGCTAGAAACAGAACTTTACAATTCTCAGATGACATTTACATGTATCCTTCTAGATACCTGGTTCAGCTTTGTAAAATTGCCAAGTCACTTGAGGAAACTGAGGCTCAGGAAGATAGTTTCTTGCCTGAAGTTATCCAGCTAATTGGAAATATGAATCTGGAGTTCAAAAAAGGAATAATAGATTGGGAACCTTCCAGTTAAACTTCCTGAAAGTTATACTGCTAGGAAGTGGCAGAAATAGGGCCACAAGCTAAACCTTCTGTCTCTAAGAAAGGGCTCTTTTCATTGTACCCTAGTGCCAGCCTCAGCTGTGTCGGATGCTGGAATGGTTAGAGAATGACAACTGGTATAACTGATATATTTCAGAAACTTCCTAGAGAATGACTGAATGTTAAAATGAAAGGTTGTGTGGGAACTGATATGCTCCAAGATTCCTGCAATGTGCCAACAGTGAGAGTCATTTCTGTGTCAATAGATAGTCCATTATATGGCATAGAGGCAATAAGATCCAGGAGATACATTTCTTTCAGTAATTATTTTGTCTCTATAACTTTGGCTATTTAAGTGTAATAGGTAAACATTCAAATAAAGTTTTTGTTCAGTCAAAATACATGAAAGAAAGAGTGGTGATGGTTAACTCCCAGTAGATATGACAACAAGGTCTTCTAGTGTCTAGGGTGTCCTAGACAAAGTTCAGGAGAACTTGATTATTTCTAAATAAGTTCCATGACCATCTCAAAACATTTGAGCAGTAGATTTCACAATGTTTACCGGTGGGCTTTAAAGAATCAGCCCAAAGTAAATCAAGGTAATTAAAGAACGTTATACGATTAAAAAAAGGCATCGAAAAAAATTGTTTCTCAAATTGAAGGTGGTTTTTAATCAAAGTCTCTCTGCGTCTCTATCTGTCTCTCATATATATATATATATATATATATATACACACACACACACATATGTGTATATATATATATATGAGAAGTTGAAACACCTGTGTGTTTCAGTATTTTTGCTGCAGGAAAGAGATTTATTTTATCACTTAAAATTCTTTCTACTATAATGACAACAACAAAAAAGTACACACACAGATTATCTTAAAGAATAAGGAAAGTTAGGACTTCCCTGGTGGCACAGTTGTTAAGAATCCACCTGCCAATGCAGGGGACATGTGTTCGAGCCCTGGTCTGGGAAGATCCCACATGCCGCAGAGCAGCTAATCCTGTGCACCACAACTACTGAGGCTGCGCTCTAGAGCCCATGAGCCACAACTACTAAAGCCCGGGTGCCTAGAGCCCATGCTCCACCACAAAAGAAGCCACCGCAATGAGAAGCCCGCACACCACAACGAAGAGTAGCCCCCACTTGCCACAACTAGAGAAAGCCCACTGACAGCAACGAAGACCCACCACAGCCAAAAATAAATAGATAAAGAAAGAAAGAATAAGGAAAGTTGTATTACATTACAGGAAATTGAAAAGTAGGGGAAGCCTCAGTGGCTAATGATACTTTCTTTGTGAATACTCTGCCATGGTTACTCTTGGCTGCATCCTGAGGCTAGTGTCTTTTGGTCACTTCCTTTTTAATTTATTTTTTTACATCTGGAAGCATTGATCTTGGTTTTTCACTCATTTAAAGATTGGCCATTTATATCATTTATCTTAATTCACCCTGCTGGTCTCAGTAACCATCCTTGAACATTATTTATCTTGGTTTGATTCACATTTGCTCAGCAGTTGCCGTCTGACATGGCTCTTCCTCATTCACTTCTCATTTATTAAGCATCAGATATATGACATTGCTTGGTTTAGTTCTTTCCAATTCAATTCAACAGTGTTTGCCTCAAATCATACTTCTTCACTAAGGCATCTTTGTCCTATGGTATCCTCTTCCCCTCACTTGTGTACTTTAGCAATGATCATATAATGAGATTCAATTTCTCTTATCTCCCATGCATTCAGAGGTCATCTGACATCATTTGCTCCCATCCTCTTTGGGTCCATTCAGAGATTATGTATCTTTATTATTTTTCTCTCACTGAGAAATTATAGTGTTAATGCCACATGCTAGCCTTTTCTGTAGAACACTATTTCTGATCAAGAAATTAGGCATTTATTCATGAACACTGTTGAGACTTCTCAGCTTCAGTTGAGCCAGAGATGCATTTTCATCACATCAGACAAATTCTATAAAAAATACTTTAATGTTAAAAAATGGAAATGAAATGAAGTGACCAAAACATCCTTGGAGTAGACTACTTAAACTATATTATTAAAATATGTTTTCTGGATAATTCTCTATATAGGATTGCAGCAGTATTTCAAAATCTGCTTCTTAATCCTCTACCTCCAAAAAGAAAACAAAGTTGAATATCTTATGAGGTTCTACAAATTGTTTATACCTCAGTGATGGCTTTTGCCTTCAGTTTAAAATATCCACAAGTACAGGTGTAGATTTGCCCTCCACACAAGCATTGAAATGTGCCTTCCCGCAAGATATCCTACAACATGTTCTCTCCAATTTCACGTAAAGTTTAAAGCTGAAAAGTGTATAGGCAGAATGAGTGATAGCTTTATTATTACAAGATGGAAAAATTATATTCATTTAACAATGAATGTACTTAGTCCTTTTTCAGTTTTTACCAAAACCAGTCACACATCTAGTTCATCACTGCATTCAGAGAGTAATGTTTCAGATTCTGTTTGATACCATTTCAAAGGGTTTATGTACTTCTGACAAAAATAAAAAACAACAAACATATTTGCTCAAATCTTTTTCTCTCCTGGAGTTTTACTCAAAATTCAGTTATATATTTAAATAATCTGTGTAACTAAATGTTATCCAATAGTAATTTCCAATTAGAATTTAGAATGTTGCAGGAGAATCTACCAAGCAACCTAGGTTTTCTGAAATAGATACATACACCCATATCAACTCTAAGACTAGGTTTTCAGATTAAGTAAACTATTTGGTTTTAGATATAAGAATGTTGGCAGTTCTATTTCAGACTGTTTTTGATGCCATCGAGACCCCTCTCCCTTAGTAATATAATGACATGTTATGATGCTTACCTGGCTAGTTATGCAAATAGTGGTCATTACTGATTGTAGATCATTTCTTCTAGCCCTCATCAGAGTCTTTAGACAACTGGCATAGCACTGAGGTGATAAAACCTTTCCTGGTTCACAGAATCTTAGATAATTCCCTGATGTCATAAAACATGAGAGTGCATCATAAGCACAGAATGTATTGCTTTCATAGAGTGATACAAAGGATATAAAATAAATATTTGAATATCGCAATTGCAAAATATCTTGGATAGTTTCCTCCCAGTTTTGTTTCTCTTGTTTCTCCATCACATTTGTCCCACTGTGTCCTTTATAACAAATGAGAAGACAAGGCACCACTTTGTCCTTAAAAAAAAAAAAAAAAAAAAAAAAAAGGGTGGGGGGTGGAGACAATAGGAATATTTCTGGTACTTCTAGGGCAATGTATCATTTTTTAACAATTCATAGTCTACTACACTGCCAATTAAGTGATATTGTCTAGATTCCAGCGTGCCCTCTATTTTAAGGGGACAAATCAAGTTGTCCAGATTCAAAATTATCATTCACACTGCATTCTCCATGCTCCCTGGGGAAGGGGGATATGTTCCCATAGAATACAACATGAACGTGGCTTCTAGAGTTGTTTCATTTAGTGGTGCTGATTTTAAGGTCTAGGTGCATTCTCACATTGTCTGACATTCATAAATACCTGGTTAATTGTGTGTCACATAGTAACACACATAGTAACAAGCCTATTCCTCATCAAGATGGAAATAAAATGTGGACTACTGGAGAAAGAACTTTTAAGCAGTAGAATCCCTAAATCCAGACCCAGTAGAGTCAGAGATTGGTGGCAAAAAGAAAACTAAGGACACTTCAGTGAAAGTTTACCCATAGAGTTGAATTTGTTGAATTTTTAAAAAGTGCCTTTAATTTTCAGATTATGTCTTTACTTAACAAATTTTATCTTTTTACGTGCAGTAGACCCTGTCTTAGTCAGTTTGGGCTGTCTTAGTTCAGCCTGCTATAACAGAGTAACATAGAGTAGGTGACTTATGAACAACAGACATTTATTTCTCATAGTCCTCTGGTCTGGGAAGTCCAAGGTCAAGCTGCAAGCAAATTTAACCACCAATGAAGGCCTGCTTCCTCATTCATAGAGGTGTGTGCTCGTGCTGTGCCCTCACATGGGGGAAGGGGTAAGGTGTTCCCCAGGGTTTCTTTTATAAGGACATTACTCTCATTCATGAAGGCTCCACGTGCCAAAGACCGAACCTCCAAATACCATCACATAGGTAGTAAGTTTCAACATATGACTACATTCAGTCTACAGAAGACCCATTTTAAAATATTTTGTTAGCTTATGAAATACAGTTTTGGAAACTGCTGTGGTAAGAAATTAAGATTTTTAAAATAAATGATTATCATTCCTCATGTAAATACCAACCCACTCAATTTCATATTGATTCCTATCTTGACCATGGAGAAGAGACCAGCGAGGAGAGATTTCACATAGTCTAGTGGTCGCTATAGTTCATTATAATTCTCTTTTCCCATTAGACCCTCACATGGTTGCTACTAGACTTTTAACGACAGATAGTATCAGTGGTCATTAGTGATGATGATTTAATGTATTTCATTCAAATATCTCAAAGCACATTATAGCCATAGTAACTACTGCAGATGCTAAGTCAGTTGTATTGGCTTTATAAAATAATGTTTTGTGGATGTGAATGCCCATTAGTCTAATCCTGAAATTCATATATATATATATAATTTTTTCCTTGTTTTTTATTGAGTGGCGTATGAAGTGAAGAAAATATAATCATAATGTTATTGAGCCTCAGCTCGCAGCCCCGCCCGCCCCGGCGGGTGAGCAGACAAGCCTCTCGGGTTGGTGAGTGCCGGTCGGCACCGATCGTCTGTGCAGGAATCTCCCCGCTTTGCCCTCCGCACCCGTCGCTGTGCACTACTCCGCGGTCCCGAAACTCCCCCCTCTGCCTCCCGCAGTCTCCGCCCGCGGAGGGGCTTCCTAGTGTGTGGAAACTTTTCCTCCTTCACAGCTCCCTCCCACTGGTGCAGGTGCCGTCCTTATTCTTTTGTCTCTGTTTTTTCTTTTGTCCTACCCAGTTACGTGGGGAGTTTCTTGCCTTTTGGGAGGTCTGAGGTCTTCTGCCAGCCTTCAGTAGGAGTTCTGTAGGAGTTGTTCCACGTGTGGATGTATTTCTGGTGTATCCGTGGGGAGGAAGGCGATCTCCGCGTCTTACTCTTCCGCCATCTTCAAGGTCCCCCACATTAAACATCGCTACTAGACTTTTAACGACAGATAGTATCAGTGGTCATTAGTGATGATGATTTAATGTATTTCATTCAAATATCTCAAAGCACATTATAGCCATAGTAACTACTGCAGATGCTAAGTCAGTTGTATTGGCTTTATAAAATAATGTTTTGTGGATGTGAATGCCCATTAGTCTAATCCTGAAATTCATATATATATATATAATTTTTTCCTTGTTTTTTATTGAGTGGCGTATGAAGTGAAGAAAATATAATCATAATGTTATGTTCAACGTTATGTTACTAATGCTCATTTATGTGTCTTATTGTTTTATATGTGTACATCTTGGTGTCTTAGCAAGATTTTGAGTTCCTCAAAGGTGGAATTGTTTATTTTTCTTTGGTATCAACTGAAAAATCCATTTCAGGGCTAGTGCATAAATGGGGTCAGGAAACACTTTTTGTATTTTGTTTAATAATAAGGTTAACTTTGAGAGCTACTTATATTTTCAAAAGATGGGGACGCTTTAACCTATATATATAGACAAATAAAAATAAAGGTTTGATAAGTGTGCATTTCTATCCCAAAGACTGAAATAGAGTGGAAGAAGGTCATAAATAGAGAAATCAGTTTTAGGAGTATAATTTTATAATTGTCTGTTGTGTGTTGAGCATATATATATATTACAGTTTTATGTCTAAATTTTAAATTAATAAACTGTACTATTCTTACTAATGCATTTCAACATTGGGTCAATAATGTTATAATAATTTTATAGTTTAATAAATAAAAGCAAGCCCTACTTTCACAGTATGTAATAACTAGCACAGTATCTAAAAACTGAGGTTTGTAGTATTTCCAGCTGTAATATGACTAAGAAAATGTATTTTTTACTGTCTTAATTTCTTTTTCAAATTCTTTCATACAACCCAGCCTATCCACAGAATGACATTTAATTTTTTTTCATATTATGAGACTCTTACTCTTTAACTACTACAGAATTTTCTCTTCAACCATCTGGAAATGTTAAAATCCAAGCTCTGGAAAGAAGTCAGTGATAGTGATGATATTTTTCTATAAATTTATTTCTTCAATGCATTTCTTTCTTTGCTCTATCCTTTAAATTACTTTAAGAATTTTTTAAAGCATTCCTTATATTAAATTTTATATCTGATTTTGAAAAGACAAGATGTATTTCCATAAGCGTATTGATGCTATTCCTCTGAATGACTTGCTCACATTTGGGAATAATTACTAAAATAATCCCAATGGCTGTTTTATATAGTCTATGGTCTTATATAGTTATGTGGTGTATATTTTATCAATTATATCTATATAGGTACAAAATGTGTTGTTAACACACAAAAGTCCATTTGTTCTATGGTGAGTAAATCTAAAGCCCTATAGTAAATAGCCATATGGTGAGTCTGTAAGTATCATGAAAGTCATTATCTTTTCTTTCTTTTTATAAGTTTTCTAAAGTCATCTTCTCTGAGAACAGAAAACCAGTTATCTCAACCAATTTTTGTCTTCAATATTTATGAGATGAGTTTTTCCCCCTTCCTTCAAGGTCTCCCGAATTTGTCACTGACCCCAGTCTGCTGGGAAGTAATACTTAATGCCTCAGAGTTTCCTGAGGGGCCCTTTAAGCACTCTTTCCACACATGAAGTACAGCCCAGGTTTCTTAATGGTGAACTTGTCACACCAGATTAGTTGAGTTTTATATTAAAATGTGACATTTCTGGTTGTGTTCACTTGTTACAAATTCAGTTTGTCCAATTATATCCTGGTAAGAGAATGTGTATTATTGAGCCTTAGAAGTCACTGCATTGCCATAAAAATTAAAGAGACCAAATGAAGGCACCTTGTATAAATCTTAGCCAACATACTGAGGAATCTTATGGACAGAGACAATTAATATCTGCCATTTTATGCAGATAAGCCCTCTCAATGCTTATTTACTTTTTATCAGCAAAGAAACTGTACTTTCAAAAAAGCAGAAGTTATGGAAACCTTTTTAATTTACATCTCTAGCACCTTTATCACTCCTAAATCAGCATTTTTCATTCTATGATTTATTAAATCCCGAAAACATATAACCTTTTACTAATGAAACACATTTTTCCATGGACTTTTATGTGTGTTATTTTTCTTTTCTACTGTGAATTATATTTTGTAAAAAATTACTGTTGACTTTACTTACAAATTTTGGTTCACTGATAATTTGAAATATTTCTTAATATGACAGTTGTCAATTTACTTCTTAAAGCATAAGTATTATATCTGTTTCTTCTTATTGAGCTAGAATGTGGTAGTCAATTTTAGCTAGCTATTAAGCCTGTTGTCTAAGTAGGTTTGCTTCCCTGGGTGGTAAGTTATTCATCTTATTGTAATACTTTATAATTTTTTTTTAACACTTCCAGCTTGAGCAGGTGTGGGAAACTATTGTCATACTTTACATTAAGGAAATCCATTGAGGAAAACTTGAATGTATAAAATAAGAAGATCCATTAGAGAAAATTGGAAATAAGCTATAATTTTATTAGTAGGAAAAATGAATTTCTCTGTAAATATAACAGTACATAATGGAATTTCTTGGTTGATTTGTTATTTACAAGTCATAAATTCAGTAGAAGAGATATCAGGCAATAGAGAAACTGCAAGCTAGAATGACAGATCCTCTGTCAGCTAAAATCTCCAAAAGTCATAATATATAAAAATAAACTATGAATTAAATTTTAGAAATTACAATATTTTAAAGAACATTACCCTGTTTAGCAAGCTCTCCTTTGTAATTCTTTCTGTAAAATAAGTGAAATTGTAGTGACCCCAAATAATTATTTTTCCTTGGAAAAGTTATTTCTTTAGTTTTAGGAAATAATTTTAGTATTTAGTTTTTTTTTAATTTTTAATACTGGTTTATTAAATTTGTGGGGCAGCCTTAAATTAGAACTAGACCTGCTTTGCTTTGTGACCGCCTAGAGGGGTGGGATAGGGAGGTTGGGAGGGAGACGCAAGAGGGAGGGGATATGGGGATATATGTATACCTGTAGCTGATTCACTTTGTTATACAGCAGCAACTAACACAACAATGTAAGGCAATTATACTTCAATAAAGATGTTTAAAAAAAAAAAGTCTTATGAAATGTTTCTTTCAGATCAATGTGGGCTGACTTATTTTAACTTTTGTAGACAGAGTCAGGATACATAGAATTTTTACTTTTTAGAAGAGACCTTAGAGATCATTTACCTGATGATCTTTTGACAGTTGCAGTCCCTGTGGGCCACAGAGTTTAAATGCCTTCAGTCACACAATCAATAGCAATGGTCTGGCTCTCTTACTGTTTTTAAGCACTGATTTGTTACCAAAATGTTAGCCAAAAGGGTAGCCTTTTAAAATTATATATAAAAATTAAAGTTAATGATAATAGAAAATTAAGGAGAAGGATGAGGAGTTCGTATAAATATACAAATATCTAATTGAGCCAAATTTCTTATATATGTATTTAAGCTCATTTATGTTTATGTGTGCATCAAGAATAGATCCCAGGGCTTCCCTGGTGACGCAGTGGTTGGGAGTCCACCTGCCGATGCAGGGGACGCAGGATCCTGCGTGCCGCGGAGCGGCTGGGCCCG